>NC_138900.1:48045589-48490599 GCF_965194825.1 Balaenoptera physalus | reverse complement strand
CTTCGTCTCCCATCACTCCTGGGGTGATGCTGGCCCAGAGCTTGCGCATCCTCTTACTCCCATGGGCAGCAGCTGACCCTGCAGTGCTGGGTGACGCCCATCTTTCCCCTTGATTTCTCTGATGCCATTTTCTGGGGGTTGTACTTCCCTGGCCACTTTGTCTCAGGCCTTTTCTTTTCCTCTTCAACGTTTTGGATTTTAATAAACTTCAAACATACAGAAAATAATAGAACATCCCATCCCCACTCCCACCTCCACCCGCCGTGACCCACTGAGATTAAACAGATGTTAATGTCTTGCAGTATTTGCCTCAGGGCTCTCAAACAAAAACAAAAACAAAAACAAACCATAAACAAAAAAGCTTTGTGGAATGAGCTAGTCTCCCCATTCCATGCCTTTACCTGCCTTCTGCATGTGTTCCAAGCCTATGGGTAGTCTTCGCAAGTGCAGAGTAGCATTTTCCTCCATATTATATTTTCATAAACAATATATACTATTTTGTGTTTCAAAAATTTAAATAAAAAGATATATCTTATAGCACGTGCTTTTTAAACTTAATAAAGTTTTTGAGATTTACCCATCTTGAGAAATATATGAGATTGAGATTAATGAGATTGAATTCATTAATTTTAGCTGATGTATGAATAAACCAAACTGGAGACATTAGGGTGTTTCTCCCTTTTAGGAAATTATTATTGCCGACTGTGCCTGCAGTGAACACTCTTGTCTGTGCCTCCCACGCACATCTTTTCCTTGTTGAGGTATTGCCAAGTTTCTCTCTAAAGGGCTTGTGCTAGTGTCCACTCATGCCCGCAAACGTATAGGGGCTCCTGTTTCCCATGTCCTTGCCAAAGCCCAGGATTACCACGCTCATTTATTTTTGCCCATCTGGTGAGTCGAAATGGTACCTCATTGTTGTTTTAATTTCCTGATCGCTGGTTACTAATGAAGCATTTTTAAAAACATGTTTTAGGCAGTTGGGTTTTCTGCCTATTCATATCCCTTACCCCATTTTTCTATTGGCTTGTTTAAAAAATTTTGTTTATGATGTCTTCTGTTGTAAAGTTTTAATTTTAATGGTATGCATAGTTTCTCTTTCTCTCTCTTTCTCATGGTCCCAAGAACATTTATTAAATACTCCATTCAGCTGTGTTATGCCACCTCTGTCATATGCCAAGTTGCCATATGTATGTAGGTCTATTTCTGGGTTCTCATTTTTATTCCTATATTAGTCTGCTCAGGCTGCCATAACAAAATGCCACAGACTGGGTGGCTTAAACAACAGACATTTATTTTCCCACAGTTCTGGAAGCCAGAAGTCCATGATCAAGGTGCCAGCAAATTCAGTTTCTGGTGAGGACTCTCTTCCTGGTTTGTCTGGCTGCCTTGTCACCATTTTCTCATATGGCCTTTCCATGGTGGGCAAGGTGCGGGGAGGGATAGGGGAGAGGAAGGGGGAGGGAGGTCTCTGTTGTCTTTTTCTATAGGGACATTAATCCTATCAGACCCTTAGGATCTCATTTAATCTTAATTACCACTCTGGAGGCCCCATATGCAAGTATAGCCACACTGGGGATTAGGATTTCAGCATATGAATTTTTGGGGTACACAAACATTCAGTCCATTACAATTCCATTAGTCTTTGTCAACCCCTGAGCTAGTACCAAAGCTTTAGAGTAATTCCAATATCTCGTTGGGTGAGTCCATCCTTATAATTCTTTTCATTCTTCCATAAGAATTTTAGAATCACCTTGCAGAGTTCCACAAACAACCTCTGTTATAAAATTTCATTTAATGTGGAGATTGCTTTGGAATGAAATTGACATCTTTATGATAGTAGCTCTTCACACCTGTGAATGTGGTATATTTCTTCTCTTACTTAGATTTTTCTTTTATGTCCATTAACAAAATGTCATAATCTCTATGTAAAGTTTTACAATCTTTGAACGGGTGTATTCTCAGACACCTGTAGTTTCTGTTGCTGTTTTAAATGGTTTCTTTGAAAAGCCACATTTTCTCATTATTTGTTGCTGGTATTCAGAAACACTATTTTTGTTTTTTGTAACCTTGTGGAACTCAATCAGTTCTAGTAATTTGACTGTAGATTCTTGGATTTTCTGTGTAGAGAATCATATTATCAGTGAGTAATGCTAGTTTTTTTCTCCTTCCCAATCCATATACCCTTTGTTTTTCTTGTCACATTGTACTAAGATCTTTAGCACAATGTCAAATAGAAGTGGCGATAATAGGCATCTCTAAGGAAACGCTTCTAACATTTTACCATGAAATGCAATGTTCATTTTAGGTTTGGGTAGTTTTCTGTTATTAAGGAGGTTCCCTTTTTTCCTAGTTTGCCAAGAGTCTTCCAAAAATTAGTATTGAATATTACTAAATAGTTTTCCTGCAGCTTATGAGATGATTAAATGGTTTTCTCCTTTAAATAAAAGATGGTGAATTACATTAACAGAATTTTGAGACGAAACCACCTTTACATTCCTGGCAGATGCCCTGCTTGATCCTGATGCATTGCTTGCTTATATATTGCCTGATTTAGTTTGCTAGTATTTTATTGAGAATTTTTATGGTTGTATTCAAATAATATAGGCCTATAGTTTACTTTCCTTATCATGTCTGGTTTTAAGATCAAAGCTTTACCAGATGGTACAACATATTATAACCCCCCCCCTTTTTAAAAAAATTATTTATTTATTTATTCCTAGCTGTGTTGGGTCTTCGTTTCTGCGCGAGGGCTTTCTCTAGTTGCGGCAAGCGGGGGCCACTCCTCATCGCGGTGCGCGGGCCTCTCACTATCGCGGCCTCTCTTGTTGCGGGGCACAGGCTTCAGACGCGCAGGCTCAGTAATTGTGGCTCACGGGCCCAGTTGCTCCGTGGCATGTGGGATCCTCCCAGACCAGGGCTCGAACCCGTGTCCCCTGCATCGGCAGGAGGACTCTCAACCACTGCGCCACCACGGAAGCCCCCCCCCCTTTTTTTTAAGAGAAAAAAGGGACAGACAAGTGGAACTGAATATGAATCTAGAAATGAACTGCATATGGGATTTTATTCTTTTATTTTTTTTTGGCCGCACGACGCGGCACGGGGGATTTTAGTTCTCCAATCAGGGATCGAACCGCTGCCCCCTGCAGTGGAAGCATGGATTCTTAACCACTGGACTGCCAAGGAAGTCCCACATTTGGGATATTAGCATTTAACAAAAATGCCATTTCAAATCAGTGGGGGAAAGTTGTACTATCCAATAAATGAATAAACTGAGTGATAAGGTGGAACAGCTGGAGAGCCATCAGGATACAAAGCTGGAGCCGTGGTTCACACCATATACCAAAATGACTCCAAATAAATCAAAAGATTTAAATGTAAAAAATGAAACAAGTGCCAGATGAAAACATGGATGAATTATTTTATACCCTGTTTTTCTATTTCTTTTTGAGTCTATTTTTGTACATCATATGTTTTTCTGGGAAATTATTCGTATTATAATTTATTGGCATAAAAGTTCATATTTTCCCTGTGGTCTTTAAAACCTCTTCTTTATACTAATATTTTTCTTTGTTTTCTTTTTTTCTTATGGTTTATCTACTTTATTAGTCTTTTCAAAGAATTAGATTTTGGTTTTATTAGTCATCACTATGAATCTTTGTTTCCTATTTTATTAATTTTAACTCTTTGACATTGCCTTCTTAATTCCTTTTTTTGTTTTGTTTTGTTTTGGTACCTCCTTTTTTTTCGAATTTTATTTATTTTTTTATACAGCAGGTTCTTATTAGTTATCCATTTTATACATATTAGTGTATGTATGTCAATCCCAATCTCCCAGTTCATCCCACCACCATCACCACCCCAACCCCCCCCCACCCCACCACATTCCCCCCTTGGTGTCCATACATTTGTTCTCTACATCTGTGTCTCTATTTCTGCCCTGCAAACCAGTTCATCTGTACCATTTTTCTAGGTTCCACATATATGTGTTAATATACGATATTTGTTTTTCTCTCTTTTTTTTTAACATCTTTATTGGAGTATATTTGCTTTACAATGATGTGTTAGTTTCTGCTTTATAACAAAGTGAATCAGTTATACATATACATATGTTCCCATATCTCTTCCCTCTTGCATCTCCCTCCCTCCCGCCCTCCCTATCCCACACCTCTAGGTGGTCACAAAGCACAGAGCTGATCTCCCTGTGCTATGCGGTTGCTTCCCACTAGCTATCTATTTTACGTTTGGTAGTGTATATATGTCCATGCCACTCTCTCTTTTTGTCATATCTTACCCTTCCCCATCCCTATATCCTCAAGTCCATTCTCTAGTAGGTCTGTGTCTTTATTCCCGTCTTGCCACTAGGTTCTTCATGACCTTTTTTTTTTTTCTTAGATTCCATATATATGTGTTAGCATACTGTATTTGTTTTTCTCTTTCTGACTTACTTCACTCTGTATGACAGTCTCTAGATCCATCCACATCTCTACAAGTGACCCAATTTCGTTGTAATAAATTGGCTGAGTAATGTTCCATTGTATATATGTACCACATCTTCTTTATCCATTCATCTGTCGATGGGCATTTAGGTTGCTTCCATGTCCTGGCTGTTGTAAATAGTTCTGCAATGAACTTTGGGGTGCATGTGTCTTTTTGAATTATTGTTTTCTCTGGGTATATGCCCAGTAGTGGGATTGCTAGGTCATATGGTAATTCTATTTTTAGATTTTTAAGGAACCTCCATAGTGGCTGTATCAATTTACATTCCCACCAACAGTGCAAGAGGGTTCCCTTTTCTCCACACCCTCTCCAGCATTTGTTGTTTGTAGATTTTCTGATGATGGCCATTCTATTCTAACTGGTGTGAGGTGATACCGCATTGTAGTTTTGATTTGCATTTCTCTAATAATTAGTGATGCTGAGCAGCTTTTCATGTGCTTCTTGGCCATCTGTATGTCTTCTTTGGAGAAATGTCTATTTAGGTCTTCTGCCCATTTTTGGATTGCGTTGTTTGTTTTTTTAATATTGAGCTGTTTATATATTTTGGAGATTAATCCTTTGTCCGTTGATTCGTTTGCAAATATTTTCTCCCATTCTGAGGGTTGTCTTTTCATCTTGTTTGTAGTTTCCTTTGCTTTACAAAAGCTTTTAAGTTTCATTAGGTCCCATTTGTTTATTTTTGTTTTTATTTCCATTACTCTAGGAGGTGGGTCAAAAAAGATCTTGCTGTGATTTATGTCAAAGAGTGTTCTTCCTATGTTTTCCTCTAAGAGTTTTATAGTGTCCAGTCTTACATTTAGGTCTCTAATCCATTTTGAGTTTATTTTTGTGTATGGTGTTAGGGAGTGTTCTAATTTCATTCTTTTACATGTAGCTGTCCAATTTTCCCAGCACCACTTATTGAAGAGACTGTCTTTTCTCCATTGTATATCCTTGCCTCCTTTGTCATAGATTAGTTGACCATAGGTGCGTGTGTTTATCTCTGGGCTTTCTATCCTGTTCCATTGATCTATATTTCTGTTTTTGTGCCAGTACCATATTGTCTTGATTACTGTAGCTTTGTAGTATAGTCTGAAGTCAGGGAGTCTGATTCCTCCAGCTCGGTTTTTTTCCATCAAGAATGCTTTGGCTATTTGGGGTCTTTCGTGTCTCCATACAAATTTTAAGATTTTTTGTTCTAGTTCTATAAAAAATGCCATTGGTAATTTGATAAGGATTGCATTGACTCTGTAGATTGCTTTGGGTAGTATAGTCATTTTCACAATATTGATTCTTCCAATCCCAGAACATGGTATATCTCTCCATCTGTTGGTATGATCTTTAATTTCTTTCATCAGTGTCTTATAGTTTTCTGCATTCAGGTCTTTTGTCTCCCTAGGTAGGTTTATTCCTAGGTATTTTATTCTTTTTGTTGCAGTGGTAAATGGGAGTGTTTCCTTAATTTCTCTTTCAGATTTTTCATCATTAGTGTATAGGAATGCAAGAGATTTCTGTGCATTAATTTTGTATCCTGCAACTTTACCAAATTCATTGATTAGCTCTAGTAGTTTTCTGCTGGCATCTTTAGGATTCTCTATGTATAGTATCATGTCATCTGCAAACAGTGACAGTTTTACTTCTTCTTTTCCAATTTGTATTCCTTTTATTTCTTTTCCGTCTCTGATTGCCGTGGCTAGGACTTCCAAAACTATGTTGAATAATAGTGGTGAGAGTGGACATCCTTGTCTTGTTCCTGATCTTAGAGGAAATGCTTTCAGTTTTTCACCACTGAGAATGATGTTTGCTGTGGGTTTGTCATATATAGCCTTTATTATGTTGAGGTAGGTTCCCTCTATGCCCACTTTCTGGAGAGTTTTTATCATAAATGGGTGTTGAATTTTGTCAAAAGCTTTTCCTGCATCTATTGAGATGATCATATGGTTTTTCTTCTTCAATTTGTCAATATGGTGTATCACACTGATTGATTTGCATATATTGAAGAACCCTTGCATCTCTGGGATAAATCCCACTTGATCATGGTGTATGATCCTTTTAATGTGTTGTTGGATTCTGTTTGTATTTTGTTGAGGATTTTTGCATCTATATTCATGAGTGATATTGGTCTGTAATTTTCTTTTTTTGTAGTATCTTTGTCTGGTTTTGGTATCAGGGTGATGGTGGCCTCATAGAATGAGTTTGGGGGTGTTCCTTCCTCTGCAATTTTTTGGAAGAGTTTGAGAAGGATGGGTGTTAGCGCTTCTCTAAATGATAGAATTCACCTGTGGAGCCATCTGGTCCCGGACTTTTGTTTGTTGGAAGATTTTTAATCACAGTTTCAGTTTCATTACTTGTGATTGGTCTGTTCATATTTTCTATTTCTTCCTGGTTCAGTCTTGGAAGGTTATACCTTTCTAAGAATTTGTCCATTTCTTTCAGGTTGTCCATTTTATTGGCATAGAGTTGCTTGTAGTAGTCTCTTAGGATGCTTTGTATTTCTGTGGTGTCTGTTGTAACTTCTCCTTTTTCATTTCCAATTTTATTGATTTGAGTCCTCTCCCTCTTTTCTTGATGAGTCTGGCTAATAGTTTATCAATTTTGTTTATCTTCTCAAAGAACCAGCTTTTAGTTTTATTGATCTCTGCTATTGTTTTCTTTGTTTCTATTTCATTTATTTCTGCTCTGATCTTTATGATTTCTTTCCTTCTAGTAACTTTGGGTTTTGTTTGTTCTACTTTCTCTAGTTCCTTTAGGTGTATGGTTAGATTGTTTATTTGAAATGCTTGTTGTTTCTTGAGGTGGGATTGTATTGCTATAAACTTTCCTCTTAGAACTACTTTTGCTGAATCCCATAGGTTTTGGATCGTCGTATTTTCATTGTCATTTGTCTCTAGGTATTTTTTGATTTCCTCTTTGATTTCTTCAGTGATCTCTTTGTTATTTAGTAATGTATTGTTTAGCCTCCATGTGTTTGTGTTTTTTACGTTTTTTTCCCTGTAATTGATTTCTAATCTCATAGCACTGTGGTCAGAAAAGATGCTTGATATTTCAATTTTCTTAAATTTACTGAAGCTTGCTTTGTGACCCAAGATGTGATCTATCCTGGAGAGTGTTCCGTGCGCACTTGAGAAGAAAGTGTAATCTGCTGTTTTTGCATGGAATGTCCTATAAATGTCAATTAAATCTATCTGGTCTATTGTGTCATTTAAAGCTTGTGTTTCCTTACTAATTTCCTGTTTGGATGACCTGTCCATTGGTTTAAGTGAGGTGTTAAAGTCCCCCACTAATATTGTGTTACTGTCGATTTATTCTTTTATAGCTGTAGCAGTTGCCTTATGTATTGAGGTGCTCCTATGTTGGGTGCATATATATTTATAATTGTAATAGCGTCTTCTTGGATTGATCCCTTGATCATTATGTAGTGTCCTTCCTTGTCTCTTGTAACATTCTTTATTTTAAAGTCTATTTTATCTGATATGAGTATTGCTACTCCAGCTTTCTTTTGATTTCCATTTGCATGGAACATCTTTTTCCATCCCCTCACTTTCAGTCTGTATGTGTCCCTAGGTCTGAAGTGGCTCTCTTGTAGACAGCATATATATGAGTCTTGTTTTTGTATCCATTAAGCAAGCCTCTGTCTTTTGGTTGGAGCATTTAATCCATTCATGTTTAAGGTAATTATTGATATGTATGTTCCTATGACCATTTTCTTAATTGTTTTGGGTTTGTTTTTGAAGGTCCTTTTCTTCTCTTGTGTTTCCCACTTAGAGAAGTTCCTTTAGCATTTGGTGTAGAGCTGGTTTGGTGGTGCTGAATTCTTTTAGCTTTTGCTTGTCTGTAAAGCTTTTGATTTCTCCATCGAATCTGAATGAGATCCTTGACAGGTATAAAGTAATCTTGGTTGTAGGTTCTTCCCTTTCATCACTTTAAATATGTCATGCCACTCCCTTCTGGCTTGTAGAGTTTCTGCTGAGAAATCAGCTGTTAACCTTATGCGAGTTCCCTTGTACATTATTTGTCGTTTTTCCCTTGCTGCTTTCAGTAATTTTTCTTTGTCTTTAATATTTTCCAATTTGATTACTATGTGTCTCGGCATGTTTCTCCTTGGGTTTATCCTGTATGGGACCCTCTGCACTTCCTGGACTTGGGTGGCTATTTCCTTTCCCATGTTAGGGAAGTTTTCGACTGTAATCTCTTCAAATATTTTCTCGGGTCCTTTCTCTCTTCTCCTTCTGGGACCCCTATAATGTGAATGTTGTTGTGTTTAATGTTGTCCCAGAGGTCTCTTAGGCTGTCTTCATTTCTTTTCATTCTTTTTTCTTTATTCTCTTCTGCAGCAGTGAATTCCACCATTCTGTCTTCCAGGTCACTTATCCGTTCTTCTGCCTCAGTTATTCTGCTATTGGTTCCTTCTAGTGTATTTTTCATTTCAGTTATTGTATTGTTCATCTCTGTGTGTTTGTTCTTTAATTCTTCTAGGTCTTTGTTAAACATTTCTTGCATCTTCTCGATCTTTGCCTCCATTCTTTTTCCGAGGTCCTGGATCATCTTCACTATCATTATTCTGAATTCTTTTTCTGGAAGGTTGCCTATCTCCACTTCATTTAGTTGTTTTTCTGGAGTTTTATCTTGTTCCTTCATCTGGTACATAGCCCTCTGCCTTTCCATCTTGTCTATCTTTCTCTGAATGTGGTTTTTGTTCTACAGGCTGCAGGATTGTAGTTCTACTTGCTTCTGCTGTCTGCCCTCTGTTTTGGTACCTTCTTGAGATAGACATATGAATTGTTAATTTTCATTTTTCTTTTCTCAGTATATGGATTTAAATTTGAATTGTTTAGCTGCATTCTACAGATAGTATTTGCTAATACTATATATAACTAAATCCCCATATGTGTGTGGGAAAACATTAGATTTCCTCCTAAATATGTAAAGATTTAAATTTTACTGATTTATTTCTAATTGTGTTGCATTGAAGTTAGAGAATGTGGTATTATATTAGTTCCTTGTTATTTGTTTATTTTTGCTTTGTGGTCTCATTGAAGATAATTTTTATGATTGTTCCAGGTGTGCTTGAAAAGAATACCTAGCCTGTTACTCTGGGGTGTAGGGTTCTAAATGTTCTATGTATGTCAGTGGATCAAGCTATCAATTACTGAGGGAGACATGTTAAAATCTCCCAATATGGTTCCTACTTGTCAATTCTTCTTTAAAATTAAGTCCATTTTTGTCTTTTATATTGGGGGGGGCTATATTGTTCGGTACATACAAGTTCAGAATTGCTATATGTAGTGACACTCTTTATATACTTATTTTTTAAAACATAAAATTTGTTTAATCTGGTGATAAAGTTATGCTGGCTTTCTTTTAGTTAGTATTTTCATCTTATTTTTTCCATCTCTTATAACCTTTCTCCACATGCCTTGTATTTTAGTACATTGCTGGATTTTAAAAATCTATTTTTAAAGTCCTTTTGTCTTTCATTTTATTTTATTATTATTTTTAATTTAATTTAATTTATTTTTGGCTGCATCAGGTCTTAGTTGCGGCACGCGGGATCTTCGTTGAGGCACGTGGGATCTTTTACTGCGGTGCGCGGGCTCCTTGTGCATGGGCTTCTCTCTAGTTGTGGTGTGCAGGTTTTCTCTTTCTCTAGTTGTGGCGCGCAGGCTCCAGGTAGTGTGGGCTCTGTAGATTGTGGCATGTGGGCTCTCTAGTTGAGGTGCACAAGCTCAGTAGTTGTGGCGTGCAGGCTCAGTAGTTGTGGGATCCTAGTTCCCTGACCAGGGATCGAACCCGTGTCCCCCACATCGTAAGGCAGATTCTTTACCACTGGACCACCAGGGAAGTCCTCCTTTGTCTTTTATTTATTAAAAAAAATTTTTTTTGATGTGTTCACTTACTTTAATAACACTACATTTACCATGTTATCACCATGGAATGTAAATTCAGGTAAGACAAGAGAATTTCACAAGTACGACAAAGCATTCTGTAGTATACTGAAGTTTGTATAATGGCTGACCAAACCAGCTTGCTCATAAATCACTTCCATTATAGGCAATTTATTTTGTTTAACATTTATGATTCTTTCAGAGAAAATAAACAAGACTGCACACATTTAAAAAGTATTTTTCATTTACCTTTGCATTAGCACTTAAAATATACATTTCTATTTCAAAATGCCATTTAAAATTTATTCTAATATAACAGCAGCAAAATATAATTCTGCAATTACAGAAGAGCAAACGGGGATCTACAGTGAAGTTATTCTCATGTTTACAACTATGATTCTGAAATAGATACTACTTCAAAGCAGCTCTGTTACCAGCTCTTTAGGTTTGGTTTAAAAACACACACATAGTTGCTGGGAGGTTTATAATGTTGTATCCTGTGCACTGTTCTGAAAGAGTTCTTCAAGAGGCATCCAGCCCTTAAAAACAGTACTCAGTTCACAAGGCAGTCAGAAAGAGTTAAATTAACTGGGGTAAATAGGCTTCCTACATTACATCAAAAGCATATGATATTCTGCAGCAACTGGGAGCATTTTCAGGACTGGCATGTTGTCCTCTTTACAACTAATTTTATCAGAAGGTGGACATTGTACCACTGTCAAGTGCATTTAAAAGTGACATGTTTTTGTGCTAATCTGACTCCCCTGAATGACCTAGCTAGTGAACTAGTCACCAGTAACTTGGTCACCAGGCAAATCAAGCCTGCAAGAAAGGAAGCCAATATTCAAATTACCATGTTATTGTCCGACCCACAGAATTTATTTTCAACATAAACATATAACCTCAATATGAGATGTCTAACTAAAGCAAGCACCACCAACAACACCAAGACAGCATCTCCTCTTCTAAGGTTTAGGTTTTGCCCAGAATTCTCGATACATGGAATAGCCCATACCAAGAGTCATTGGTACCACAACAAAGCCTTGGGCTGCCATGCGCATGTGGATCAGGTGAACAGACATTTTAGTATTGCCCCTGCTCTTCAATTTATATAATCCATATGCAACGATTGCTGCAAAACCTGCCATTCCAATGGGGACAAATGGTGCCTCTCTAGCTTTTCGGATAAGTTTAGATCCCTGATCTTCATCATATGAAGAAAGAGAAACATCTGTGTCGCTTGACATAGTGACTGAAGAATCTTCAGACAACAACAAGGCGTCACAGGCTCCAACCAGCTTCTCCTTCTTTGTCTTTTAAGTGAAGAATATAGTCCATTTATATTTGCTGTCATTTATGATATATTTGGATTTATGTCTACAATTTAATTTTTTTTCTATTTAACATATAACAAACATTACTTTTTATTTTTCCCTTTTTAACCTTCTATTGAGTCATTTCTCTTTATTCTCTTTTCACCCTTTCCCCTCAACAGGTTTGATGTTATATATATGCTGGAATTCTGTTCTTTAGTAAAATAGTATTCGGTTTTAATATATTAATGTTAATATTGTTACCAAATCCCCCCACCACCACTCCCAATAAAGGACTTTTATTTCTTATCATATACCACCACTGTGGTCTTACATGTTATCGTGTTGCTACTGCTTTAGTTCCACCTTGTTTTAGTGTTCTCTCCCCCCAATTAAGCTATTAATATATTTTAAAAAACCAAGCAACCTCTGTCTTAATGTTTATTTAAGTCAATCCACAAGTTTACTAGGTTCTTTATTTACTGCTCCTTTTTTACACTGCAAACATTTCTTTTGGGTTTAATTTTCTTCTTCCTGAAGTCTTTTAGTAGTTCCTTCAGTGAGGGTTGGTGAAAGGAAAATTTTTTTTTCTTTGTCTAATTGTGTCTTTTACTCTTTCCACCTCAGCCTTTTAAAGAAATTATTCCATTGTTTTCTGGCCACTTTCTTTGCTGTTGAAAAATATGAAGTTAGTCTAATAGTTTGAGCTTTCTTTTTTAAGGTAAATTGTCTTCTTTTGGTTTGATTTTGTTTTCCTTTGTCTCTAATGATCAGCTGTGCCTCTATGACATGTCTAGGTGTGGCTTTATTTTTACTTATTCTTCTTGGTCCCTCTTTGAGAATTCATGTCTTTCATTAAATCTAATATTGATATGGCCACCTCAGTTCTTTTTTGGTTACTGTTTGCATGGAGTATCTTTTTCCATTTTCACTTTCAACCTATTTGTATCTTTGGATCTAAAGTAACTCTCTTGTGATCCTCATACAGTAGGATCATGTTTTTTTAAAATCCATTCTGATAATCTTTACCTTTTAATTGGAGAATTTAATCCATGTACATTTAAAGTAGTTACTGATAAGGAGTTATTTCTGTCATTTTGCTGTTTATTCTCTATATGTCATATCTCTTTGTTCCTCAATGTCTCTGTTACTGCCTTCTTTTGTGTTTAATATTTTGTAATATACCAATTTTATTCCCTTATTTCCTTTCTCTCTATATATTTTAGTTAATTTCTTAGTGGTTACCTTGGGGTTATAATTGGTATCTTAAATATGTAACAATCTCATTTGCATTGATACCAGCTGAGCTTCAACAGTACACAAAAACTCATTATTATTGTTACAAATTATATCTTTATACATTGTGGTCCATTAAGATAGATTTAAATGATTGTTTTATGCATTTGTCTTTCAAATCATATCAGAAAAGAAAGAAGAGTTACAAACCAAAAACACAAGAATACTGGCTTCTATATTTACCTATTTTAGTTACCTTTACTGGTGTTCTTTATTTCTTTTATGGCTTCAAGTTATTGTCTAGTGTCCTCTCGTTTTAGCCTGAAGCATTTCTTGTAGGGCAGGTGTACTAGCAACAAATTCCATCAACTTTTGTTTACATGGGAATATCTTAATTTCTCCTTCATTTTTGAATGGTAATTTTTGAAGGATAATTTCAAGTTTGAAGGATATTGTATACATTTCTTGGGGTTGCCATAACAGAGTACCACCACCTGGGTGGCTTAGAACAACATAAGTTTATTGTCTCTCAGTTATGGAGGCCAGAAGTCTGAAATCAAGGTGTTGGCAGGGCCCTGCTTCATCTAAAGGTGCTAGGTAATGATCTGTTTTGGGCTTCTCTTCCAACTTCTTGTAGCTTGAGGCATTCCTTGGCTTGTCTTGCCTTCCTGTCTTCTTCCTGTGTCTCTTCACATTGTCTTCCCTCTGTATATATCTGTCTCTGTGTCCAAATTCCTCCTTTTTATAAAGACACTAGTTGGGACTTCTCTGGTGGTGCAGTGGTTAAGACTTCATGCTCCCAGTGCAAGGGGCCTGGGTTCGATCCCTGGTCAGGGAACTAGATCCCACATGCATGCCACAACTAAGGAGCCCACAAGCCACAACTAAGGAGCCCACAAGCCACAACTAAGGAGCCTGGCTGCCGCAACTAAGACCCAGAGCAACCGAATAAAATAAAGATTTTTAAAAAATTAAAAATAAAGACACTAGTCATATTGGATTAGGGTCCACACTGATAACCTCATCTTTACTTGACCATCTACAAAGAGCTTATTTCCAAATAAGGTCATATTCACAGATACTGGGAGTTAGGACATCAACATATTTGGGGGGTACATAATTCAACTTATAACAGATAGCAAATTTAAAAGATAGACTTCTTGGTGGACAGTTTTTTTTTTTCCTTTAAGGACTTTAAATACATCATTCCACTCCCTCAGGCCTCCATGGTGTCTGGTGAGAAATTGGCTGTTAATCTTATCAAGGGTCCCTTGTACAAGATAAGTTGCTTCTCTCTTACAACTTTCAAGACTTTCTCCTTGTCTTTGTCTTTGGACAGTTATTATAATGTGGATCACTTTGAGTTTATTCTACTTGGTGTTTTTTGGATGTGTAGACTCCTAGCTTTTACCAGATTTGGAAAGTTTTTTGGCCATTATTTCTTTGAATATTCTTTCTGTTCCTTTCTCTCTCTCTTCTCCTTTTGGGACTCTGCCTATGTTAGTATGCTTGATGGTGTCCCATGGGTCTCTTAGGCTCTGTTCATTTTTTTCCTTCATTCTTTTTTCTTTCTGTTCCTCAGACTGAATAATCTCAATTGACCTTCTTCAGGTTCACTGATTCATTCTTCTGCCTGCTCAAATCTGCTGTTAAACAACTCTAGTGAATTTTTCACTTCAGTTATATTACTTTTCAGCTCCAGAATTTCTATTTGGTTTCTTTTTAAACTTCTCTTTACTGACATTCTATATTTGTTCATGAATTGTTCTCCTGGTTTCCTTTAGTTCTTTGAGCATTTTAAAGACAGTTGATTTAAAGTCTTTGCCTAGTAAGTCTAATATCTGGGCTTCCTCAAGGACAGTCTCTATTAATATTTTTTTCCTGTGAATGGGCCATAGTTCTTTCTTTGTGTGCCTTATAATTCTTTGAAAACTGTACGTTTTAAATATTATAATATAGTTACTCTGGAAATCATATTGCCTCTCCTCCCCAGAGTTTGTTGTTGCTGCTTGTTGTGAGTTAAAGTCATTTGTATGTTTAATGATTTTTCCTAAACTATGTTTTGAAAGACTATTCTTTCTCTTGTGTGGCCACTGAAGTCTTTGTTTTTCACTAGCGTAATGGTCAGGTAGTGATTTGATGGAGATTTCCTTAAATATCTGGAAACAAACAAGTCTTTGCAGATTGCCTTTGTGTTGGGGCACTCCTTCAACACCTCTCCAGGATGTTTAGAGCTCTTAGTTTTTACTTGCTGCTTGTGTAGGGCCTAAAGGTCAACCAAAGGTGAAAGCTTAGGGTTTTTTTCTGGGCATGTGTCCAGCTCTGGGCATGTGCAGTCCTTCTAGATTCCCTGGTATAGGTGGGAGCTTTTCAAAGCTCTTATTCTCCCATGCATCTCCTTCCCAAACTTCTGGTCTGTCTACTGCTTGGGAAACCTTGCCCCGGGTGGCTATGATTAGTATATATGCCTTTAAATGCTTTAACAAATGCTATCTAGGAGACTGCTTCAGCCCTGAGAAAACTCTGAGGCAGGTGAAACAAAGGCAAGTCCCTGGCTATTCCCTCAGGGAGCCACCAGACAGGTCAAGCACACAACTCTAATTCTTTGGGAACAAGATTTTTATTGTTCCCTCTGCCACCAGCAAGGAATGTGGCCAGGAATGTGGGCTGTCTTCATGACCACTGACAAGCTGGGGATTAAGGGATGGCAGGCAGGTTAAGTAAAATGCTACAACATTCTCTTACCAAAATTCAACAGCCTCTTTCTTCATTGAGCATTCTCCTGTTTTGTTTTGTTTTGAATTAGATTCCAGAGTTCTGAAAAAGTCGATTCTGACAGTTTTTGAGAACCTAATCATTGCTTTAGTGGAAGGACAGAGATTTGGAGTCCCCACTCTGCCATTTTTAGTGATGTCACTCTTATTAAATCTGGCGGGTTCTCAGTCACTATCACTTTGAATATTTCTTCTCTATTCTCTTGAGTGTCTTCTTCTGGAACTCCTATTAGGCTTATGATGAACTTTCTCATTCCATATTCTATGTTTCAACTTCTCTCTTTCATATTTTCTCTCTTTATCTGTCAGTACTATAATCTGGGTAATTTCCCCACATCCTTCAGCTCATTACTTCCCCAGCTTTTGTCTGATATGCTTTTTAACCCATTTATTGACATTTTTATTTCAGTAACTATATGTTCAATTCTAGACATTATATCTTGTACTTTAAAAAAAATCTGTCTATTCCATCCTAATAATGTCTTATTCTTTTCTTAGGGCTTTTATTTATGTCTTTATAATTTAAGTGTATTTTAAATTATTTTCTGACAGCTCTTTTATTATCTCATATTCTCAGGGTTCTAATCCTCCCATTTCTTATTTTTGCTGGTTCTTGATTCTTAGTCATGGGGATTTAAAAATCAGGTGTTTTGTAGTTTTGAACTGTGAGTTCATTTTTGTACCCCCCCACCCCCCCACCCATATCTGTCCTGTGAGAATCTCTTTATGCTTTGATTATGATTTTGCATTTGTTTTTCAGGAGTCCCATGGATTTCTTCAGAATACCATCAAATTGGGATCGATTTTTATGCCAGTTCCCAGGCACTACATTTTCTAAGCTGCATGAAGGTTTCTAGGCTGAAGGTAGGAAAAACTTAAACCAAATCTGTACAAAGTGTAGGCTTAAGGTTTGTATTTCTCAAGGTGGTCTTTTTTGCTTTTCCCCACTCAAAACTCGGGCAGAGATGAACATGCTTTCTTGTTCCTCTGTGTGGGTGAAAGGTATCTTCTCTGTCTTTTCCCTTAGGGTGCAGTCTTTGAAGGGTGCTGGCCTTATGCAGGATTCTCAGTTCTAAATCCCCACTTTGCTTGGGACCAAGGCCTCATCTCCTAACTTGAGAGTATATGAGAATCCATAGTCTAGGTTCCTGGGATAATATCTCGTGGGTCATTTCCACCCACATTGAAGCAGCTGATTTGTCACTGCTCCTGTTTTCCATTTCTAGCACCTCTGTGTTTCCCCTTCTTTTTTTTGCCAGCTCAGCCATTCAGTTAAAGCAATAGTGTTTACATTTCCTCTAGTAGTTTTAGGAAAGTGCAGCAGGAGGATTTTCAGGGTTCAATGATTTTTCATCTTGCTGGAACTAAAAGTATCTTCTCAAGCACCTTGGCTGGGAATCTGTCCTCTGCCTGTCTCTTTACTTTGTCCTCTGCGTATCCGTTTCCCAAGAGTCTTATATGGCCCTCTTTTCCTTTCTCCTGATACTGGAAGTCCTCATCTACCCCACTGAGACCTGTGGATCCCTGGACCCTAATAACTTTTAATAAGTAGGCAGGACAGAGTGTAGTTAGGGACTCAAGACTCTACTGATAAAGCTGGGTTTGAATCCTTTTTCTGCCACTTACTACCTGAGTTACCTGGGGGCAAGTTACTTGGCCATTCTGAACCCATTTCATGTATAAAGTGAATGAAACAGTGAACATAGGGCTCTGGAGACATGCTGTGAATGTGCAATAAACAAGGGACCTTGGGTTAGTCCGGAGTTAGGTAGGTAAGCTTTGTGATTATAGAGGTAATGGGCAGGGATTCAAGTCCATGAGTCTTCAGGCACAGCATCAAGGGCTTTACTTTTACTCCTAAGGAACAATCTCACACAAGATTATTACTGTCTTCATGTTACAGATGAGGAAACAGAGTCTGGGAGTGGTTGGTAACTTGCCCAGCTCAGTCCCATTCCAGTGGATGACTGCTTTGGGCTGAACATCCTTCTGGGCTTAATATCCCTTGCAGGGATAGTCACTGGAGATCTGAGGCTGCTTTAGATGTGATTTTTTTTTTTTGATTCTCATTTTATATTACTGATTTTTTTCTTTGAATTCTGGGGATGGGGTACCTTCAGAGTGGTCTTTCCAGTCAGGTGTGAGCTGGCACAGGGGTTGGAAGGAACCACTGGTTGCTACACCTCCCCTGCTCCCAAGGAGAGCAAAGCCTCAGGAAGGCAAAGACTCCTTCCTTTGACCACCAGGTAGGAAAGAGGCCCTCCACCCCCAAGCTGGGCTTTCTGGAAGCCTTTTCTACCTAACTTCAGCTGCCGCTGCTCTGGCCCCACTGGAAGGTCTGAGCCCATGCCCGGAGCACAAATAAGGGAGATGAGGCGTATCTCTCTGTTCAGTCACTTTCCAGGTGCCAAGATACACGCGTGAACGCATACCAGGCTCAGGCACTCCCCACCGCCCCTCACTTACAGAAATGGGCCACAGGATGAAGGGCATGTATCTCTGGATGGCGAAGGTGTAGATAATGATGAAGAAGGTGAAGATGGACAACTCCATGGTGATGATGAGTGTCAGGAGGGGGTGCACAGTGGTCCCCGTGAACATTATCAGCGAACCTATTAGGCAGCCCTGTCGGGAGACATGCCCTTTGAGCCACAGCAGAGGGCTGGGGCCAGAGGAGGCCTCGGGGAGCCCGCTCCTTCTCCCCCTTCCCATCTTTGGGCACTCCCCACCCCCCACGCCCTGCCCAGGGATATGGGCCCACTTACCAAGCTAATGAGCTTGACCTCAGCGTACCCCATAACCCAGAACTCTCTATTGCTGTCCTTGAATTCCCACTTGTAACGGCGACACCCCTTCCTCGTTCCCACTTCATCCTTGGGCTGCTCAGACTTTTTCTTCTCCTCTGTCTTTTCCTCAGGCTTGTCGCCCGGAGGAGGGGCCGCCCCCGGCGCGGCTGCGGCGGCAGCCGGGGCCGGGGCCGGCGCTGCTGCGGCCCCGGGTTTGCTGTTTTTGCCTTTGTCAGCCATCTTGCCGTGGAGTTCTCAGCTTCTCACGGCCTGCCCAATTTTTGCTGTCTCTGGCCAGGCCTGGCCTTTGAGCGAGCCGGATGCCCACCGACCTGCTTAGAGGCCGCGCTCAGCCAACGGCCGGGAAGGACGAGCGAAGGCCAGCGCTTAGCGCCCTCTCGGCGCGCGCCTAGTCTCCGCCGCGAGTCCCCTCCGCCCAGCCGCCCCCCGCCTCCCGCCGCCGGCGCCCCACGCGGGGCCCGGCGCGCCCGGCAGCAAGCACCTCGGCTGTCCGCGGCCGCCCAGACCCTGCGCGGGAGCCCCCGCGCCCACGCCGGCTCCAGTGGTGGCCCTGCCTCCGCGCGGAGCACTCCCCACGCGGCCTCGCGAGGCCTCTGGGGGCTGCCGGGGGCTGTAGCCGCTGCTCCCGCCTTCGGGTCGGGTTGGCTGAAACTGTGGCCTCCTGGGGCAGCCGCGCCTAGAGCCCCGCGGTAGCATTGGCACTCGCCTGAAAATGTAACGCGACTTTTACACAAGGCAGCACGAGCAAGCAGAAGTGTTCCGGGTTTAGCAGCCCTGATTTTATGATCACATGTGGGCTGAAATGGGTGACAGCGTGCGAGCTCAGCGGCGGGAGGGAGAAGACGATGGTGCTTGCGAAGGTGTCCGCGACGGTGGCCGAGAGGGTGCCCGCGACGGTGCCCAAGAGGGTGGCCGAGAGGGTGCCCGCGAGGGTGCTTCCGAGGGTGGCTCCGACAGGCCGCGTTGCTTCATGGTTGCCCTTGTAGGTGCCCTTGGGCTTCCCCTTGTGGGTACCCTTGTGGGTGGGATGGGTTCTTGGGCGGCGGAGGCACTGGCTTTGGTTTCGATTCCCAGGGCTTTTTTCAAGGTATTCCTCATCGTCTTGGTGACCACAGTCGCATCGATGAGACACACGATTGCCGCTGTGAGACACAGGGACTGTCAGACACAAGACCATATGCGGGAAGGAAAGGCGGGGTTATTTTGCAGCTCCGCAGCAGCCTGGCCTCCCTATCCCGGCGGCGGGCGTGCGGCCTCCTGTCTCCCTCTGACCCTCCACTACCTTCCTGGTGTCTGCCCAGTTGGATGCTGCAGCCTATTCTGGCATTCCCAGAGAAAGGGTTTTTGGAAATGGGCTTTTCTGCCAGTGACGGCCTTGCCTAAGGTCTGAGGCACCAGGACGGGAGTAGGGCACTGATCCTAGGAGGCTTCGGGTGGCAGTGGGGTCCTGAGAAGGCCCCTCAGTGGAAAGGACTCTTGGGCTATGTTTGAAAGGGCAGGAAGGCGTTTCCAAGGGGACCAACTGGGAGGAGAAGAACTCCAGGTACTGGACTGGGGTCTCCAAGGAATCTGGTGTGGGTGAGACGTCTGGAGCTGGTGAGGGTGGGGGCAGAGTTGAGGCTGGGGAGGTGCAGGATCTGGGACTTCATCAAGAGGGGAGGGGAGGTTCCAGATTCAGAAAGCCCACTTGTCGCAAGATGAATGGAAAGAGAACCAGGCTGGAGGCAGGGAGACCAGTGGGGGGTGGTGGGAGCCCCTGCCATCCAGGTAAGAATTGATGGAGACCAGGTGGTGGGAGCTCCTGGCAGGTAGGAGAAGGCTTGGTGGCGGAGTTAGCAGATGGGGGTCAGTGGGCTACAACACCCTAGATTCCAAGTGCTCCCCAGCTCCTGTCTACCTTGTATGTTTCTCTTTACGGTCACTTAATCCTTGGCTGCCTTCATGAACTTTTCCTAGGTAGGTCTTGCTCTAGCTAATCTATGAGCTCCCTAAGGGGGAAGGGACTCTATCTCCAACACTGAGCTCAGGCCTGGCGCAGTCGAATGGGATCAACAAATACTTACTGATCATAGAATGAATTCAAAGAACTTAAACTTTTTTTTTTCTGGATTAATTTCTGTTCCCATAGCTTAACTTCTTGAATCAAAGTCTCACCACCCCATTCCCCACCCCCTATCTTCCACGCATTTAATCTGCCATTTCTTGTGGTCTTCATATGATGAGGATTTGTCCCAGCCTTGTGAGCCAGGGTAAGGTATTTAACCTCAGTTCCCATATCTGTAAAAATGAGAGTTATAAAGATTAAAAGAACGTGCCTAGCCTGGTGTGGGAACTTCTTCTTCCTTCCTCAACAGGCTGAGTCACTCACTTTTGACAATGCACTTTTTCTTTTCTACAATCATTTTTTTCTTGTGATTTAAAGTATGATTTTCTAGTCCAGAAAAGTCAAAGTCCTACTTATAGATAAGAACATCTTGTTGCAACATTTAAAAAAATAGTGTGTATGATTTTCAAAAGAGGTTCTGTAGATTGTTTTCGTACCTATTTGGAGAATGAGCTTAGAGTTTGTGCAACTTCAAATCTTCTGAAGAAGTCAGCGCAAGAAAGAGAAAGGGTGGTGGTGGGGATGGTGTTCTATAAATGAAATAATGATAGTCTGCCAGTTTCCCTTTTTCAAAGAGTCTTGAAATACTGATCTTAAATGGAGTCATGAAGGCCTCTACTTACCCCTCCAACGTAGAATAAATGACTTCTTTCCTTTTCTTGCATCGCCAAGACGGCAACTAAGAAAAGGAACACAGCAGTAATGAAACTGTTGATAAGATCCTGCAATACAGAATTGAAAATTGTCAACTTTACATGAAAATGTAATTTCATAAAATATTTAAATTGGTCAGTTACCCATCTAAGGATGGATGCCTTTTAAAAACTTTCCCTTTGAGGAAACCTCCTACACTGTTGGTGGGAATGTAAATTGATACAGCCACTATGGAGAACAGTATGGAGGTTCCTTAAAAAACTAAAAATAGAACTACCATATGACCCAGCAATCCCACTACTGGGCATATACCCTGAGAAAACCATAATTCAAAAAGAGACATGCACCACAATATTCATTGCAGCACTATTTACAATAGCCAGGACATGGAAGCAACCTAAATGCCCATCAACAGACGAATGGATAAAGAAGATGTGGTACATATATACAATGTAATATTACTCAGCCATAAAAAGGAACGAAACTGGGTCATTTGTAGAGACATGGATGGACCTAGAGACTGTCATACAGAGTGAAGTAAGTCAGAAAGAGAAAAACAAATACCGTATGCTAACACATATATATGGAATCTAAAAAGAAAAAAAAATGGTTCTGATGAACGTGATTGCAGGGCAGGAATAAAGAGGTAGACATAGAGAATGGACTTGAGGACTTGGGGTGGGAGGGGGAAGCTGGGGCAAAGTGAGAGTAGCATCGACATATATACACTACCAAATGTAAAATAGATAGCTAGTGGGAAGCAGCAGCATAGTACAGGGAGGTTGGCTCGGTGCTTTGCCATGACCTAGAGGGGTGGGAAAGGGAGGATGGGAGGGAGGCTAAAGAGGGAGGGGATATGGGGACATGTGTTTGCATATGGCTGATTTGCTTTGTTGTGCAACAGAAACTAACACAGTATTGTGAAACAATTATACTCCAATAAAGATCTATTAAAAAACAAAAAACCCAAAAAAACCTTTCCCTTTGATTAATATTAAGAGGAACTCTCAGCAGCATAATTCTTATATCTTCCAGAGACATGAGTTTATGTGATTATAAGGTTCTGGATAGGATCGTCAGCAGAAATGGGTTTAACTTCATTAAACAACACTCTTAAAAAAAAAAAACAAACTGACAACTTTTCCATCAGACTTTTTAAAGGTCATAGGAAAATGGGCAAGAAAAAAACCTAGAGGTCTAGGGGCCTCACCCATATTGACCCTCCATAAATATGATCTTATTGATGTTTTGTATTTTAAATTAATGTAAATTCTGCATTCTATTCCACAATACATTTGTTTTAATATAAAAATAAAAATGTAGATGAACACTTCACTGATTTAATTCTACTTCCAAATCTGCAAATCAGTAGAACTGATACTTTGGAAGTTGGATCATATTTATTCTTTAGGGTCCCACATCCCAAGAAGCAGGAACCCATCTGAGGAGCTAGCCTGAGGTTCTGGAGTGAAAGTGACTTTCTCTCTTTCCTAAAACATGGCCAGAATTGAGTCTGCCCTGACATCTATAGGCTATCTGTGTCCTTCTTTTTGGACATTGGTACTGGGTTCTTCAAATGCTGGCCCAATCTGTTTCTTCATGTGCTAAATAAAGGATGAGGATGAGTGGGAGGGGGCACACTCCTGAGGATAAGCAGAGCCTGGGCTTTGGTAGCACAGTGATAATGAAATAGAAGGTACTCACTGAGTCAGTGGCACCAGTGTTGGAGGATGAGTAAAACCCCGGGGTCCTATAACCTCCATATGGCCCAGGTAACTAATCTGAACATTTTAAGTTTTTACGTCTTGGTGGCATGATTTGGTAGTGTCAGCTTGTCCGGTGCGCTTGCCCAAACCCAGCGAAGAGCCCTGCTGTCTAATCATAATGGGTCTAAGTGGAGCTCCTCAGCGTGCCGAGCGTTTCCCCTGTTATCTCATTTAACCCTCACAAACACCCTCCAAAGTCAGTATGGCTAGGATCCCCATTTTAAGAAGATGTAACAGAGGCTTAGAGAAGTTCATTAAATTGACTATGATTGAATATCTGCCAAGGAGTGGAGTCAGAACTCAACTCACTATTTCCTCCCATCAGGGACACCCAAATAAGGAGGAAATGATCTATCCCCCAAGGTTGGAAGTGCAGCATCCATCTTTGGCATTTTCTGTGAAATGGGTAATGGAGGGTCAAAATGGTATGGGACAAATAAGGACAAATAATTGGCCTGCCAATTCCTAGATGTATGACCTGGGGCGTGTTTTATCACCCCTCTGTGCCAACAGGCTAGGATCTTAGTTCCCTGACCAGTGAATGAACCTGTGCCCCCTGCAGTGGAAGTGTGGAGTCTTAACCACTGGACCACCAGGGAATTCCCCCAACAGGCTAATTTTTAATATGCGGATGATGATTGGGATTCATTGGGTTCTTCTGACGATTAAGTGGCACAATGAATCTGAAAGCATCAGATGAGGTGTAGTGGGAATGCATCAAAGAGTAGATTCCTGATATCTGCCTTCAACATAGTAAACTTTTCTGTGAACTTCAGGTGTTCTTCCTGTTGAGACTGTTGAGCAAGGAGCCCTGTTGTGGAATGGGACTTGCCTCTTGGAAAGGCACTAATGTCTGTTACTTGGGCGCCTGGTGAGTAACACTGGACGGGGCACATGGTGCAGGGCTGATGAGGGTTGGAAGTCAGTTCCAGTTGGGTTCTGTAGGCTGAGTGAGAGGTCTGCCCACACTGGGGCAGGTACAGTGGTTTGCAGCTTTGCAGGAAGCATAGGATCTGAGGATTGTGTAAACCAAAGATATCAAAAAATGTGAACAAGGACTCAAGCGGAGTGTAAACTTATAAAATTAAAAATTAACTAACTGCGGTCTAGATCATTGAGAATTTGGATGAATGCACACTAATAATGATAACAGTAACAAAACAAATGCAGACTCGGTCTCCCTAGCCAATTGTTGACTCCCTGTCAGAATTCCATCTCCTCGCTGGACTATTGGACATTATAGTTTACTGTGGTCCTTACTTGCAAGGAAGTGCTCTTCTGAACTGTCCCTTGGAAGTAATGCTTTCTTTGTACCTAACATTTCTATTGTAGCTCACATACCTTGAGCACTTACTGTGTGTCACATATGGTGCCAAGGTGTTCATATGTGATCTCATTTGATTCTCACAACAAACTCTCATTATCCCCAATTTACAGATGGGTAAGCAACTTGCCTGGGGTTGCTCAGCCAGTAAGTGGCTATGACCCTCCTCAGTCTGACTTGAGAGCCCACGGGTCTTCTCCTGACTAACACCCCCTCCCTTTTGCCTTATACACAGACCCTCTTGTTGGCCTCATCTTTGACAGAGAGAAAGATATGTTCTCCCAGATGGGGTAAAACTACAGCTGAGTCTTGCCATGTGCAAAAGCACTTCTGGTTTCCCCATAAATGTCATCCTTACTCATCATCTTTTTCTTTCTCACTTTGACTAAATACCTTATTGACTCAAGTAGCTGCCTCTGACACCGTGAGAGATGGGTTTGTGACTTGACTATTATTTTTCTGTAAAGCCCCCAAACCGTTCCCTGAGATAAACAAAATTGTATAGAATTAAAATTGGGAAAGAAAAAGATGCTTTGATGGTGAATGCTTATTTTTTTTAAAAATCACTGAATATTAGGAAGAAGTCAAACATTTACACTTTGTTTCACAAAATGTGGTATTTGTAAGAAGGATATATATACAATAAACATTATGCGGTATTTGTGCCTTGGAGTTCTCCAAACACATGGCAGACCTGATCAGTCATCACCAGAATTTGAAGGGGACATTCTGAAGCTGATACCTTTTACTTATAAATGTAAACATATTGCTGGTAGTTTTGGAATCATCCCTTCAATAGAGTTCTAGTTAAATATGTTTATTATGTTCTTTTTTCTAAATTGCTTTCTATTGGAAAAAACATCCGCTTGACCAGAACTCAGTTTCTCGGACTGTATGGGGAAATACCTTTTTTACAACGTAGAAGTGTTTAAAATATGGGCTATTCAGAAGACAATAATTATACTTCATACTTTTCTTGGGTACCCTGATTAGTGACATAAGACTAGGGTGGGTAAAGTTGATAATGAAATCTAACAATGAAGACAGTGACCCCACCACAGGTGGGGTGAGGAAAGCTGGCCACACCCTAGGGGACAGGAGCAAGAAAAAGGCAGGGGCTTTGTATCACGCTCTGGGCTCCCATAGCTATCCAAAGAAAAGAGGATGCCCTGACAGAGGTAGCAAAAGGGGGCATGGCTTTACCAGAGCTGCCTAGAGGCCTGCAGCTCTCCACAAGCCTGGCCTGAGCTGCCCGTGACTGTGGGAACAGCTCCTCTCGCAGCACCTGCTTCATGCTTAGGAGACCCTGGCTCCTGCCTCTCCCTGAGACTCTTCCTGGACGCTCCCCCGGACCCTCCAGCAAAGCACGGTGCCTGGAGGCTCTCTCCAGCTCTCCAGCTTTATGGCCGTGGGCCTTTAGAGGGCTCCGGCCCACCTGACCACAGCTGCTGACCTTGGTGCAGCCCTCATTCGCCGACCCCCAGAGGCTTGTACCCCGCCCTCCACTCCAGGAAAATCAATTCACCGTTCGTTGCACATTTTAAGGAAACCATGAGAAAATGGGAGAGGATTCAGAGAAGATAAGATTTTGCGAATGTGAGGAAGACAAAGATGTAGGGAGGGTGAAGATAAACCATCACAAGGCTATAGGGCATAAAGTCTGGAAAGAGTCTGGGCTTTAGAGTCAGACAGACCTGGGCTCAAATCTGAGTTTCCATGTGCCTAGATACAACCATGGGCAACACAGTCTCTTTAATCCAATTTTCTCATCTGTTCAAGGGGGAGTGGGGGATGACCACAACCTCGCCGGGTTGTTGTGAGGATTAAATAAGGTAATCTATATGAAGAAGTATCTGGTACGTGGCATGTGCTCAAAAACAGTTATTTTACCTTCCCCTCTTGAAAATTTCCATGGACAGAGATTTTAGTTTCCCCTCAGAAACCTCTCCATGGTTATAGCTCTCCATAACTGAGAGGGTCTTCCACGTGTCCAATTAAAGCTGCTCAGAGTTTGCTTCGTGCTTTCTGCTGCTCAGCACTCTGTGGGACAGAGAGAGCTCAGCAGCCTTTTCAGAAAATCCCTCAGACGCTTGAAGAAAGTATTCTGAGTTTTAGGTCAATAGCAACCAATCCTACCTTACAGTTTAAAAAAGGTACCATAAAAAAGTATGATGTGGAAGAGGCATGGGCTCGGAGTTAGGATGGTTCACGGTGCAAAAGATAAAAGGGTAAAAGCCACCCAACTGCCTCAGGGGGTCCGACCCACACTTTGTAGCGAATATTTACTTTGTGGCAAGCCTTTTGTGATCTTTGCTTTAAACACATTTAAATGTTACAGGACCCCTATAGACAGCTCTTATCATCACACTTTTCCTTCTCTGAATTTCCCGGATGGGGAAACTGAGGCTAAAGTTCTCACAGCTAGTAAGGTGGCAGGGCCAGGACCCATGTCTGTATCTGGACAAAACTATGCTTCCTCTCCAGTCTGTGAGGATACAGAGCCTCAGACTCTGGAATAAAAAGGATTTTTCTGAGACCTGAGGAATTAGCTTTGGGAATTTTTCAGTTGGTAAGGAGTATGAAATTCTGGAAAAAGCTATTGAAGAAGGCTATGCAGTGTCTTTTCCTGAATACTCCACCATACGGCACCCCTTTGGAAAAGATGGACCCTTAACACATGAAAAGTTTGACTCTTGCACTCTTTCAGGGCACACGTGACAGTTTTCTGCCACTTAGCCATGTTGTAGAAACATGCTTTTCAGAGGGACGTTTGTAATCTGTTAGAGAGGGTGCTGTTTGACAAGTAGAAGAAGCATGTGCCGTTTTACAAGCAATATACTACTGAACATACTGAGTAAAATTTTCTTTAGGACCAGCTGAAAAGTACCACGTGTTTAGGGCCGTAATGAGATGGAAGCAGGTGTGTGTGTTGGTTGTCCTATAGACAGAGGGGTTCAAGGAATCTTTCTGGGCTTTAGGCTAGTTTCCTCTCTGGGATGAGGGTGACACTCTGTCATAGCTCAGCTATGTCCTTGTCCAGAGACATCTCTCTGTTGCACTTCCTTGAGGAGAGCCTTTACTGTGGGGCTGAGGGCAAAGCTTATATGAAAATTATGAAAATGAACACTTACAAGTAAGGGCCAATGCAAATAAGTCATCAAGTGGTGAAGGGTTAGCATATATATTAGAATGAAATAAAGAACGATGCAGGTTTCCAGGACTGTGATTGCTATATAGGACTCCTGGGCTTCAGCAATGATGAAACAAACTAGTGCCCCTATGAGAAGGCCCTGCAGTAAAAGAAACAGGATTTGTTTTAATGCAAATGGGCTATTAAAAAACAAAATAAAATCATAAACAGTCAGACTGTAAACCTGATTATATTGCAATTGCCTGTATTGTTTTGCACATACATATTATTTTTAAAATTCCTTACATGTTTAAGAAATGAAATAATACACACAAAAAATGCACACAGTACAGAAGTTTCTTTCTCCTCCCTCATCCCAACCCTAGTCTATCTCCTTAAAAGTAATCACTGTTAACAGTGTATATTTCATACCAGAAAGAATTGTGTATATACAGGTCAAGTAAAGTAAAAATATATTGATTTTGATAGAAAGAGTGAGGTAGAGTCCCAGCTTTCTTTCTTTCTGAACAGCTGTTGATTATCCCAACATCATTCATTGGGAAACAGCACTGATCTGAAATCCAACCTTTATCATATACTAAATTTTCGTATGTATTCGGGATGCTTTTGAAACTCTTTTCTTCTATTGAGTTGCTGATTTCTTTTCTAGTACTTCTGAAATTACAAGCAACTCATTTTATGTTGTATTATTGTCTGATTTAGTCCCCCTTTTGGTACTCATTCTCAGGTTGTTTATGTTTCTCAATTTTGTCTCGGTCAAGTTCCCGAAGCTAAGCCTGTTGGTATTTTAATTGGGATTTCCTTTAACTTATAATATGGAAAGATTACAAAATTTAGTCTTAACTCTTCAAGAACAAAGTATATCTTTCCGGTTATTTTAGTGGTTTTTAAAATATCTCTCAACAGTGTTCTAAAGTTTTCTTCATATATCTTTCAAATTTATTTCATTTAATCTTAGATATTTTGTCATCTTGATTGCTATTGTAAAGAGAAACATTTTCTTCTATTTTAAGTGCTTGTTTGCTCATTTCTACTAATGAGTTAGTAGAAATTATCTTGTTCTAAATTGTTTCCCAGTTGATTTTATTTTTTAGATCTTTGATCATATCAGCTGTAAGAAATGATATATTTTGCCTCTTCTTTTCAAATATTCTTACTTATTCCTTTTTCCTGTCTGATTGTGGTGACTAGTGGGCATCCTCTTTGTTCCTCATTTTAATGGGAATACTTCTGAGGTTTAATTATATATGATGCTGACTTTTGGGTTTATTTTTATAATGTCACTGAAATATCTGTGTATTCCTATTTAACTGGTTTCTCTCTTCTTCCCTTGCTCACTTTTTTTTCACTCAGAGATGAATGTTGAATTTTGTCAAATGTGTTCTGTACCCTATTTGATAGAGTGTCCTAATTTTTTCTCCTTTTACTTATGGCGGATTAGTTTAATAGAGTCCTAATATTGAATCATCCTTATGTTTCTTCTTCATGGTGTGTTTTGAAGAAGCACTGATGAGCATTTTCTGTTAATATATTAATACTGCTGCTTTGATACAAGTGAGATTTCTATTTAGTTTTCTTTTTCTGAACTTGGTCAGGTTTTGATATCAGTGTTACACTGACTTTGTAAAAATAGCTCAGAAATGTTTCTTCTTTCTCTATTCTTTGAAAAAGTTTGAATAGTATCAGAATTGCATCCCATGAAGGTTTGAAAAGAGTTAACCTGTGAAAAAGTCTGGGCCTGACACATTTCTGAAAGATACTCTCATTTTCCCCCCTGTATATTGGTCTCTTTAGGTTTTTCTCTGTTCTGGGACCAGTTTTGGTAATTTATAGTTTCCCAGAAAATCAACTCTTTGATCCAATTATTCACATTTATTTGTTTTGCAAAGTGCTCTTGTGAATCCTTTCAGTTTCTTTGGGGTTTGCATTATTTTCCCTTTCTGGTTTCTAACTTTAAATATATGTCCTGTTTTACCCCATTTTTTCCTGTTATATTGGCCAGTGGTTTATCAACTTTATTGGTCAAGTCTATTATTCTTGTTTGCTAATGTACACATGGCTGTTATTATCTCCATTGCTTCCCTAATTCCCTTTGTGAGGGGAAACCTGAGGAATATAAAAGTGAGGGGTGGGGGGAAGCGTGCCAAATTTAGTAGCAAGGGTAGAGTGTGTGGGAGGAGCAAAGGGAGAGGAGGAAGAAAGGGGAGGCGAAACAATGTGGACCCGCAAAGGGAATTAGGGAAGTTTCCCCCAGGTGGCGCCCCTGGGAATCACTCACTCCCTGCGGCCGAAGCCGGCCGGCATCCGCCCTTGCATCCGCCCAGCGGGCCACCAGCTCTCTCTGCTCACCAGCCTAACGATCTTCAAGATTCCTGTGGGCGAGAAGAAAAAACCCTTGAGGCTGTCCCTGAGTTTGGGCGGGACTTTGGCGCGGCCCTCAGCACGCTTTTGTATGGCCTTCTTCTCCCGCTGGCTGGGGATCGCGGGTTGTGCAGTGGGCTTGAGTGTGGGTGCAGTGCGCCCCCGGGATGCTGAGGGCGCCGCGCTTGTGTCCCGCACCGAGCTTGTGGATGGCGCCGAGCGCTCGGGATGCGCCGCACGGGCGACGTTTACTGAGCGGGAGGGACGTCCCCCGGATTTCGAGTCCCCCGAACGTCCGTTGTCGTCTTCAGGATTCATGGTGGACCCCCGAGCCTGGTGGTGTCTGGCGGGCCCCTCGGCTCTGAGCCTGCACGGCGGCGGCCGGCTCTCCCCTGGGAACCAGCGTCGCGCCGCAACGGCTGCCGGCCGCCTCTCCCTCGCGCGCACTCAGCTCTCGCTGCCGGCAGACAAACCAAGCCCTTCAGCCGCCCTCGTAGCCACCGGGATGCGACGCCGCTGCCTAGCCTGGGAACTCAAGGTCCCCTCAACGCCACCACCTCCGTGCTGCCAGCCAGCCGGGGAGCGGGCTCTGAAGACCATTTCGGGCCTCCCGGTCTTTCTCCTCTGCCTCCCGGGCCCAGGAACAGGAAAACCGGATCCCATAAGATTCAGGCGCTCGAGCGCTCCCTTGGAAGTTACAGCGCTGGGCCCACAGTTCCTAAATCTCTTCTTCCAGCTCCCATGTAGAGATTAAAATGAGAACTGCAGAAAACATGTGTCATAATAAAGAGATATGTTTAATAATTAGCATCAACTAAAAAGGAATATAAATTTACAAAACTTATAGTTTGTCATGAACAGCACTTTTCTGATAAGGACCACTTGGATTAAACAGCAGCTTCCGGTAAATAAGGGCCCCGTCGGCAATACAGAACACCGAGGCCACGAGTCCAAACACCTGAAACAAAGACACAGTGTCACTGCTGGGGCCATGGTCACACAGGTTTTAGGTGGTCTGCCCACCGGTTTCCTCTCCTGCGAGGGCACCAGGATTGCTCCCTACGCTGTCACCTAATACTAAAATGGGAAGAGACTTCAGAGATCATTTTATTCTCATTCCCAAGTTTTCCCAGTACCTTCCTAGAGAAAGGGAAAGATAATTTAAGTGAGCAGAAACAATATTGAGGTGGTGTGGGCTCTGAAACAAACACTTGTCTGGATCTCTTGACTTGCTCCTGGATATACTATTTAAAGCCCTGCGATGGTACTTAGTTACCAATCAGCATTTCTATACCCAATGATCAACTGTTTGACCTTCCTGTTGCAAACTGTACTGGAGAAAAGGTCAGGTTAACACCAGCTCAAGATTTAACCATGGTGATAGTAGCTGTGATAAGAGCTTTGGAGAACTGGAGTGATAAGATGACCCAAAGTGAACTCTCAAAGGCTCGGCTACATCCACTTAAGGGGTGGGATTCTAAATAGGCCTCAGGAAAACAAAACTGATGTAAAGGGAATAAACTAGAACATGGTCTTTAGGTTCTCTGATGGCTACTTGAGAACTGGTGCCGGGGCTGCAGAAAGGGGATGTCAGTGTTATTTCACCAGCTCCATCCAACTGCCAAGAAATCTGGCTTTCTGGCTTCAGACACTGTTCCTTTTCCATCCTGAATCTCAAACGCAGCTTCCTAGGTTCTGACCACGCTAAGTACCTCCTACCGGTGCTTTCATGACTCTGGTACACAGCATGTTGCTGGTTCCTCCACCTGGAACCATCCCCGTTTCCTCCCCTTTAGTCCTGGCAAACCACGATTCCACTGTCGGAGAGAGGTAGCTGCTTCCTTTTCTCTGTGCCCCACAGTACTCTGCTAACAGCTCAGACACAGCTGTTTGCACTTTTGTCTCCTGTATTAGGCTCTAAGCAACTTGAGGATATAGGGCTCACATTCTAGTCCAGAGCTGTCCAAATGAAATATAATATGAGTCACCAATGTAAGCCACATAATTAATTTAAAATTTTCTAATTGCCACGTTAAAAAGTAAAGAAAAAACAAGTGAAATTAATTTTAGTAATATATTTTATTTAGCCTGATACATCCAAAATAATGTAATTTTAACATGTCATCAATATAATAAAATTGTAAATTCTACACTCTCTTTTGGGGCCAGTAAGTCTTTGAAATCCAGTGTGTATTTTGTACTTACAGCTCATCTCAATTCAGACCAGCCACATTTCCAGTGCTCAATAGCCACCTGTGGCTTGTGGCTCTATATTTTGTCAGCACCTACTGAAGTGCACTTAAAGAATGAATCAATGAGTGAATGAGTAAATAAGTGAGTGAAAGTAAACCCTATGCCTCATCCCTCTTTCTCCATAATTATCTTTAAAGACAACTAGGAGAAATTGCTATTACAGCACTATGTCATTTCTAGAGTAATTCCCATCCCTCATGAAGTTGCTTTGGGCCTAATGAAGGAGTTGAAAAGCCATGGATTCTGACATACATGGCCAGTTTTCCTAAGTGGCCCATACTATGAAAAGACAAGGAAGTAGGAGGGAGATTTATTTAAGAAGAACTTAATAATTCACTTCTCTAAATCAGAACCTAGAAAAGCCAAATGATTCTGAACCCCCTATAAGAAATCTCAGAAGAATATCCGATGGAACTGTAACTAAATTACTTGACTCTTCGTTTGTTTTGGCTTGCCTTCCAAATTAAACTGATTTGCTTCTCTTCAGTGTTCAAAATAATCCTTTAGTTACAAGGCTTCCTACCACCATTCCCTTACGATGACACATCTATTAAATTCCATCTGAAGCAGGATCTGGACAAGAAATAACTGAGCTCAGAACAGTCTGTCTCACCTTAACAAGTGGGATGTATCCTTTTCTTGAAAAGGGAGAGCTCTGAAATTCATCCATGGTTTGTTTTTTTCTCGACAGGTTTCTGAGAGTTTAGTACTGTAACTGATTCCAGTAGCTTTTCTCAGTCTAGTCTAGCCCTACATATCTATGAGAAATATGGAGGAATCTCTTTATTTGGTTAACTTCAATTTTAGCGTGAAATCATACTCCTTGACATTAATCAGGGCACGTGTTCACACACAAAAGTATTAAGCCATTAGGTACTGTGTACTGGCATAGAAGCCTCAAGGATGAATACAGTCTAGCTTTCTGTTCTTGTATTTATTTTTCAAGTAAATCTGAATTCTGATCAAACCTGAAGGAAGAAACCAGAAATACCTCCACTTACCCCTCCAATGACTATATATGTTGTGGTTTCTGGGATCAGTGCCAACACAGATATAACTATCATGAATACTGCTGTAACCACTGAGTTGATAATATCCTGAAAACACAGAATAGAAAGGTCAGCTTTACATGAAGATCACCAACAAAATGAATCAGCTCCCTAAAGATTTCGAAAGTTCCATTTTATTAAATTTTAGTTTAAATAGTTTTATTTAGTTTTAGGAAATCAAACTGCTGCAGTAAAATGACACATATATTGTATTTGGCCTATAATGATGCCTAATGGGTCTCTTAACCTCTGAGACACCAATCATTTAACTCCTTAACAGGCTTATGTCTTTTTTTATTTAAATGTAGTTGGAGGGAGAGCTCATCTGGTTAGGAGTGGATGCTGTATTATGCGGAACGTTTAAAGTAGAATGGTACACTGGGAAGTCAGGATGCTCAATTTTAATAATATAAGAGAAAGCGTGGAGTGCTCTACACCATAAAATAAACAACTTTATAATGTTACTCCAAATGCAATTAATAAAACTTAGGGCTGGAGAAAGTGGTAATTTTCGGGAAAAAGCTCCCACATATCTGTATGCAACAGCTGGCCGATTATGCAATTATTTTTTGATGATGTAGCTCATTCATTTAATAATTTCTTGAAATGAAGCATTTTCATTCTGAACTGTGGCTTTAAGAGGTGCAACTTACATTTTGAATGGATGTAAACTGTGGGAAAGTTAAATTGTCTTTATTCTGGAATGGTTTATATATATTTGCAGATAACGGTAGCAAGAAGGAATTTTCAACACAGAAACATCAAACTTCAAAACTCTGGTAACTTAGAAAAGTAGTTATTACAAAGAAAATAGAAAGAGGTTCAACAGGGACAGGGCAGGATTAGATACACTTAGGCAGGAAAAAAGTCCTCATTTGCAGGAGATATTGAGTTCTAGGTTAATGCTCCTCTGTGCTAGGTATTTTGCTCTGCTTCAAGGCAATAGACCACACCTCTGCTTCAGACAGGCAGCCCTGCCTCCTGTTAGTAATTTGGCTAAGTGTATATGAATGGCTTCAGATAAAAATGGTGTTCTAGGGAGTTCAGAGAATCACAGGGGGGAAAAAAAAGGATGCACCTGCTCCAGAACATCAGTGATCCTTAATGGTGGTTTAAAGCATTGCTTTTCTATTAAAACCAAACATCAGTATGCCATGGAGTAGGATATAAATTTAATTACAAAAATGGAGATTTCATAGAAATTTTGAGCCTGTACTTACGTATCACCACAAAGCCCTGGGTTGGCTCACTTTGTGTGCTTTCTGTCACTGGAGCACTTGAGGGGAACAGTCAGAGGAAGCCTGCTCTACAAACTGTGTTGGTTACTGCAACTTTGGGACAATGACACATATCACAAATCTGTGTGCAGACGGCCAAGCTCTTTCCTAATCAGTGAAGACAGTGGCCATCAGATAGAAGTATTTACAGGTTACCTTTTCCCCACCTACAGATTAATTGGAATCTTCAGCCATCTTTGTGTCCTTCACTTTTGTTATAGTGAAAGAGCCACAGACAACTTCTCCAGCTGTGCTCTGGCCCCATTCCTGTCAACCACTCTGCTGGGACCTCACTGTTTATTGCCCTCCTTTGTCCCTGGCCAGGTTTCCTCAACTCAGTGGTGGCCCCTCTAGTTACAGCTGTGTCCTTCCCTGCTCAGTCTAACTATCCCCACTGCTTTACTGTCACCTGTCCATTCAAGGCAAGCCACTCTGGGAAAGGTCACTGGGGGACTCTATTAATACAGTCAGTGAATATAGCTTTTTTTTTTTTCTGGGCTTTCTTCCTTTACCTGTGACATTAGTCACCACTTCTTTCTTCTTGAAATGCTCTCCTCTCTTGGCTTCTGGGACATGGGTCTCCCTTGGGTCCTCTCCTGTCCTTCTCTGGCCACTCCTCCTTTCCACGCCAGATGTTGGTATTTCCCAGTCTTGCCTTATCTTGCTCTACTCTCCCTCCGAGCCATTTTCCCAGAGCTCATTTACCATCACGAGGTGATGACTCGCAAAGCTGCAGCTCTGACTTCTCTCTCCTAAGCTTCAGACCTGAACATTTCCGTCTGAATATCCCATAAGCAACTAAAACCTTCTGTTTCTCAAACTGAACTCATTACATACCGCTCTCCTTGGCCCTTCCTTGAAGCTGTTCTTCCTCCTGTACTTCCTGTCTCATTACCCTCTTAAGACAGTTCTTTAAGTGGCAGCTATCCTTGATTTTCCTGTTACCCAGTCCTACCAGTTTTCATCAACACTTTTTCTCACCAGCTACCGTTTTAACCTTAATTTAGGCCTTTCTCATTTCCATGTCTGGATTATGATAAGAGACTTTTAAGCGGTCTCTGAGACCTACCTCTAGTTTTGCTCCTCTTCAAGCCATTATCGACACTGCTACGAGCGATCTCCTCAGATATGAGCTAATCATGTCACTCTCCTACTTAAAAACCTCCCAAAGCTTCCAGCGGCCTTTGGATTAAAACTCAGGGCATTCAAAGTCTTGCATGCTCTGACCTCCTACTGCCTCTCAGACCTCCACTCTTGCCCCTCTCTTCTTCACAGCCACTCAGAACTCCTGCAGGTCCTTGAGGGTCCAGCTCTTTCTCCCCCTAGACCCTCACACACACTGCTCCCTGTACTGGGAAAGCTCTCTCAGCCCCGTATCAATCAGCTAACTACTTTTCATCCTCCAGCCCTCAACGCTGGTGTAGTTTTCCTCAGGCAAGCCTGTTGTGACTTGGTCCCCTTCCCTTCCACACCGTCCAGGTATACATCTATCACAGCACCTGTTATACTGGATTGCTCACTTATCTTACTTCCTGGCTACATTGAAAGTTTCTCAGGCGCAAGATTTGTGTCTTGTTTTATCAAAGAAGCTAGTATAGAATCTGGAATTAGCAGATACTTAATATTTGTTGAATAAATGATTTAATGAGATCAAGAGCGGAGAGGAATCTGGGTTTCATGATGGAGTAATAACTTAGTTGACCAATATAGCACCATATCTAAGAGTACAGTATCAGCCAAGTGTGAGCCTCAGAGATTTGGAGACTACTTTCAGTATGCTATACATAGGCCACGCTCCTTCTCAGTGTGTTCTGTTAACTTTAGGACTCCAAGTTTATTACTGGGACGTGTAAGAAGCTCCAGAGAATTACTACAGTTTGAGGAAAAATAAATGCTAAAATGTGTTAGTTTTATTAACTTTGGAAAAGCAGAGTGTGAAGAGCAACTATACGACTTTTTGGGTACAAGATTAACAGGATGTGGACCATATTCCTCATCTCCTTGAAGAAATCCTTGGGATAATTTAGCTTAGTCCTTTCTGCTACTAAATGGTATTACATACCCTGAGGGCCAGCTGAGGAAGGCTTTGTAATCTCTTGTCCCAGACCTTACTTCAGTCAGGTCCAGCTCCGAAGTGTAGATCAAGGAGGATTTTGGAGAGGTGCCATGAAGATCCTATCTATTTCCCAGCTTTCCACTTTGGGGACTTTCTCAGCTTGTGATTAGCCTGAAATGCTCATCATTGGTCTTCAAAAGTGGTTCCAGAAGGCACCACTTTAAGGGACGCTTATGGTTTGAGAATAGCTCTAAAGTCCTCTCTTCTTAATACGGGTCATCAGCTTGGATATCAGCACTCTGGAATCCCAGAGGATGAGACAAGTGGCGCTACCAGCCCAGCCAAAGGGTGGAAGGGCAGCAGGAGTCTCAGAAAGGAGACCTACGGAGATAGGATTCTGGGGATAAGACTTGAAAGAGGAGCAGTGAAGTCACTTAGTTCTTCCTAGAACCAGCTTATGGTCCAGGCTGAAGGGCCAAGTATCCCTTAGTTAATATCTTCAACGTGCCTATTTTGAAAGTTTCCAGACCATCTGGGCATTCCACTGGGCAGTTATTCCTAATGCTGTGAGTATGGCAGGTAAAGTCCATATGCTACTAAATAAGGTTCTACAAGATGAGTTAAGAATTATGTGGCATTAATGATTACAGACATTTTGAAGTAAGAAAATGTTGTGCTTTATTCAGCCTCTAAATTATTTTGATTTTCCATATAGTGATCAGGGATGTGTAAGATGTAGATACTTGTGTATCTGTCTCCATTTCTATTCCCCAATTTTGAGGTCATATCAACATGCATTTAAAAAGGAGGTAAAGATTAAGAATGCTGTATAATTTCATTAACCATGATCTTAAATTTAAATTTCTTTTGAAGATCTACACCTACGTGAATTCTCCTTAGAAAGAAAGGTCTGAAAGGTCAGCCACATCTACTGATAGATAGAGCTCAGAGGAGAATTTATGCTCCTGGCTGCCCTGATTCCCTGAGAATCTCCCCAGAGCACATTAGCAGTGGGTAGAGTTCCTCCTTCCTAAGCCTGTCAGAGATTCCTTAAAGGCTTAAGAAAACTAAAGAACAGAGTTTATTAAAATGTCTCTCTATGGCAGGAAAAAGTAGTTAACTTTAACAGTGAAACTGAACACTTACAAGCAAAGGCCAAAATATACAGTCAATTAATCGATCAAGTCTGAGTATATATAAAACTATGAAAAAGAAATTAACAGTGACTTCAAATCCAGTGACAACAATGTATGGCTCTGGGGCTTGTGCGATGATAAAAAGGGTCATAGATGTCACAGTTAGCGCCTATAGGAAAAAAAAAAACATGATATATTCAGTGATTATTGAATACAAGTTTAAGCTGTAAAAATGATCATTTCTAAAATAACAAAATAAATGGGTTTCTTCCATATACACACACATCTAAAAGAGGAAGACTAAAATGTATGGATGTTGACTTCTCTTTGTGTTTTAGAGAACTAGGTATCCCTCTCTGTTTCAAGTCTAATTAATTACTCCGCTTGTATACCTAATACCATCACTTTCCACATCTGTTCCCTTGATCTTTTTCCACTAAATATCTCCTTTTCCCTCTCGTACCTTCAATCTCTCCTCCTCCACTAGTTCCTTTCCTCATCATCCTCTAAACATATCTAAGTTATCTTCTCTTAAAACACACATACCTTCCTTTCACCCTGCTCCCCACAGAAATTCCCATTTTCTACTTCTCCCTGTAATGCTTCTCAAAAAAGTGTGTATACTGGCTGCTATAATTCCTTATCATCCACTCATCACTCCTTAACTCTTAACAATCTGGAATCTGCTGTCAAATTTAAACTTAGAATGTTGCCATGAAAAATACTGGGGAGGAAAGTTGAAAACAAATTGTCAGAGAAAAAAAATTCTCTAAAGAATCCTGTGAGGAAGAAAAGGACAAAAAAACAAACAAAAAAACCCAACAATTCTGATGCTTCGCTTTTTAGCAAACTTCCTCTTATCTAAACATAATGCAATCAGAATTAACAAAAACTTAAGTGGAAAAAAAAACCCTTGAAGATATTAATCTAATCCAATTTCCTCATTTCCAAATGAAGATATAGAAAACAGAAATGAAAAGTGACTTAAAGGAAAAAATAAGCTGGTAGGTCCCTGGGAGTCTGTCAATGTCATGATGTTCTTAGGAGACACAGCTCTATCCACAGTCTCTGTGTTCTTGGAGAATGGTTTTGTCAAGAGTTTTCCCTGGCTAGACTTTTATGATCAGTCTGTCAGCATCCACATTCTCTTTTTAACCTTAGATCTATATAGGCTACTTATTCATAATTCTTTCAATTACTTTACTACTGTAAAAGTAGCTTACCTTTAAACTTCTAAATTGGTCAGTTTGCTTACACAGTAAATATAACTGTGTAAGCAGTAACAGTAAATATAACTAGTTACTAAATAACTCATTCTTTATAATTAATATAATTATGATCAGCAACATGTCATCTCAAATCACTTCATTTACTCTACTGAACCAAGGTCTTGAGTTCATGGGTTTATGAAATCAAGGGTCACTTTTTCAGTCCCCATCTTCTGTAACCTTGGAATTTGGCACTGGTGATTAACCCATTTTCTTAATTCCCATGATTTCAGTCACACTGGGTTCTCCCCTAATCCATACTAACAGCTCATATCTTTCCTAACTCCTGGCCTTTGTTTTCAGTTAGCTTTTAAATATTCCACTAATACCTCAAACATTTCTTCACCACTCTATGTAGACTGCTTTTGCCAAGATCATCAACGATTGCAAAATTACTAAATTTAACAAACATTTTTCAATCCTTATCCTACTGGCCCCCCATGACTTATTTGCAATTGGCTTTTTCATACTTTTCTACTCCTTGGCTCCCATGTCACCTTTTCTAGTTCTTATACCTCTGAAACTATTCTCTCGGTGGGCTTTCCTTTTACCCATCTCTTTAAAATGATGGCATTCCTTTAGATTCTGTCCACAACCTGGGTCTCTGTCCCAGGTCTGTCCTCAACATCTCACACATAAATAGCCATTTAGAATCTTTAATTCACCGTGTGCAAAACTGTCACCTTGCCCCTTCCTCCTGTATTCACTGTCTTAATTGGTGATATGACCATCTATCTTTTCACCTGCCCCTGGAAACCTAAGATCACTGCTCCAACTTACTCCTCACAACTGACCAATCAGCAGGTCCTGCTGACTTAATGCCTAAGCATTTTGGGAATCCACTTTGTCCCTAAAACAACGGCCCTTCAGTATCTTTTCCTTGAATTACCATGACAAAGATACTACAGTAAAGTTTCTGAAATAAAAATGTGTGCAATTCTTCACCTATTTAAAACCCTTCAATGGCTCCCCATGGTTTTTAGGATAGAGCCTACCTTCACCACAGTATTCAGTCTTCCATGACTCAGCTCCTGTCCACTTATCTAGCAAAGAGTTGTTCACAATTTATCCACAGGATAATTCCAATGTTCAATTCTCAGTCCTCATCTTGAACTATCATCAGTATTTGACACAGTTGATCATTCCGTCGGAAAAGTTTTCATTCGGCTTCTGGGACACCATACTTTTAGTTTCTCCTACCTTCCTAATTGTGCTTTCTCATTCTTCTTTGCTGGTTCCTCCTCCTCTCCCCAGTCTCTTAATGTTGAAGTGTTCTGGGGCTCCATCCATGGTCCTCTTCTCCACTTTATGTACACTCATCTCTTGATGATCTCATCAGTCTTGTGACTTTAAATACTTCTATTTCTGCAGTGCCAATCTCGCTCCTAAAATCCAGTCTTGTATATTCCAAATGCCTGTTCAGTATTGCCACTTGGATGTCTAATAGACATCTCTAAAGTGAAATCCAAAATTGAACTTCTGATCCTCTGCCTACATTGACTTCACCCACAGGCTTTCAGTGGATGGCAACTCCATTCTTCTAGCTGCTTAGGCCAAAAACTTTGGAGTGATGTTGGACTCCTCTCTCTCTCACACCGCATCTGGTTCAGCAGCAAATCTTGTTGGGGTTACTTTCAAAATATATCCGAAATGTGATCATTTCTTATAGCCTACTCCGCTAACAGCCTGGTCTGAGCCACTATCATCTCTTGCCCAGATTACTGCAATAGCCCCAACTCATCTCCTTTTTTTCTACCCTTGCCTCTTCAAGAATCCTCCTGTCCCCACCAGCCCCCACCTCCCAATCTATTGTCAACATATTAGCTGGTGTAGTTTTTATTTATTTATTTATTTTTTGGCTGTGTTGGGTCTTCGTTTCTGTGCGGGGGCTTTCTCTAGTTGCGGCAAGCAGGGGCCACTCTTCATCGCGGTGCGCGGGTCTCTCACTGTCGCGGCCTCTCTTGTTGCGGAGCACAGGCTCCAGACGCGCAGGCTCAGTACTTGTGGCTCACGGGCCCAGTTGCTCCGTGGCATGTGGGATCTTCCCAGACCAGGGCTCGAACCCGTGTCCCCTGCATTGTCAGGCAGATTCTCAACCACTGCACCACCAGGGAAGCCCCTGGTGTAGTTTTTAAAAATGTTAGATCATATACAACTTTACTCAAAACCTTCTTCATCTCCCACTGTGTCCCTATGTCAGTCCACTCCCGCTATACTGGTTTCCTTGCTTTTCCTTGAACCCTTCAGGTACATTCCTGCCATAGGGCCATTGTACTGGATTTTCCTTTGCCTAAAACACTCTTCCTTCAGATATTCATAGCTTAACTCCCTCATCTCACTCAACGCTTTGCTCAGAAGTCACCTCAACAAGGCCTAACTTGACCATTCTATTCCTGCAATCTTCCTCTCCAACCCTACCTTCCCTTACACTCTCTTACTTGGCTTTAGCTTTCTCTTGTTCCACAGCACTTACCCCCTTCTAGAATACTACACCATTTATTTATTGTGTTTATTGTTTGTCTTCCCTGCCCTCCCACCCCAATATGTAAACTCCATGCGGACAGGCATCTTTGCTTTGTCCCCTGATATCTCCCAAGAGCCTGGAACAGTGCCTGGCACATGGCAGGCTTTCAATAAATATCTGTTGGCTGAAAAAAATAAGGCAAAACTCAACTTCTTATGGTTTGCTACATAAATCATGCTTTTTTTTTTTTTTTTTTTTTTTTGCCTCCACGCCTTTGCTCAGGTGGCTGTCCCTTACACCCTGCCCAATGTCCCCCTAGGAAGTTTCCTGACACCTCCTTGGTTAGATGCCTCACTCTGTGCTCTAACTTCATCCTGTCACACATCACAGCTATCTGCTTGTGTGCCTCTCTCTGACTAAACTAAAGGACTCCATAGTCAGGGACTTTTGTCTTGGGTGTCTTTGTTGTTTCAAGTCCTAACTCAGGGCTGGGAATACATTAAGTATTCAAAATTTTGTTGAGGGAATTAATATATCAAAAATGAAACCTTTCTGGAGACTATCAAACCAGAAATAGAGGAATGATAAATGTGTTTCATTCACACTATAGAATACTTTGAAGCATATACAAATGATAAGAAAGATTTATAATTATATTTTTTAAAAATGGAACCTTTCTCACAAAATCCCATTTCTCCTCCAGTGTTCCAAAGCTTTCAGTACCTGGCATAAAACCCCAGACCCTCAGGTCACTTCTTTACTGATTATTTACTCCCAACCCAAGGTAATTTCTCCGTTTTTTGAACTCCAGAGTAGTTTTCTAAACTTCTTTTATGCATTCTGACTTGCATTATGTCATAGTTATTTCTCAGAATCACAGACTTTGGTGTGAGAAGGACCTTGCATGCAGTTTGTTCTGCCCACTCACCTGAAGCTGAAGTTGCCATCACAACATGCTAAGTGCTCATCTGTGCCTGCTACCTTTTCTGTCTGGGAATGTACTGCCTTCCCAAGTGGCCACTTAATTTTGGCAACTTTCCCAATAAAAAAAATTCTTCCTCATAATAAGCAGGACTGTTTCCCTGTAACCTTTAACTTTCCACCTCCTCTCCTTATATGTCACCTCTTTAAATTTTAAGAATTATTTTTTTCCCTCCCCTTTTCTCTTCTTGAATTCCTTCAACATATTCTCTTATGATAATTTCCACTTCTCTAACTAGCCGGGTCGCCTTCCTCCAAATGACGATTCATTCTCTCCCAATCTCTGCCAGAACTTGCTGCAATGCTCCTGGCATGTCTGACACCCCAGGAACCAGGAGTTCCATCGTCCTTGCTCTGGACTATATCAGCCTTGAGCTCACTCACATAAAAACTACTGAGCTCTAGCAGGTAAACACAGCATCCACTGAAACCCCTCAGTGTTTTTGTTTTTGTTTTTAATCTTGTTGGCATCTGAGTGGTACAACTGCAGCTGCCTCCCCTGGTAACCTGGGTACCTGGTTTGTGGGTCCAAGTGTGGGCCATTCATGTAGGTGTGCGGATTTTGCTTTATGAGTGGGTCCGTAAAGCCCCTGATGGGGGAGGACAGCACCCTATTTCTCGCCTTCTACCCCCAGGGTGCAGAGCGAAATGCCTTGCCTCTAGGAAGGCCTTGACAGAGGTTCAACAAGGTTGAAAGAGAGGACAGGGCATCGGCTTCGTACTTTGCAGCCCTACCTCCCTGCGGGGGAGCGCGGGGACACCGTCCCTCATCCCGAGACCCCGCCCTCACCAGCCGCAGCATCTTCACGTGGCCTTTCACGCTGAAGCAGAAGGGGCGGTGCTTCGGTTTCAGCTTCACCGTCAGCATCTCGCCTGCAGACCCAGCAGCAGCACTTCTCCGTCAGTTCCCCTCCTCAGCGGATCGCTCTGCCACGCCTCGCGCCGCAGGTGCAACGGCCACTGGGGCCTCGAGCCGCCCTTGAAGGCGTCCCGCCTTCGCGGCGCGCATGCGCAGGTCACCTCGGGTCGCACTTGGGTGCACGCGGCAGCCACCCCGACCCTGTCCGCCGCCACCTACTGGTGGCCCCCGCTATGCGGAAAGCCAGGGTTCGCGCGCAGCGTTTCCTCAGACCTAGAGGGGAGCCAAGCAGGCCAGCTTCTCCCCAACCCCTAGTTGTCTGTCCAGTGGGAACGTTGGTTGTGCCTTTGTTAAAAGATAAATTGAGGCATATTAAAAATTTTAAGATTTTATTTGAACAAAAATGGATGCAAATCGGGTGGCATCTGAACTTGAATCCGGCCTCTGTACCCTGCCACCGAATTAATCTCGGAGACAGAGTTTTGGGTGAAGTAGAAAAGTTTTATTGCTTTGCCAGGCAAAGGGGGCCACAGCGCGCTAATGCCCTCAAAACTGTGTGTCCCAACTTGGAGAGGTTAGTCAGAAGGTTTACAGTAATTGTTCAAAGAGGGCGTGATCAGCTCCTGGACATTCTTCTGATTGGTTGGTGGTGAGGTAAGTGGGAGTCAGCATCATTAACCTTCTGGTTCCAAGGTGTCTGGGGTCTGCGTGCTTGTGGGCAGCATACCGTCCTTAACCATTGACTTCTCCCATCTGATGGGGGTTTCTGTATCTGCAAAACAGCTCAGTATATCGCTTGATGGGGAGCCAGGACCTTGCCCCAAGTCTGCACTATTGTTTCTCTCTCTCTTCTTTTTTTATTGTTTCTCTTGACTGTTTGTTTCTCCTTTGTCTTGCATCCCCTTCCTTCCCTAATTAGCAGCTGCTTGAATATGCCAGATGGAATTTAGGGAAGGTCATAGGCTGAATGAAGCCTATTTCCTGTAATCAAAGAGATGGGGCACATAGAAAGGCTTTTGTGCCCAGGAGCCCCACAGGATCCTGCTCAGTATCACACCCAATCTAACATAGAAAGGAGCTCTGAAGAGCTGTACAATATGAAAGACTTTTATAGGCAGAAGAGAGCGAGAACAAGGAAGTTGGTTATTGCAAGGTTACTTTTCTTTAGCGGATGGCAGGGGGTCTATCAGGCAGGTCACCTAACTAGTGCTGATCAGACGAAGCCTGATTGACTGGAGAGCCAAAACTATAATTAAGTCTTGGTTTGGTGAGTGGGGTTTAGCATAAGCGACTCCATTTGGGGCCTGTTGTCTTTTTTTTTTTTTTTTTTTTAATAACTTCCTGAGGGATCTAATATATTTACAGTCCAGACCCTGGAAATGTCAAAGTTCAGAGGAAAGAGTGCTGGCTGTGAAGCAAGACAGATGAGCATGAATTCCAGCTCCACCCCTTAATGAATGTTTCTGATCACTTTTTACGAGTTACCTAAGTTTCCAAGGATCAGCTCAGCCCGGAGAATGGGATTGACAATATCCACCTATATGGTTGTTGGGAAGAATAAATGACACCTTGCGTGACAGGTGCCTGGATACAACAGATGCTCAATTAACTAATCTCCAATAGTTAATTAACCAATCAGTCGCTGGTGTTATTGGCCACCCATGCCCCGAGTCTTGCCAAATCATGGGTTCATTCTGCCAGCGTCTCGTTGGCGGGAAGATTTCCAGGCTGCAAAGGGCGAACCCCTCACCCTCTCCGAGAGAGGGTGAAATGAGACGGGGTCTCTTTAAGAGCCGGCAGGGCGGGGCGGGCGCGGGGCTGGAGGCGGTGCGCGGAGGCGGGCCCAGTCGCTGGGCCGCGCTCGCGCCGAAGTGCGCCGCAAGGAAGGTCGGGACCGTTGGATTCGCCCGCGGGGCAATGCTGCTGCGGCCGCTGCGGAGCTGGGCTTCCCGGGCGCTGCGCCGCGACAGGCCCCGGAGCCCCGCCTCCAGCCCGGGGTCGCTAGGGGCGCAGCGTTGGGCCTGGCCTCGGGGTAACGCGTCTCTCAGTTCCCCTCGCTGGCGTCCCGGAGGCGGCCCTCAGTCCCATTCCGCGCCCTCAGCTCCCGGAACCAGCCTGAACCCGAAACCCCTTCTCCGAGGCGCCGGGATTTCCCCGGGCGGCCTGGGGGGAGGGGCGGGGCGGTCGCTGGCTGGTGTCCCAGACGCCAGCCGGCAGGGAGCGGGTGGGGCCTTGGGGCTCCGGGCCCAACTCTTGTCCCGAGCTGGGGAGCCCTCTAAAGAGCGGAAAGAACCCCCCTCCCCCAAGGTTCCTGGGCCCATTCTTTTGGCCTTGGGGGAGATGCCGGCGAGCGGTGGGTGGGTTAGGCTCGGTGCGCTCCTTCTCCCGCTGGGAGTGGAGACCCTCCCCTTCAGAAGTGAGAGCCCCTGTTGTGGCCAAGTTCTGGCGTTCTTTGGCCTCGGGGTGTTCAGTGGCACCTGAGAACCCCTGTGGGGTGGGTGGGCCGCGATGTCAGCCCCGGGCCTGCAGGAGAAGCCTGAGTCCTGTGCTGAAACCCACCCCTGGGTTTCAGTGGCTCGCCCGCCAACCCCTCTTACCCCGGAGCTACGAGTGGAGGTCACTCTGCGTTTTAACTAGCTGGACACCCATCAGTGAGGATCATAAATATAAAATGTGTGGAAAACGGAAAGCAGAATATACTAAGTGACCAAAGCTGAGCACAGTTGGGGTCCTGACGTGCCAACAGGACCCCGGCGGCAGTTTCAGTGTCACACAGGTAGATAGCAGTGGTGGGCCTGCCTCCGTCCACATAGGGAGGGTCCCAGGTGTCACTGGAAAACGTTTTTAGGCCAGGGAGCAAGCATAAAAATTACTGTTTTTGTCGTGGTTTAGAAAATTAGGATAAAGAAGAGTGAGCTATTTAAAACTAAGTTAAAAAATTGATTTCCTTTCTTTTCTAGATAAAGGTAGAGAAAATGAAAAAGAGAAAAAATCAGTGGTAAGTCTCCCTCTTATGTGCACTCTTTCCAGTGTAGGATTATATATGTGTAATACACACACACGCATAATACACACATGTTTTGAGGAGGGGAGTGAAGGAATATGTGCACATAGTTAAAAAAACGAATACAAGAGGATTTCCAGGGATAAAGAAGTCTGTCTCCACTCCTGGGCCCCAGACTCCTTCCCCAGAGACCACCTCTGTAACCAGTTTCTGGTGTGTCCTTCCTGAGAATCTGCACAGGTGGGAGAATATATGTATTCATAGCCTTTAGGTGGATTTGGACTATTAGCTTGATGAATGATTACAAGGGGATTTGAAAAGTGGAAGTTTAGTTTGACTGGGTTAGTGGGTGGCAGCCTGGCTGTGAGAGCAGGTCTGCTGACCGCTGCCCCCAGAATACCAATGCTGAGACTGGTGGGTGGGGGAGGGATAACAGAGAATTCATGGGGGTCCACAGACAAGGGTTCCACCAGTGCAGTGACTTTGAGGTGCTACCTCTGGGGTGGGACTGTGGCTGGTGTGAGGTTGAAGGTCAAAGGAGGGTCAAACTGGACATGCCCATGGGATGTTTAAGACTTTAGCTGGCTGCGGTGGGGAGCAGGATTTCGGTCACCGTTGATCCAGAGGCTCAGTTCCTTAAGGGAGCTGGAAGTTGGTAGATATGGCTGGAAAGGGATTTGCTTGGAGGGTGTGGTCAGGAGTACCTTGGCTGGGATATGCAGAAGGCGGAAGGTGTGGGGAGGCCCCCTGGGGTATTTGGGGTGATGGAGAGGGCCTGGGAAGGAGTGAAGTCACACGGAGAGGACTGGTGATGAAATGCTTGAGATTTATGGAAGTTTGTTGAAACTAGAGGTGGGGTGGGGTATGGCATAGGCATCATAGCAGGGGGAAGGGGTTGGTAAGTTGAGCTGGATGGGAATTGATGCAGTATTGTACTATTACTTATGGAGCTAGCATTGTTGTGAGCCTGCCCTGTCCTAGGTGCTTTCTGGGTGTGGTCTGTTACCCCCAGACACACAGTAGGTGGTCCATGGGAAGTGGTGTGGAGCCTGCATTCAGGCCCAGGGCTGCTCTTAGTCATTCAAATCCTCTGAGTTCCTTTGTGGACCTGGGGACCTGGGAATCCAACAGCCCCTGTTAGTGAGCCTGTGGTTGGATGGGGGGGGATGGCAGTGAATAGGACAATGGTGGATCTACAACAACAGGGAGTAGGGGCAGGGCTTCTAGAGGATGATGACTGAGGGGAGACTTGAGGCCTCCTGGGAGAAGGAGAGGGCGAGACAGGAGTGCTGGAGCAGAGGGAACTGCAGGGGTAAGTCACAGAGGGATGAGAGACTGAAGCTTGTGGCCAGTCCCAGAGAGGTGGCTGGGGAGGGCCTGGGGGTCGGGAAGCAGGACCGGAGACAGATCCCAGCGCCCGGAGCCACTGAAAGACTTTACCAGCTGTGATCTGGTTTGCATCTCAGGAAGAGGTGGTGGACCATGGGTAGGGGATGAGGGACCTGGCTGGGCTGGACTGGTGGGGGAGAGGCCAGCAGGGAGGTTGCTCACACAAGGAAGGTTAGAGACCTTAACTAGGGGCCAAGGAGACAGGCCAGGTTCTGCAGGTGAGTAGGAAGTGGGGCCCAGAGGTATTGCTGAGTTGCTGGGTGAGGAGAGAAGACATCCAGGGCCTTGAGGGTGTCTGGGTGGATGGTGCAGCCTTTCCTGAGGACAGGAACGGGAAGAGAAGCCATATGTGGGTGTTGGGGGGTGGTAAATTGAGGTGCCCATGGGACATCCCATGGGATTGGACAGGACAGGGAATATCTGGGCTGAGCTGCAGCTGCGAAGTGAGTCACCGCCACAGAATTACAAAATAAATTCCAAAGTCGGGTTAAAAAGAAGTGACTAATGTTTTCAGGTGAACAAAGTCTGAACAGACATTTCCTGAGTGAATTTATTAACGGCTAGTAAACATAAGAAAGTGCTCAACCTCCCTAACAGAGAAAGAATGCTTTGGGAGATGGAGTGATGAAAGCTGTGGATCAGACCTCAGACCTGGGTTCCAGTCCCAGCTCTGCTCTTTAGTAGAGGTGGATAAGTCCTTAACCTCTTAGAGCCTCAGTTTCCCCATCTGTGCAAATATTCGCAGCTGTGACTGTTGTGAGGATCAATGTGACAATGTTTGCAAAGTACAGAACCCACAGGGGCTAATTTTATAGACATTATTATTATTAACAATGAAATTAACGAAGATTTAGGATGGGATATGCCCAGTATTGGCACAGTATGGTAATAGGCTCACTCTCATCCTTCTAAAAGGGGTGTGAATTGGGTCAGCATTTTAGAGAGTAATTTGGCATCATGCATCAACAGCTATAAAAACTCACTTATCCTTTGATGCAGTGATTATATTTCTAGAAGTCTATTGAAGGGATAATCAGAGCCAATGACAAGGATTTATGTACAGGAATGTTCACCACAGCACAACTTATCATATCAAAAAAATGGGTGTCACAACACAGTTTTATAATAAAATAAAAGTAACTGGACAGAATGTAACATCCAACAGTAGGGATTTCAATAATTCATGGTATATCTTATATGATGGAATATTATTCAGCCATTTAAAATCATGTTTTTGAAAAATATTTAATGACATAGGAAGGTACTCAGTATGTAAGAGATGAAAAAGAAAAGAATAAAAAAATATAAAGTATGATCCAAATGAAATAATAACTGTTCATAGGGGAAAGAAAGGAAAGAAATTGTCAGTCTGGTTAAGGGAAAGTTGGGAAGTCATAACAGTGGGTGTGTATGAGGGAGAGGGAGAGAGAATTTGGGGGGTGAGGGTGGAAAGTCAGATTCTCTTAGTTCTTTGAATGTTAGATAAACTGTGTTCCTTTTTTAAAAAAAATGGCTTTATTGAGTTATGATTTACATACCCCCAAATTCACTTAATTTTAAGTTTACAATTTAATGATTTTTTTAGTAAATTTATAGAGTTGTGCAACATCACAGTCTAATTTTAGAACATTTCCATCATTTAGAAAAGAAACCTCGTGCCCATTTGCAGTCACTCCCCCAGATCCAGGCAACCACTACTCTGCTTCCTGTCTCTATGGATTTGCCTTTTCTGGATATTTCCTGTAAAATGGAATCATATAGTATTTGGTCTTTGTGTCTAGCTTTTTTCACTTAGCGAAATGTTTTTGAGCTGCACCCACGTTGTAGCATGTATCAGCACTTCATTTCTTTTTATTGCCAAATGGCAATACTATAGTGTTCCGTTTTGTGCACGTACCCCACTTTGTTGGCCATTTGGGCAAGTTTCCTTTTTATGGCAGATTTCTCAGGGTCTTTAATAGGACAATATATATTTTGATTCCTTCAGTGGGGGCTTTGGGGCTCTAACCTATTTGCCTCTGGAAAGCTTGGTTCTGATTAAACATTTAAATGATGGTTATCTCTGGAATTATGAGTGATTTTTATTATCTTCTTTTAGTTCTCCATATTTCTTACTGTGAGAATGCTTAAAGTCTATTTTCAGAAAAGATGAGATGTTATTATTTAAAAATAAGGATAGATGGTGCATCACAGCATCAGTTATAATCATGGGACGTTGGAATCAAGGCCTAATAGCAGAGTGGTGGGCCTGGCTGGCCATGTGCTCCCATGGCATGGTGAACATCTTTTCTTGTAGTTGCCTCTTACTTTCCTCCCCATCTTCACACTCATGAACTCAGTGGGTGCTGGGACTGGCTCCTGAATCCACATTGCCTGGCACATGCAAGGCCTTCAGCGAGCAGTTGAAAGACTCTCAAAGATGAGAAATGTATAGAGAAAACAGTACTTGCCTGAAATACACTAAAATGTAGTGATGTTTATCTCCCAGTGGTGGGATTATGGGCAGTATTTTCTGCTTTATGATTTTCTCAATTTTTTTCATTGGGCGTGCACTCCTCTTATAATGTTTTCAGACATCACTTTAAAAGAAAGTTAAAGACTTCCTTTGCTTGACTCCTCTTTCTTCCCTCCATGACAGGGGAACTTGGTGAGATTCTCCATGCCTTGCCTGGTCTAACGAGAAAACCAATTGGTAATCCAAGGCCCTAGATTTACCAACTTTCAGGATTTCGTGGTAGGAATAGGAACACATAGTTTTGGAAGAATGTCTCATCTGAACAACACGTTCCTTGCAATGAACAGGAAAGAAACAGTCTGTGCAGAATGATGTCTAGGTTGAGCTCTTTTTAAATATCTAGGAAAAGTTGTTTCCTTTAAAGAACAACAATAAAAATAAAATCCACTGGTGCCCTGATGGGATCTCCCTTTTGCACACTCACTGTGTTTTCTTGTGCTGAAGGAGTAAGCTGACAGGGAGCCCGGGTTGGAGGGCCAGGCCTCTGTTGGAACTGCGATTGTCCGTCCAGCTCTCCTAGGTAGCCGTTAGGATCAAGGCAGGAGGAAATCTTCGCAGCCAACTGAGAGAGAGTTCAGTTGCTGGGGAGAGTTTGTAGAGGTGGGGCAAAGTGAGACAGCCCACCGTGCCCCTGTGTTTTATGCAGGGTGTGACTGAGGCTCCACTGGGGTCATGAGAAGGGAGTTGCCAGGCCTAGGTGTGAATTCCAGCTCTTTCCCCCGCCAGCCCTGGCACTTGGGGCAAGTCACTTAAGTGGCTCACGTTTCTCTGTGGGTGCTTCCAATCTGGGTGTAAAGGTCACTGTGCAGCAGGACAGGTCCCCTCTGGCTGTGTGTACCCCATGGGACATGTAATATGTGTTGTCAAGGGCAAGTTTGTCTTCTCACATATGTGGAACTGCCCATTTCCTCTCGTGATCTGATGGAACCAAAGCCGTTTGGCCCGTGTCACCAGCAGTCCTGGCTGAGCAGCGTCTTGTCAGAATTGCTGGGCAGCAGGTTCAAGGGTCCCAACCCAGAGTCTGATTCAGAGGGTCTGGGTGCTCCGCTGGTGCTTCTGGAGCAGGGTGTCTGTGGACCAGTCATTGAGAAACCCTGCCGTGGGTCCGTGGTACTCAGCTTCCTCCATGTTGAAATCACCTGGAGAGCTTTCCAAGGTACTGAGGCCTGAGTCCCACCCTGAGATCATGCCAGAATTGGCCTGGGTTGTGGCTTCCTTGTGTGGATTCTTAAAAGTTCCCAGGTGATTGTAGCACATGCGTAAGACTGAGAACCACAGCTTCAGTTGCTTTCTTTCCCTGCAGTGGGTACTTGTAGGAGGCTCCTTGTCTTTCTTCTGGGTAGACTTCTCCCACCAGTGCCAAGACAACCCCTTCCCCCCAGTACACTTAGTGTGAGCAGAGTGAACGTTCAAGCTCTACTCCTTGCCTTATGCCCTTCGAGAGCCTCATTTTTCTCTTCTGTGAAAATGTTAGAACCCGCTTCTCAGGTTCTGGCAAGGTTAAGTGCAGGATTGGTGTATGTTGCCCATCTTAGTCCTTTTCTCCTGTCCTCATACCTTCCAGTCCACGGCCAAGCATATTTTTCTGCACAGAGTGGTGCATTAGGTTCTAGGTAACGTACACGTGCTTCCCAACCTGAAAGTCATTAGGTTCTGGTGAAGGAGGCAGGACATTTAGGCCTAAAATCTAATAGTCTGAGGGGTTGAGCTAGGGAAGGGCAGAGCTAGCGTGGCTGAGGGCAAGCTGTGTGGGGTCTAGGGGTTGACCTAAGGGAGTGTCTGTCCTGGAGGGCAGTGGCCTGGTGGCCAGCAGCGGTGGGCCTGTAGCCTGCCACTGAGGGGAAAGATCGGGTGGTTGTTATTACTAACAACAGGACCCTGGGGGTTTCCTCCAGAGGGATTTTTGTGTACACACTGAAGTCTTGGGCTGAACCAGTTATGCTGTTCACCTGAGCCCTTCCCTAGAAATTCTTCCTGGTATTCCCCCGGGCACTCGATTTCTGGTCCAAACATGCGTTTGTCTTTTGCTAGATCTGTGTCGAGGGCAATATTGCAAGTGGGAAGACGACGTGCCTGGAGTTCTTCTCCAACACAACTGACATCGAGGTACGGCTTCCACACCAGGTTTGAAGGAACCTGCAAAAGCTTGGTGCATTTATAAAGGGTGCAAACCAGACCTGCGCTATAGAAATGCTGCTGGGGGAGTGCGTCCTGTGTGAGAGGAGGGAGAGGCCCCTTGGAAGCTTGTGCCTGGTTTTCCCCCAGATTTTGCTCCACACACCCTTTTCCTTGGCTGATTTTGCTTTGTAACCTCTCACTGTAATAAATCTTAGCTATGAGTATGACTATATGCTGTATCTGGTGAGTCCTCCCAGTGAATCCTCAGACCTGGGGAGGCGGGTGTCTTGGGGACTCCCGACACACCTGTCCTGAGCTGTGTAACTCTCGCTGACACTTTAGAAGCACATGTATTCTCACTGAACACCTTGGAGCCAATGTACAACAACAATACCATCAGCAAGGAGGGTGAACAGCTAATGAGGGTAGTACTCTATGCCAGGCACTGTGTTGAGGCGTCGTTATATTATCTAATTGATTTCATTCTTACAGGAGTAGTCACTATGAGACAGGTCCTGTTATTACTTCAGTTGCAGAGGAGGAAACTGAGGCTCAGTAAGGTGACATGGCTTGGCCAGGTTCGCACGGCTAGTGCATGTGGTGCCATGTCCCAGCCCAGGCTGTCTGCTGCAGGGGCCATGCCCTTGTTTGGCTCTATAGTATGCAGAGCTTTTTTGGCTTTAGGAAAACCACCCAGCCTTCAGATCTCAGCTCTGCTCTCTGACCTCCCCAGCTAGGTTACCCTCCATGGTGTAGGTCCTTCTGGCTCCTCTGTATCCTTATTTTGTACTACTTCTCGGGGTTTGAAAATATGTGTTGCTTTCTGTGATGACCTGATTAATGTCTGCTTCCCCGGTAAGTTTAAAGTTGAAAGCGTGAAAGCAGGGCTGGGGTGGTTTTTCTCTTGCTGAATCCTTGGTACCTAGCGTGGCACCTGGCACAGTGGGTGCTCAGTATTTGTTGAGTGACAGTGCCACAGATGGGGCACAGGTCGAGGCTGCCTGTGTCCCAGCCTCTGGTGGGCCTGAGTGGTACAGCATATGCTACTCAGCGGACAGGACCAGAGTGCTGAAGACCCAGAAGAAGGAGAGGGAGGTTGGGAGGAGCAAGGAATGATTCACAGAGGAAGGGATATTTGAACTAGATTCTGAAGGATGTATAGGAGTTTTCCATGTAATGAAAGTTGAGGTGAAATGAGGTGAGGTGGGCATACTGGGCAGAACAACAGCATGAGCAAAGGCACAGAGGGGTAAAAGGTGGGGGGAGGTTACTCTTCAAGGGTCCCATGCAGTGCTTTCCTTTGGTCTCTTGTGCCCTGTGGCACCTACTCACATAGACTTGAAAGTCCCCAGAGGGATCCGGATAGTCTCAAAATCTTGGCCCCAAGAGCGCCATTTACTTATTTATTTACCTTGGCTGTGTTGGGTCTTAGTTGTGGCATGCATGTGGGATCTAGTTCCCTGACCAGGGATCAATCCCGGACCCCCTGCATTGGGAGCGCAGAGTCTTACCCACTGGACCACCAGGGAAGTCCCAAGGGCACCATTTAAACCCTTTCCAGTACACACCTGCACAGCTTAGGGAGGCTACTAAAGAAACAGGACTCTTTGCCGTCATTGTGCCCAACACAGAGATCAGAGGGAGGAAAGGGAGGCAGAGCACGCTGCCGAGGTCGCTGGAGAGCCCTCAGGCTGGAAGCTGGGTGCAGGCTGCAGCCTGAAGTGCAAGAAGCAGCCTCCCTCTTGGCTTCTCTCACCTCCCTGCCTTCCTGATGTGGTGGGCAGTAAGGGGCAGGGTGGAACACATGAAGGGGGGATTGGGAGAACCCATCTTGCCCCTGGGGAGCTCCCGTGGCAGCAGGAGAAGTGGCGTGTGCATATGCTTGTATACAGGGGTGGACAGAGTGGTTCTCAAGTCATTTCTCGAAGCTGCGCCTGGAGCCATGTCTACATGGAGTTGTGGCCTCGCAGGGAGGGTTGCTCCACTCTTTTGGCCCACCCTGGGTGCCCAAATCTTGACTCTCTCCCCCATCCCACCCCTAACATGAGCCTTCACAGAGCTCAGAACTGAGGAGCAGCAGCTCTCTGATGTTTTCTTTCCTGACAGGTGTTAACGGAGCCTGTGCCCAAGTGGAGAAATGTCCGAGGCCATAATCCTCTGGTGAGTGTGTTGTTCTATGCGTGAACCGCCAGCTGCCCCCTAAGTGTGCAGGAACAGCGCTGCTGGTACCTGAGCCTGCACCTGTCCAGACGTGTCCTTGCCCTTCACTGGGTGGTGGGGGAGAGGGAGGGGACAGAGGGAAAATGGCGGCATGTCGATGGTCTGAGGTCCAGGTGCTTTGAGGCCTGGCTGGGCATGTAAGGAGCCCAGGGACCTCCTGTCAGCTATCCCAAACTGTCCCAAGTGGTCGGCCCCAGCTACCGGGGGGCCCGTCTCCTGCTGCTCATTCTTACCCCACCCTCTCCTAGAAGAAACCCAGGTCTCCTCAGGCCTAGCCCCCCAGGACCTGTCCCTAAGTAACTAGCTTCCTTGGTAAACCTCTGATTGGGGTTCGCACTTGGCAATGCCCAGGGGCTGCCTCAGGCTCACCCTGAAGCTACCAGTCTGCTTTCCCAAGGGTGGACCTAGCAAGTAGGGGCTGTAATGTGCCTGTGCCCCTCCCACCTCCTTCCCCGTTCAGAAGGCTCAGCTCTGGCTGCTTGAAAGAGGTGGGTGGAGTCTGGATCCTGTAAGAGTGAGCTCAAGAAAGGGATGTTGGTTCTGGGCTCCTGTCCCATGATGGAGGAACGATTAATTTCGTTTTTCAGGTAAGGAAACCGTGGCTGAAATAGGTTGCCCAAGGTCACACAGCTGGTAAATGACAGATCTAGGTTTGAACCTTGGACTAGGGGGAGCCTGTGCTGTCCCCTCATTTCTAGCAACACAACTGGCATCTCCTTGTGTGGTTCTTTAGACTCTGAGTTCTGCTAAGGGCAGGGAGTGTGTCTAATTTGGCTCACCGTTTTTTGCTAGAACATAGCACAGTGCTGAGCACTTAGTAGGTGCTTGTTCACTGCTTGATTCAGCCAGTATTCACTGCATGCCTGCCACGTGCCAGACACTATTCTAGACGCTGGGGCGGTGAGCACCTCGAAGCTTCTGCTCTGCTGGCCCTAATATCCCAGTGTGGGGAGGCAGAAGGCAATTAAAAAGTGTGTGATACAGTGGGTGGTGACAGGAGCCAAGAAGGCATCTAAAGCAGGTAAAAGGATATTATTTAAATAAGGCAAAACCTCTCAGAGCTTTTGAATAAAGAATCCCAGAGATGGGAAAAGAGTTTCACCTCTCAGCAAGGGGGAGAAGATGGAATGCCAGTCGTGGGCATAACAAGGAAGCTCAGAAACATTCCTGTCTTCTAGGAAACCGGGAGGAACCAGGGCTGGATTGTTATGTAAGACAACTAGAGTTGCAGACGTTAGGGGTTAGAGGTGACATTCACAGAACCCAGTCCCAGTCTCAGAAGTCTGAGTACCGTGGCACAAAGAGCATTGCCAATGACAGTTTTATAATAAAAAAAACAATAGAATTAGATATTTTTACACAAGTTTCCACTCTAGACAGAGGAGCAAGACTGATAGTTTTGTGAAAAGTCTCAGTTCATCACTTTATCTGAATCGGTTTTCTGATGCAGAAAGGTCTTTTTTTCTGCAGCTGTCAGGCAAGAGGGAGTGTTTCTCCTAACTTTTCTGAGAATCTTTCACCCGCAGTTAGGAGTTTGCAGTTTTCAATGCAGAGCACCGGAGTTTCATTAGTTAGCACCAAGAGAAAAAGAAGCAAAAATGTGGAAAAGAGCAGAATAGGATTATTAGCAAGTGGAACATGGAGCAGGAAGTATTTTGTATCTACAGGCAGTAGAGAGTGATTGGGGGGATGGATTCTGTTTTAGAGAGGATGGTTGGGAAGGCATCTCTGACAAAGTGACATTTGAGCAGAAACCTAAACAAAGCATGGGAGTGAGCAGTGCAGGTATCTGGGGGAGAGTGTTCAGACAGAAGGCACAGCAGATGCAGAGGCCCTGAGGTGAAATCGCACTTGGGTGTTTGGGTAACGCTAAGGAGGCTCATGTGGTTGCAAGCTCACAGAGCCAAAGGAAGAATGGTTGGAGACAAGAGAAGATGGAAGTGATTGTCTAGGGCCCTGTGGGCCTTGGTAAGGGCTTTGGATTTCATTGTGAATGCAGTGGGAAGCCAGGGAGGGTCCTGAGCAGGGGAGTGACGATAACTGGCTCCTGTAGTGTAACAGGCTCCCTGGCTGCCGGATAGAGAGCAGGCTGCAGGGCTCAGGGAACATGATTGAATGCCTGAATGAATGCTCCCTGGGACTTTATGTAGGCTTCTGTTATAGCTGTTCCCAGGCTGTCCTGTAACTGCTCCAGTGTTTGTCTCTGTCCACTCTGTGACCGGGCTGGGAGTCCTACAGATACAGCACTGCATTCTCCCCTCTTTAGGGTCTGATGTACCAGGACGCCTGTCGATGGGGCCTCACGCTGCAGACATATGTGCAGCTTACCATGCTGGACCAGCACACTTGTCCTCAGGTACATTTCAGATGCTTGGTTTCAACCTTCTTAAACACAGTTTTCTTCATATGAGTGGCGTGTGGTTGCCAGGAAGGGAAACCTCACAAGGAAGCCCCGCTGGGCCTTCAGAGCTGCTCAGCCTTCTCTGTCTCTGGGACCAAGGTCTCTGTTCCTACAGCTCTCTGAGGACCAGCCTCCAGTGCCCCCACCCACCAACCTCAGCTAGCCAAGAACTTGCTATGATGCCGTGTGAGCCCGAGTCTTCCTGACCCGACCGCTCCTGGGCTCGACTCCCTTTAACTCAGTTCTTCTCAAAGTGTGGTCCCTGGCCTAGGAGCGGCAGCGGCACCTGGAGGCTTGTTAGAAATGCACATTTTCTGGCCCCAGCCTGGATCTGCTGGATCAGAAATTCTGGGGTGAGGCCCAGCAATCTGGGTTTTATCACGCCCTCCAGGTGATTTTAACGCATCCCTTATTTGTTTGCAAATTTGTTTGCATGAGAACTGCTGATCTAACCTTCACAAGGCTTGTTTGCATTTTCAGTTCAGGTTCTTGAGAGAAAGAATCTGATTGGCTCAGCTTGGGTCAGGTGTCCAACCCTGGTCCAGTCAGGTATTGGGGCAGGTCACAAACACGGCCATTTAGGCCCCTTCGATCAGCGGGGTGTGAGTAGGGGCAGAGTCTCTTAGAAGAAAGGCTGACTGAGAGATCTGGTTGGCACCTGTGGTTCAGAATGGCAAGTACAACCTAAGAGACTGGCTTTGGAGGCTCTCCTTGAAGGAGACAGGAGATCCATCGGCCAGTTTCTCTGACACAGCCATTCAGTGGTTTGATTCAAGGCTGGGCACTTGCAACCATAGCTGTCATTCTTCTACAAATCTGTGTCTTTTAATATTAGAAAAAGATATGAGCAGAACTGTATGAATTTCTATCTCCCCAAAAATCTGTCTAAAAGATACATGTCAGAGTATGGTCTGAGGCTGGCATGCACCCTACTTTTCCTGAGTGGGCACTCGATTGCAAATGTAAATTGTATCTAGTATATCTGAATATAATGGGCTGTATGTGTGTTCCTCTGTTTAAGGAAATCTGTCAGGAAGGAGGCAGAGAAAGAGAGATGGACAGACGAGGAAAGAGGAGAAGGAGAGAGGGAAAAATGGGGAACTAGCAAAAGATGGGCAGCAGAGAGTCATAAGTAAGGAGAGGACTGAAAAATAGAAAAGAAGGCAGATGGACAGATAGACAAATAGGAGAGTCAGGAAATTCCTGGGTTATGGCTTTAAATCAGCCTCTGATTTGCTGGTCCAGGTCCCGTTGGGTGCTGTGGTCCAGGCTCAGTGAGAGCAGTGTTTGCCCACTTGGTGTCAAGAGTAAGAGCACCTCCGGCTTCCCAATGGTACACTGTGGACAAAGGGAAAGGCCTTCTGTGGAGGGTGTGTGCATGCTGGCAGAGAGGGGCCACGTCAGTGTCGTCCTCCCTCTTCCTGGGCACAGCCCTTTCCAGTTTTGAAGGGCAGCAGTGATCCCCAGCCAGCCCTGTGAGGAGGCAGTGAAGTTGGCAGGCATGCTGGTGGGGTTCCATAAAGCCACAGCCCAGCCCTCTCGGAGCTCTGCCTCTGCTTAAGCAAATGCATCCTATTTAGGTCCATGATAATCACCACACTTTGTGCTTGCCACCACTTTCCCGGGGGGCACTTGGAAGTTTTTCTAGCACTTCCCCAAACACACAGTCCAGTGGAGCCTCACCCCTCCTGTGAAGGAGGCTGCTGCTGACAGGCCCTCCACCCGGCCTTGCTGCACTGACCACTGAGCTTCAGGGCATGGTATGGGGAGGGTCCAGGGCCCAGGGAGCCTAACGTGGGACACAGGGTTCTCTGGTGTCCACCTCCCTCTCCTGAGGCTTCTCAATTCTTGTATTCAGCATAGACCGTAGGCAGGGGGAGCAACAGGCATTCTTCAAGGCTTCCTGACCCCTTCCTCTTTGCCTGAGTTAGTGAATCACTTTTTGTTTTCTTGTAGACATTGCCTGTACGGTTGATGGAGCGGTCGATTCACAGCGCAAGATACGTTTTTGTAGAAAACTTGTATAGAAGGTACCGTAGTTTGCACAATCGATAATTTATTAAACCATTGAATTTTTAGAAATGAAATTGGAACTTATTTATCGAATTGACACATACTGAGTACCTACTGTGTTGCCACAGTAACACTGTGTAACAACCAACCACGAAACCTCAGTGACAGACAGCTCTGCGCGCTGATGGCTCGGCCGTCCAGGACGGTCGGCCCGGCGGCTCTGCTGACCTTGGCTGGCTCAGTGATATGTCCAGGGGTTGTCTGGTCTAGGGTGGCCCGGTGAGGGTGACTGGGGTGACTCATCTCTCATCTGCTTGCTGATCTTCCTCCTGGGACTGGCAAGCTGGCCTGGGCATTCACGTCTCATGGCGATGGCAGATCGAAAGCACCGTAAAGTTCTTTTTCAGGTCTCTGCTTCATGTTCGCTAACATCCATTGGCCAAAGCAGGTCACACCAGCCCACCCCAGTCTGAGAGGGGGCAGGGCCCTGTGAGTTACACGGCAAAGTGGGAGGAGACAGGGAGGGGTGAAGATTCAGAGCGACTAGAGCAATCAGTCCAGCAGTGTGCATGATACTTGTTGTGGTTTCACTCACAGCTGTCTTCTGCCCTCACGGGAGCAGACTCTGTCACACAGACCTAGCTGGGGGGGCTTCTGGTGGCCCTCAGAGGTGTGGGGTCCTCCACTCCTGCGCTCAGTTGACTGCTGATGTTTGGGGGTCTTGGGGAATGGCCTGCAGCTTCTTCTCTGCGTCTCCCTTCTTGGTAGCTTTGAGCTTCACTCCCTCACAGAGCTGGTTCTGATATCTGCCTTCCACTCTACACCCTGGCTCCCTGTTCCCTCCCATCTGCAGCTGTGGTCCCAGCCTCCCTGTCTAGGTGGGTTGAGCCTCTCATTCTTTTTTTTCCTTTTCTTTTATTTATTTATTTTTGGCTGCGTTGGGTCTTCGCTGCTGTGCGCGGACTTTCTCTAGTTGTCGTGAGCGGGGGGCTACTCTTAGTTGCGGTGCGCAGGCTTCTCATTGCGGTGGCTTCTCTTTGTTGTGGAGCACCGGCTCTGGGGCGCACGGGCTTTAGTAGTTGTGGCTCGCGGGCTCTAGAACTCAGGCTCAGTAGTTGTGACGCACGGGCTTAGTTGCTCCGTGGCACGTGGGATCTTCCCGGACCAGGGCTCAAACCCATGTCCCCTGCGTTGGCAGGTGAATTCTTAACCACTGCGGCACCAAGGAAGCCCCTCTTGTTATTCTTAATTACTTCTTTCTGTTGGTTTTCTTCGTGGTATTCAAGACAACTTCTAATTAGATTGAACCATATGAAATTGTTAACACTTGACCAATTTTGACCTGCAAAAATGGCAGTTTTATGTGGTTTAACTTAGTATCTATTTACTTGTTTGTCTATTGCATGTCCCACCAACTGGACCATAAGCTCCTTGAAGGCAAGGGAGCACGTCTGGTTTGCTGGCCTAGCTGGTACCCAGCACAGAGCTGGCACCTGGGTGATACTCGTTAGCTATTGCTGGGTGTCAGGGCCTGTGGCTGGTCTTTGGTCTCCAGCCCAACTTGTCCCCCAGCTGTTTCACACCCCTTCCTCTGAGGGTGCCACAAAAAGGCTTCTCCCTGGGTCCTGAGCTGCCAAGGATCGTGCCCTAGAGCCTGTGTGGTCCCAGGGTGAGAGCCTCTGCCCCCACCCACTCCAAGCATCCCCAGTGCTATGGGGTCAGGGTTGGCAGCCAGGGCAAGTCCTGACTGTAGCTTTGTCCTTTGACCTCAGAACTTTCTTGTGGGCTCTACCCTTCCATCAGGCAGCATTCCTGATGCTGGAGCCCCATCCGCACCTGGCTGCCTGCGTGTCTAGTGGGGCTGGCGTGCCCACTGCTCGGTTTACACAGCCCTTCGCCCTCCCTTGCTCCTGCTCATTAGTGCCTCTGCCACGGGGAGGACGGTCAGAGGAGAGGAGAGAGGAGGACGAGGGAACCCCTCCGGTGTTCATTTACTGCGGACCCCGGCAGTGGGTGGGATTCCCTGTGACCCTCGCGTAGCTGGGCTGTCTCTGTTTGCTAATTGCAGTCAGCCTGGCTAGTTCTGTGTGGCAGCCAGTGGCTCTTTTTGAAGAGGGTGACCTGGAATGGAATGACCAGAAGTCAAGGGGAGAGAGTGGAGGGTGGACTTCAGTGCACCTCAGTTCCATCCTGGCTCTGGAGGCATTGTGAACACACCCAGGTTCCTGAACCTCTCTGAGCCCTTCTGCTCTCTGATTCTGTTGTCCGTCTCTGGAAAGCCTTTGGAGTGGTTGCCTGGTTAAGGTTTGTGTCCCTTGCCCACATTGGTCTGCAGGAAATTTGCCAGTTGAACCCCCTCCCCCCACAGGCTGCCTAACGTCTGGTGAGCTTGCCCAGGAGCTGCTTGTGTTGCTGGTCCTGGGCGCAGTTTTAAATTTTAGCTGATGTCCCGGGCTTTGGTTCCTCACACCCATGGTCCTTCATCTCAGCACTTCTGATGGGTGGTTCTCTGTTCCCTGACCTCCGTGGCTGTGGTCCAGGTGATGGGGCCTTGATGGGGCCTTGCCCTGGGCTGTTTGGTGGGTAGGGAAAGGCTGTAGCTTTTCATTTTTTGAGCTCTTTTCCTTCATATTTACACCTCCCCCTGGCCCTCCCAGAATGCCTGGCATCTGTGGGTAGGATTTCTGTGGGACAGTGAACCACAGAAGAAATTCACAGCGTCCTTGTTTCTGTTCCCAGGACCTAATTGTTTTAAGTTCACACAGCCTCCAGAGGGCATGGATTTCCTTGAAGATCTTGTTGGAGCCTCGAGACTGATCTCTGGTATCACTTGATGGAGCCCAAAGGCTGTGGGTTGGCCCGAGGGATCACTGTGGCACCCTGGGGGGCCAGGCCATCCGCCACTTTGGTTTCAGGGAAATGGGAGAAGGCAGTGCTCCTCAAACCCTTTCCCTGAAGTCTCCAAAGGCAGAGAAACGCTCACCCAGGCGGCCGCTTCCCTGCAGGTTTTCCCAGCCTGTGTACCCGAAGCAGCCGGCTAACTAACTGGAAATTTCTTTGAAGACTTCTCTTCGAAGTCTTTGCATTCTATCCCATAACATATCCTTGTGATTGTAACGACTGGTGTGCTCAGGACGTGGCTGGGAGTCCCCCTCACTCAGCCACACTCCCCAGAGAGCCCGAGTTTGGGCAGCAGAGATCCAAGGGCAGGGGCAACAAGAGGCACCTTCCCAGTGCAGGCCATGCACTTGTGGGACTGGTTCAGCTTATCTGAGAGTAGGCACGGCTCATGCGGTTGAGGGGCAGGCCAGGGACCCGTGGGCAGGAGCTACAGTTATTGTCCTTCCGTTTGAACCCTCAAGGCAGCACTGAGATGGGCACTGTTGACTGTGTTTGGCAGATCAGGAACCACGTGGGGTCCGAAGGCCTTGCTCCTTCCTGGTTGGGCAGGAAACTGACCGGGGGGCTGACCTGCACACTGCTATGTGGGGCAGCAGTGAAGGAGGAAGTGGTGAGGCATCTAGATTTCTCTCTTTAAGGCCAGAGGCTTCAGGCCCCAGGGGAGCCCCTGGTGTGCTGGCTCCGGGGGACCAGGCCTCTGCCCCTTTCCACCCAGGCCCTACACTCAGCTTCTCCCACAGACTCCGTGCATCTTGTTAATGCACCCATGCTGCTTCCGGGGTGGGGCCTGAGAGCCTGCATTTCTAGCAGACAAGCACCCTAGGTAGCTATCATCCTGCTGGTTGGCGTCACACTTGGAGGGGAAGCCTCCGAAGAAGGCAGCAGCCAGGTGGCCCGCAAGGGGCCCTCTGTGCCAATCATGGTCCTTTCCCCTGGGAGTTTTGCCCCGTGGCTTCCTTGGGGCCTCACCTGGGCCTTAGGGGTCGTTGAAAGCAACACCTGCGGGCTGTCTTTGTGGGGGGCAGCGGGGCAGGTGGCCGGCCAGAGTGAAAGTTCTTCATGGAGCAGGATTTCCTCAGCTTCCTGCACCACCTGCAGTTTCTTCATTTCACATTTGTGGCTTCAGATTTTGGTTGTTGGGGGTTTTGTTGTATTACCTTTGTTTTCAGGGTCTCTGGGTGTATTCCTAGGTCAGGAGTGAGGCAGCTGTAGGCCAAAGGTTTTCTTTTTGGAGGCACAGTAAATAGCATTTCTAGCCAGAGCTAAAGAAGTGACAAGTGGGAGGAAGGGAAGGATGTGGGCTTTCTTCTTGGTCACTTTCGTTAGAAACCCAGCTTCTCTCCATGCAGTGGGCCTTCCACAGTGAAGTGGTGCTGCGAAAGTAGATGTTTCCATGCCCCCCAAATACAGATTACCATCATTTTGAGCCTAAACCAAATGATGCCTAGAACTGGGTTTGGCTGGATCCTTTGCTCATACCCAGAGTAGGATGTTTTGGTTCCCACCCGTGGAAGTTCGGCTGGGTACTGGGAACCACAAGACGGCTTGTGTGGGCTGTCAGCTCTTGCCTGGGAGCTTGTGTGGGGACGGCCCTTACACAAGGCGGGGGTGCATGGCTGCTGCCCCTTCAGCGTTGGGGTCGGTCCTTTTCTCTTTCACAGCAGCCCTTGCAGCCTTGGCTTGGAATCTGGAGGGACTGGGATGGAAGGAAGTACGGTAGGCATGGCCTTGCTGTCTGCAGTTGCAGGCTCGGGTGCCCAGAAAAGCCCGCATTCTGCAGTTCTGCATCCCCCAAAGCCAAATTTCTGGAAGGGCTTTCTTGCCTTCTGGGCCTCGGACAAGTGAGGAGCTCCTCCAGGGAGAGACCCGCCTCTTTTGCCCCCATCCTCACCCCAGCGAGTTTGGGGTGGGCAGAACATACATGCAATTATGCCACCAGGGGTTAATTGCCAACAAGGAAGATGCTGGTTCCACAGTCTCCTTGAAGACTTAAAGAACCTGAAGAACTTCTGAGGTGTGGGCGCTGTGCTGGAATGAACAGCTGAAGGTGGCGAGAAAGACTCAGGCAGCTAAAGCGGCCACGCAGGCCACTGTGTGGCCCGACCCTGGGGGCTAGTTGAACACACAGGTTTTACAGGATCGCCTGATTGGTGTTTTCTAAGAGCAGAAGGAAGGGAGTTGCATGGGGCCCAGCTGGGGAAGTGACACACTGACTCCCCTGGGGCTGCGGGTGGCGGACATCCATTAAGACCCTGTGTTTGGAACAACAGGTGGGTCTGCCTACTGCCCTGATTGGCCCTGGGGACTCACTGCCTGGGTCATGGGCCTGCGAGCGGTGGCTTTCCTCAGGCTGAGGCTAGAGAGACACTGGACGGGCCCAGGGGCAGCCCCCTCAGCTGACAGACGGGGCAGGTGGGGTTGGGGCACGTGGTGCAGCCAGGAGCATATGGGTTTGGGGGCCGCCGAGAGCCAGGCTTCAGTCCCTGGCTCAGAGCTGGGCTGAGCTTCTCTGGGCCTCAGTTTTCCTCATCTATAAGTTGGGGCTAAAATTGACCTCACAAGGTCTTGTGAGAAACAAAAGAAAGTCATGTGTACAAGGAGGCTGGCATTTGAGTGTGTGATTTCTGTTTTAACCCATGCTCTCTGGGCCTCAGGGGGAAGGCGGCAGCAAACTGTGCCAAACAAAACAGCAGGATTCGTGTGGACCCATGATCTCAGTTTTGCCCCCCTAGGATAAGGGGAAGGCACCGTGAAACCCCCTCAGTCCACCGTTGGTGGGTCTGCAGAGAGGTGCTGCCCTCTGTGTGTTCTGTGGAAATAAAAGCAGTGCCTTGGTGGTGGTGCTGGGCGCCCCATTCTCGAGGCAGACACAGGAGGAGCCGGGCAGATTCCCAGGAGGAAAACTGCAGATACAGATAAAACAGCGCCCGCTGCCTGACATCCCTCAGAATCATGGAAGGCAGCTTCCGTTTCCTCACTCCACTCAGCCGGTGGCCAGTTGTCCTGGACCCCCCCAGCACATGGCTCCTGGCAGTCTTGGAAGGGTTTTCTGGAGGTCTGCCGGCCGACGCTGCCCTCAGGGAGGCTGCCCGGAGCCATCTGCACAGGGGACCTCTGAGGAGAGCATCGGGAAGGGAGGACCTGCTTCTTCCGTTTCCTCGCAGTCCCAGGTTTACCTGCGCCAGGTGGGAATGGGAGGTTCCTGAGCCACCCAGGGGGTGTCCTGAGACCGCCTGGAGCCGATTTCCAGCAGAGCAGTGGCTCTCAGGCCCCAACACTTTTTGTGGTGTCAGTTGGTTTGGTTTTAGTTAACACTGTGCTACCTGTGTCCTGAATTGTGACTCAGTTTGGTGGCCACAGCTAAGGGTATCCTCCCAGCTCTGGGGTTTGACGGAACCTCCCTTGAGCCTTACAGACACCGGTGAAGTCCTCAGGGGCAGTCTCACACCAGCTGTCCAGCGTCCATGACGTGGGAGGCTGTTGGGCAACTTTCCCTCCACGCGTGCTGCTCACTGGCCCGCACCCTCGAGTTGCCAGTCTGTGCTGTGTCCCCAGGCTGCGTGTTTGGTGGAGCGAGTGGGGCTGATCAGCAGCTTCTTTTTTTGCAAATCCTCATTCCCTCGGAGTCAGCTTTGTTCCGGAGAAGGAAAACATGTCAAGAAGAGTGATTTGGTGTCTGAATATCAAATGCTCTCAGCTGCAACTAACTGCAGCCCAGCTCAAAGTAGCCTGAACACTGAGGTTGTTACGGGCTGTCTTAACCAGCAGGCTTTGGGGTTGGTTTCATTCGGTGGCCCTAGTGCTGTTTCTCTCTGTTTTCCTACTCTATCTTGTTTGTGTCCTCAATATGATTCCCTCTTGGTGACACAATGCCTGTGGCAGAACTGGGCTTCTCATTGCTGGCCAGAGGGTGGATGTCTTGCCAGTGGCTCTCCTCTAAGCGTGAGGAAGCATGGTTTCCATAAACCCCAGCAAACCTCCCTCATGTCTCACTGGTCAGGTTGGGCCCTTTGGCCTGGGCTGATCAACTCAGCCTGGCCAGCGGAGAGGACGTCCCTCAGACCAGTTGGTTTACTCTGAAGCTTGGGCTGGGGTCAGGTTTCCCTGAACACTCAGGCCTGTGGGATGGACCCTGAATAGATCATGGGCTACTTTTAAGGAGGTAGGAGGAAAGAATTGGGGGATGGGCAACGATATGAGCCGTGATCACAAAGTTGTTACCTTTAGTATCTGAATTTTGGTCCCTTCTGCAATGTCCTGGGACTTCCTCCCTCTCCTCTCCCCTACAAAGCCTCCCCCACTTATTCGGGGGGGGCGGGTGCTGGTCCTCACGTTAGTCTGCTCTGGTCTCCCTGCTGAAGTCTGATGCCTGAGACCCCTCAAGGCGCCGACAACTGCCCGTCTACCCCTGCTGTTCTCCCAGGCGCCATGCATTTTCCTGCTGCTCTGCCAGGCACAGCTCTTCTGCGCTGAGGGCGTCGGGTGGTCTTAGGGACTAGGGGAGGATGTCCCCCTCCAGTCTGTGCCCCACCCCATCGTTTGGGCCCCCAGGCAGGGCTGCTTGAGCCTGTCATCTTCAGAGCGCCTTCCTCCACGCCCATCCTGCCCCCTCCCCCAGGTGGGAGTCAGTTCACCACCCGTGGCGGGGGCAGCTGCAAACCACCCTCTCCACCGGCCTCTTTTCCCCGCCTCCCCTTCTTTAGTCAACAGGCAGAAGACCCCCAGCTGCACACAGCTCAGGCACCTCCACTCCCCCGTAGCCCGCCTTGCCAAACCCACTTCTGAGTGGATCCAAGATGATATTCAAGACGGGTGGAGGATGTTGAAAGGAATTCCTCTCCTGGGCCTTTGAGGGTCACCCCGCAGCTGCCTGGTTTGTTTCCTCCAGCTGCTGCCCCTCCTCCCGCTCTTCCCTGCTCATTTCCTCCAGGGCAGAGGACAGACGCCAGGTCTCTCTCACTTGTGGGCTGCTTCTTCCTTTCTTTCTTTTTCAGTTATCACTTTAAATATGTAGTAATTCTCCCCCCACCCCCACCCCGAATTGAGAACTAGTATGTTGTTAAATTTTGGAAAATACAGAAAGAGATAAAGATAAAGAAAAAAATGTCTCCCATAGTCCTACAGTTCAGAGAAAAGCACTGTTAACCTTTTGGTGGTTTTCTTTCCAGTCTCCTTTCCAAAATGTGTGGATGAATACTCTTGAAAGTATGGTTGGGTCGTGCTCTATGCACAGTTTTATATCCTCCTGTTTTCATTGAATAATGAGAATTTGATTATGAGCATTTTCCATGTCATTAAATATTATTTTATAGCCTCATCTTTCAGTTGCTGTGTGGTTTTCTGTTAGAAAGATGTACCATGATTTAGTTTTTCATTATTTTTTAAATAGTGCTACAGAGGGCAGCCACGATTATTTCCACAAAATAAATTTCTAGAGGTGAAACAGGTTTGCTGTTCCACCTCCCAGCCTGAGCGCTGTCCGTGCTCTCAGGGGACAGGCTTCATAGCCCCTTCCTTGGCTTGGAGTTCAAATCCCAAATGAATTCTCCCTTCGGGCAATGCCAAGATACTTACTGCATTATACCATCAACCATCCCTGGGCAGCGGGAGGTCGGAGGTGTTTCAGGTCCTTGTCGTCACTACCCGCCCAGTATCATGTGATCACACTATGTCATGGTGCCCGTGGCACTGCCCTTTCAATAAAAGCAGTGCCCAGGTGTTTTGGGGGAATGGCACAGCCCAGGAACTTTCTTATGGGATAATAAAACGCTTACAACTCTCGTTACAGTGGGAAGATGCCTGAAGTGGACTATGTGGTCCTCTCGGAATGGTTTGACTGGATTGTGAGGAACATCGACGTGTCCATTGACTTGATCGGTGAGACAGTCCCTCCCTGGCCTCCCTCCCCTGGGCCCAGTGAGGAGGTGGCTGGCTGGGCCCCAAGCAGCAGGGGCGGTGGGCAGGGCCCTCACCATCAGCGATTCTTCCCCTACCTTGACTCAGCCTTCTCCCAAAGGGCAGATAGAATCTGGGGCTTTTGGTCCCTCCTGGAGAAGCACCCTGGCCAGTTCCTCAAACTGCTTTCCCCTCGGTCTGTTGTGATATGATGGGTTTTTTCTAGTTTGTAAAGAAGGGAGGAGGGACAGAACCTGGACAGTTACTGAGAGAGGCCGGGTGCCAGGCCCTGTGCTAAGTAAGCTCTGTCAATGTACGGAACCTATTCAGCTTCACGGTGACCCTGTGGGGCTGGTGACGTGGAAAGAGAATGAAAGTCAGGATGAGGGTCAAGATGCCTGTCTGGCCACACAGCTGGTCTGCCTCTCCTGCTCAGGGCTGCTGGCAGATGTTTCTCTCCACGCCTTGCTCACACGCCTTCCTTCCCCCTACCCCTCACTTTCACTTCCAAGCCATGAACAGAGTAATTAAAGCCCCATATATGTTTTTTAAAATCTCAGTTTATCTCCAGACCACTCCTGAGACCTGTTACCAGAGGCTAAAGATGAGATGCAGGGAAGAGGAGAAGGTCATTCCACTGGTAAGAGCCCCTTTAACCGGGGGAAAGGTGCAACTTCATCCCAGCCTGGCCCCACCCTCTGTGAGATCATTGTGCTGTTGTTGCAGGGAGAGAAACAGGAACTGAGCACGTTGGAGGGTGAACTCTGACTTCCTCTGAGCTGGAGACCCTGTGCGGTGTCCAGGTCTGCTTTACTTCCTGTGGCCCCAGACTCAGTGGTGGGCACCCCCGGGGCTCAGAGGCGTCCCTTCTCCCGTTCCCGCCCAGGTGTCCCCAGGGCTTGTTTGGTCCACCTCCTGAAAATTGCTTGCCTTTGTGCCATCCCCTGGATCCTCGCTAGGACGTGCCCACTTGCTTGCTGCTGCATTGCCAGTGCTTGGCACAGTGCCTGGCTGGGAGGTAAAACTCACTAGTGTCTGCCCAGTGCCTCACCCTTCTGGGTTCTGGCTCAGGGCCACATCAACTCTAGTCAGGGCTGTCTTAGCAGGCTTGGACTGCTCTCCTTGCCCTGGTCCCTCACTATCCGCATCCCCCTCAGAAATCCATCCTCCACACTGCTGCTTGGGTGATGTCTCCAGTACAGAACACCACACATGCAATTCCCTAACCCCACCTGCTTCAGTGCCTCACCACTGTCTAGGATAAAGTCCCCACTTGTAGCATGCCGTCCGAGATCCTGCATGATTGGCTTCATCCCCTTCCACTCCCTGCCATTCGTGCTCTGGCCATAAAGAACTAGTTGTGGCTACACATGCTCTCTCTCTCTCTCTTCCCCTCTCTCCCTCTCTCCCTCTCTCCCCCTCTCCCCCTTCCCCTCTCCTCTCTCCCCTCTCCCCTCTCCCTCTCCCTCTCCCACTCCCACTCCCCCTCCCCCCACCCCTCACCAGGGAGTTACACAAATGTACCTTTGCCATAGTGGTTTCTTTTGCCTCAGGTGTCACCTCCTCCAAGAAGCTTTCTCTGACCTTCCCTCTGTTGTGGTCCCCCAGCCTCTGTGCTTATTATGATCACAGCCATTAGGACAAATATTCTGAAACTATTTCTTTATGTGTTTGCTCCCCATCCCTCAGGAAACTACCATGAACTTTTTAAGATTAGATCTTATTCCCTCTGCGTCCCTAGAATGTGTCCCAGGCCTTGGCACCTAGGGGTTGCTCAGTTAATATTGATCGGAATGCCCCATGTGAATGCCACTGGAAGTACACAGACAGAGGCTGGGCAAGCTTTTACTGGGATATCATGGGGGTCTGAGCCCAGGATGGGCTGGACCGGGGTCCTCGAAGGCCAGTCCAGCTCCTGAGGCCTGCCCAGCCTTGTTTGCCCCGGGCACCAGCAAGGCAGATTCTAGCCATGAAGGCCCAGGCCTCGTTCTGGGCAGCTCCTTTGAAATCTAGAGACAGGAGTGATTAGAGTAAGGGTGAAATGGGGCGGGGCTGGACCAAGCTGGGACGGGGCACAGCAGCTCTGTGCAGTGACCCAGATGTTCGGAAGAAGTGACAGATCTGGAGTCCTTCCAAGTCATTGTCCAGGACGTTGTCTTAATGGTTTTGACAAGGCCTCCAGGACAAGTCTGTTGTGGCCAAGGGAGAACTCGGTGGTGGGTAAAGAGGCAGCAGTGTGGTTTACCTGAGAGCCTCAGGGCTGGGAGTAAATTGCTGCTTGAGGAGGTGTTTGCCGGCGGCTGAGAGCACCTGGGCCTGCCTGTGGGAGAGTGCCGTCCAGTCCTACCAGATGCGCAGGCATGGATGCCTTAGGGGCGGGTCCGGGCCTCTTTTCCCTTGGGTTTCACCTTGTCCTCCTTCTGAAGTTGGCCCTTAAGCTTTCAAGGATCCACAGGTTACAAGTTGTCTGTTGGGGTGAGAGCAGCCGAGTGGGGCTCCTGGGCCAGTGAGGGCCACAGTCCTCTTGGTGGGAAGGACAGAGGGAGGGTTCAGAGGCTTCCCAGGCACCCTTGAAGGAACAGAGGCCCTGCTGATGGAGAAGTGGCAGGAAACGAGAGCAGCCAGGTGGGAGAATGCGTCCAAAGTGCCAGTGGAGCAGAGTGCGCTGGAGGGATGGGCGGGTGGCCAGAGGGACGCTTCTGACTGTTGCGACACGTGGGCTGGCCGGCAGAGTGTTTGGCCGCATTTATCATTGTCCATCTGAGCCAGGGTGGCTGTTGCGGGTCCTTAGTCCAAGCCACTGCCCTGTGGTCATTGACATTCACCTCACCTGCCCCTGAGACCCCTTGGGGGGGAGAGGTCTGCTCCCTACGTGCTCCTGACAGCCCTTGCATTTTTCCCCCCTCCGGCAGGAATACCTGGATGCTATTCACCACCTGTACGAGGAGTGGCTCATCAAAGGGAGCCTTTTCCCCGTGGCGGCCCCTGTTCTGGTAAGCCCCCCTAACAGGGCGGGAGACTTTTCTAGAAGGAGGAGCGACTCGGGGGATGTCGGTCACTCTGCAGCTGGAGAATTTGAAAGAAGGAAGCGGGGAGGGTGGAAGAGACTCTGTCTCACAGTCCCCGTTCTGGACTGAGCCTTAGTGAGCTGGACAGACCTGGGAGAAGGTGACCTGTCCCAGGGTCATTACACCGGTGGCACAGTAGCATCTCACTTATCCAGCATTGTCAGCAAGGAGTGTTCCGGATGGCCAGAGCCCCTGGACCTGGCTTTTGGCCTTAACCGCTTGGGGTGGTGGTCTTTCTGACGTGCCCGTCCCTTCTCCAGTGGGTGGCAGGCCCAAAGCCTCATTGCACCTTTTCTTGGTGACCCAGGGCATCTGAAGGAACGTCAGTTGCTGTTCTGGTCTGTCACACAATGATGCCCCCTTAGGAGGTGCTGAGGTGTGTAGGACTGTTTGCCCCAGACTACTAATGCCTTTGAATTCCCGTGTTTGCTTTTTACCCTCCTTTCTCCTGCTGGCACTCACCATTTCTAACTGTGTTGATGCTTCTGCCCCATTAATGTTTCCCCACTTCCTTGTCCCCTCGTTTTCTGATTCGCTGCTGCCGACTTTCTTTAGGCAGGCTATCGGGTCCCTCGGACTGTTAGGAACGCGTGTACAGTGTGGGATCTGAGGGAGGGCCGTGCACAAACTTGTGTGCATGGCCTTGGGGACATCTGTCTGGGCTGCTCAAACGCTGTACTCATGGCTCTTCCAGGCAGTGAGGTTGCTGGAAAGTGAGACATTACTGTACTGGATTTTTAAAGAAAATTTATTTTTTTTCCCTCATTATAGAAAAATGGTTGATATCAAATGATGAGAAAAAAATCATTCATGAGCTTGCCGCAGGGACAACTATCGTGGATTCTTAAGTGAAAATATAGTTGAGAATGTGGATTGACTTAGAAACGGGAGCTGTTTGGCCCTAACCTTCCTTTTTCTCTGCCTGTAACCTTGGGCTTCCCTGCCTCTCCCTGCCTCATTCTGCCTGCCCCCGTCTCTCTCTCTTCATCAGTGAAGGGAGGATGATGTTGAGGTCAAGGGCAGCCCTGTGACCTGTGTGTTTAATTTCCAGGTGATTGAGGCTGACCACGATATGGAGAAAATGTTAGAACTCTTTGAACAAAACCGGCACCGAATACTAATTCCAGAGGATCGGAAGCTTGGTCCATAGGACGGGGAAGATCATGCCAGAGAAATGCCCGCTGCTGCCAAGTTAGCTCTCACGAGCAATTTGGAACAATCCACTCTCAGGAGGGCTTTCTATCTGGGCACATTTGTCTTCCTAATGGTCTTCTCTCCTTTACCAGTGTCTTTATCCTGGGATTCTGGCCCTCGTGGGTAGATGACATGATGGGACCATTGGGTTTGTCGTGGCCCTTTGGTGTCGCAGCCTTGCATTCCCCCGGTGCTTCTCCCGGTGGTTTCCCACCTCTGGATTCCTCTAAGTTAGGGAAGAGCCACCTGACTGACCCTGGGCTCATGGTCTCTAGCCCTTCAGACCATCCTCGAGGGCGAGGTAGCGGTCTTACACCCCAGGGGAGGAAGTTGAGGCTCAGACAGGCTAAGGGACTCCCCGGGGTCACACAGCCAGTGACAGTGGAGTCAGCACCATTCAGACTTTTGGTGACTCCCAAACGATCAATCTCTTGCCCCAGGCTGCCTCATCCCAAGATCCCTGCCTTCCCTGCTGGAGAGCCCCGCACGTTCGTGGGAGGGAGGGAGAGAGAGAGAGAGAGAGAGAGAGAGTGAGTGAGAGAGAGAGTGTGTGTGTGTGTGTGTGTGTGTGTGTGTGTGTGTAGCGGGGGCAGCGGTGCATGCAGCCAGCATCATCATTTTCTCCTGATTTGAGCAGCTCCTGAGGACAGTTAGCATTTCTAGACTTTCACAAAATTGTGCGGTATTTGGCTCGAGCCCAGTGCTCAGTGATTCACTAGCATGAGGCTGATGTGGTACTTACCACCTCGTCATCGGGACTTCCCCATCCTTAGAAGAATCATGGTTTGGCTCCTGAATGGTGCTCGGTCTTCTTGGTGACGAAGGTCCTGCTTGAGCTGCTGCTGATTCCCCGGCAGGGCAATGGCCTGTGGCGCCAGGCTGGTGTGCCCAGTGCTGTGCTGGGGCAAGGGGCTGCCAGCCTGGCTTCTGAGGCTCCCTTCCTCCATAGTGGCCTTGTGTGAAGAGCTTCACCCTTGGAATTCCTGGGAGTTTGTGGCCCAGGGGAGAGACACAGTGGCCTTACGTCTTTTTGAAATGTTTTTCCATCCAAAGGGACACCATGGGCCCTAGGGCATGAACCATCTTTATTAGTTCAGAGAATATCTTAGCTCCGCTCAGCTGTAACAATGCACTGAAGGCACGGCTGTCTCCTGAGTCAAGCAGGAAGCAAGAGAAAGGAAGAACATTCTCTTCGGGGACAGCCTGGGCAGGAAAGTTGGGGCTGGCAAGCAAAGGCTCTTGGAGCACTGGAGCTCCTGAATTTTGGAGGTGGGTGGGGAGAGCTTCCAGAAGGCTGTTTGCAGACACGGGGAAGGATTGATTATGAACTTAGGGAAACAGGCCTTGGCCTCTCCCGAGTGGTGGTTGGTGTACCTGAAGGTTGGAAGGCCTCGTCCCAGCCTCTGTGTGAGTGTGGCTCCTGTGCACGCACTTCTCTGACGCTACATAGGTGAGAGGTGCCCCTGGTGGCCCGGGCCCAGAGGCAGCGCTAGGAGGGCAGCACTCTGGCTTCCGGCCCTTTCTGGCTGGACTGACTCCTGGGCCGTGTGCACAGGGTGAGGGCGGGAGCCCGGTGGGGATGTGTCTCTCAGCCCAGTTGTTGGTGATGGACCAGAAACCTGGGGGAGGCAGCGCCTCTGCTTCCAGGCATCTGGACATGCCGGGACCATCTTTGGGCCTTTGCAAACAAACAGTCCAATTTCCCCTCAATTTGAGCATCTGTTTTGGGGGAAATGTGATTTAAAAAAAAAAAAAATCTTGCTCTGTGATAGCCAATAAATCCTTCACTTAAAACCTGGTGATAATTTTGGAGTGCTTCCTATGCCAGTGATTTTAGGTCCCTGCAGCATCCTTGTACCAGCAGGGTAATGTTTTAATTTTTAAACACTGTGTTCCTAACGGGATGTCCAGGTCCATAAGAGCTCTCTGTCCTCCCACCCCGGCATCTTGGAGAGGATGCTATATGTACCCACAGTGGCTGGGGCTTGTCGCAAAAATCTCCCGGCCCAGAGATGTCACAGGAAATGGCTGGAGCCCAGCCCACCAAGGGTTGCTCTCCCCCATGTGGCAGGCAGGGCTGGTGGTGGCAGGGGTCACAGAGCAGTTATGAACACTGCTGAGAACCAGGGCAGGGAAAGGGCAGATGGCACGTGGTAGGCATGGGGCCCAGTTGCTCCAGCAGAGGGAGGCACTCCCCAGGGACTCCCAGGAATGGCTGTGAGGAGCGTGGCAGGGCTTGGCAGGCCCTTGTTAAACGTGGACCCTGGGAAGTGCTGTCACCCAGCTTGTTTTTCCCTTTCTGTTTCTCTTCCTGCCTCTTTTCTTCCTTTCCACCTGAGCCCCTCATCTAGATGAGATGTGCCCCCCTGCCTGGGGAATGCATCAGTCAGAGACCCTTCCTGGGACTCCCGCAGGCTCCCACCATCTGACCTGTGGAAGGAAGGATTGAGGTATTTATTGCTCTGAGAGCAGGTAGGCTATGTTTCCAAAACCTTTCTACCCCTGGGTGCTATGGAATCCGCATCGCCCTCGTTTTCCTAGAGCCTGGGGCCGGATGGGGGAGCTCACTTCAAATGCTCACACATCTGCGGAATGAGTAACACTCATCCCCTTGGCCTCTTCACCCTGAAGAGTTATAGTTATTAAAATAATTGACAAGCTCTTGGAGACGTCAGCCCTCCACTGTTGAGAATCTAATAACAATAATATTGTGCCCAGTGTCTCTGGGCTTTGGCAGTGGATTACTTATTTACCAGAGGCCCCAGGGTCACTGGCACATGCTTTCTTTTCCTAATAACCCCAACCTTGTGGCTCCCCTAAGGCTGGGGTGAGCTCTGTGTTCCTCTAGTTTCCGTAAGATGGTGAACTTGGCAAAAGCTGTCATTAAACAGAAGCTAGGAGAAAGCCAAGCTTGTGGAATCAGAATGGGCATTGGCATTTATTGCTCTTTTCTTGAATTTCTGCACTTTTTGGCTTTTTCTTCTCCAAGACTGGGGTCCGTGGAACACAGGTGTTCTGGGAGATAGTAATAGGTGCTCTGAGAAAAGAGGGTTCTGTAGTCCAGAAAATTTGGGAAACACCACCTGGGTACTCTCTGAGATGCACAAGGTACATTAGCCTAGATAAAGTGAAGAAGTCCTGCAATAAAAACACCTTCTAAACTTTTTTTAGCCAGGGACTCTCAAACTCACTTGACAGTAGAGCCTCCCATTTGGGGAATATACATTAACAATCTCCAGATGTGCTAATGTTCCTTGGAACACACATTGGGAAGCACTGTTTTAGGGGGCCTGCAGCTGCTGATGACTCCTGGTTCTGTGTCCTTTGGGATGCTCTAGCTCATGGTTCTCTAACTTCAGAGCATCTGAGTCCTCCGGTGGGCGTGTTAAAACACGGACTGCAGGGCCTACCCCCAGAGTTTCTAATTCAGTAGATCTGGGATGGGCCTGAGAATTTGTTTTCTAATGACTTTCTAGGTGATGATGAGTCTGCTGGTCCAGGAACCACCCTTTGGGGACCACTTCTCTTAGCTTGATGTTTTCTAGAAGTGGACATCTAGGAGTTCCAAGAAAACTTGGCATGTTGTTGAACCTCTCATGAGTGTTGGCTGTCTTATCTGTTGAATGGGAGCATTGCTCACTTCCTAGGGCCGTGAGGATAACCAGCCTGGCATGTGGAAGGGGCCCAGAGCAGGACCAATTGCTAAGTTTTAAATAAATCTTACCTTTGGGGATCCAGATGTTGAAACATACTATAAAACTTCTATAATTAAAACAGTATGGTACTGGTGCATGAATAGACAAGTAGACCAGTGGAATAGAATAGAGAACCCAGAAATAGATGCAAGTACATGATAGAGGTGACATCTCAATGATTATTGGGGGTAAAGATGGATTTTTAAATAAATGGTGCTGAGATGACTGAGTAGCCATTAGGAAAAAGATAAAAATAGATCCATATCTCACATCATACCCAAGAATAAAATTCCAAGTGGTTAGGGATCTAAATGTAAAAAATGAAACCATGCAAGTACTAGAAGAATGAATTCTTCTTCTTTAAAACTTTGATGTAGGGAAAACTTTGTAACTATAATTCAAAATCTAGGAACAATAAAAGATTGATAAATCTGACTAAAAAATGTGTATGACAAAACATGTGGAAACAAAGTCAAAAGACAGTGGACAAAGTGGGAGAAAATATTCACAATGTATATCACAAAGGGCTAATATTCGTGAAGAATTCTTAAAAATGGACAAAGAACCAGAACTCCAATAGAAAAATGAGAAAAATATCCAAACAGAAAATTTACAAAAAAGATTATAAAAATGGCCCTTAAAAATATGAAAAATACTCAAATTCACTCAATTAGAGAAATGTAGATGCTATGATCTAAATATCTGTGTCTCCCCCAAATTCATATGTTGAAAACCTAATGTCCAAGGTGATGGCGTGAGGAGGTGGGACCTTTGCGGGGGGGTGATTAGGTCATGAGGGTGGACCCCTCATGAATGGGATTAGTGCTCTGATAAAAGAGACCTCGCAGAGCTCCCAAGCCCCTTCTACCATGTGAGGACACAGGGGGAAGTTGGCAGTCTACAATCTGGAAGAGGGCCTTCACCAGAACCCAGCCATGCTGGCATCAGGATCTTGGACTTGCAGCCTCCAGAACCGTGAGGTATAAATTTCTTTTGTTTATAAGCCACCCAGTCTGTGGTATTTTGTTAACAGCAGCGCAAACAGACTAAGACAGCAAATAAAAGAACACTGAGATACTTACCAGACTGGCAAACACACAAACATATATATCGAAACACATCCTGTTGTTGAGGCTGTGGGGAAACAGTTACTCTTACACGTTACTGTTGGGCATGCAAATTTCGTATACCCCTTCTGGAGGGAAATAGGGTAACACCTGACACACTACATATGTACTTACATCGCAATCCAGCAACCCCACTTCTAGGACATGAAAGTGTATATATGTACAAGGTTATTTATGGCAGCATTGTTTGTAATTGCAGAATAATTGAAAACAACCTAAAGACCCATATACAAGAGAGTGGTTAAAAACTATGGTACATCCACACAATGGAGTAGTATACAGCTGTGAAGAAGAACAAGGAGGATCTCTCTCTGAATGGATGTGATATGATTTCCAGGACACCCTGTTAAGGGAAGAAAGCAGTGTCCAAATGAGTATCTATAGTATGCTAGCCTAAGAAAAATATATGGATGCATAGGAAGTACAGGAAAGGCAACCCAACTAAATAGATTGGTGGGAAAAGGCTGGAAAGAAGGGAAAAATGGGATCAGGGTTGCTGGGATGAGAGGGGAGTACACTCCTGTGAATATATCATTTTGTATAACTCTAACCATAGTAATGTCTCACCCCCCAAATAAATAAATAGTTAAGATGGAGTAGGACGTAGGGGGAATGGAAGATGGAATACAAACAGATGAATCACGAGTAACAACCACACTGAAGGTGCTGGGAAGAAAAGAACTTACTGAAGTAACCTTGGAAAACAGTATCTTGATTGGATACGAGAAGAGTAAAGGTAAAAATTATTTTACATAAATGCTGAAAGATAGTTATTAGAAGTGTTTCTCGCAGGGATATGTTTAGCAGTTCTGAAACTATACTAGAATCGACCAATATACTAGAATTGAACAAATAAGTAGTCTGTAGAGTATGAGAGCTGGGTTTCTCACCGTTAGAGAATTTGAGTTTGGTGTTTTCTTATGGCTAGAGTGAGGTTAGACATTTTTGGCAAGAATGCCACCATAAAAAAAAAAGATGCTGTGTCTTCCCTCAGTGCATCTTATCAAAGGATGTATGATGTCCATGCATCTTATTACTGGTGATATTTACCTGCTCATCCCTGGAATAAACTACTAGGATCTCTGGTTCCTTGTATTGGAGAGTGATGTTTAGAGACCAAGATCTAAGTGCCAGGTGTACTCATTGTTACTGGGTGTCTGCTTCTAAGCCCACTCTTGGGACAGAGTTAGGAAACACATGTATGTGTACTAACCCACTGATAAACACACATAGCTATATTTCTGTATCTAACTATATATAATTTAAAAACCATGAGTTCATATTGATACCTCTGATTCTAATCCAACACCACAGAGTGAAAGTCATGATGGAACATAGGTTTTAACAGGATCCTCTGGCAGCTGGATGGAGCTGACTGCAGGAGGATGAGGGCAGAGGCTGGGAGACCAGGAAGGGGGTTGGCGTCCTCCCAGGATCTGAGTGACAGGCCTTGGTAGCTCAGTCGAGGGGCTCAGGCCTCTGTGAAAGGAGGAGGGACATGGTCAGATTTGGTCCTTGTTGTGACAGAGAGCTATGGTTGGATGAAGGATGTAAGAGAAAGGGAAATCAAAAGTGATTCCTACCTTGGGCTCAGCTTTCAAGTAGATGGGGAACACTGCGGGGCAGGAACACGGGGAGAACAAAAGTTCTGTTGTGGTTTGGGACTGAGCATGCTTATTATGTTAACGATCAGAAAATAATGAATAAAAAATGGTCAGGGGCTGCGGGTCAGACCCAGGACTAGGTGCCCTGGTTGCCATGATTCCCAGGTCCGTACCCCCTCCCGCTTCATCCCTTCTCCTGAGGTTCCTGACCCTCTGTGTCTCCAGCCCAGCCTGTTCCTGATGTTCTCCTTCCCCAGGATGGAGGCTTATGGCTAGGGTCTGCTCCGACCATTCCTGCCCCCGGCCCCCGCTTCACTGGCTCCAGACACTGACAGCTTACCAGCCTGAGTGTCGACTGCTGGGTGCTGTGCTGAGTAATTGGCATGGGTGGGTGGGAGGAAGGATGGAAGGACGGATGGATGACTGGCCAGTGCCTCTCTCTTCCCAGTGCGGACTGCTTCCCGATTTGTCTCGAAAAGCCTGTGTAGGGCCCGGCCAACTGTCTGATTGGGAGGGAGGCGGGGCCAATGCTCCTTAAATCCTTCCCACCTGTGGTCCCCCTTGATTTAGGGACTGAAAATGGTGGGGTCATATGCTCAGCTCTGGGGACAGCAAGGCAGGTGCCAACATTTATTAAGCACCTGCTGTATGCCCAAAAGGGGCCTTTACCACCACCCTCAGAGGCAGGGACCATCCTCCCCACTTCCCAGATGCAAAGCCGAGGGGCAGGCCCTGGGCAGGTGCCACCTGCCACCCCATAGAGAGGGTCTTGGCTTTCTCTTGGGGCCCCCATGAGGACTGCCCGTGTGTGTGTGTACGATATGTGGGGGCAGGAGAGGCTGGTGGAGGGGGCGCCCCCACTCCAGGCAGCCCAGATGATGGAGCCCCCAACCCTGGATGCAGAGCAGGCCTCTGAGCTGACCCTGGGCTCCCAACTGTGGCCTTGCTCTCTGTCAACCTGAAGTTGGCTGAGAGAAAAGACAGGCTGACAGAGGACCCTAAACAGATTAAGAGTGTATTACACGTCTGGTTGTCTACACATCTCTCTTTTAATCTGCTCTGTGACAGGTGCCTTAAGGATGCTGAGGGAAACTGCTGTTCAGAGATGCAGGATGACTCTGCCAAGGCCACACACTGAGCTGGGATGTGAAGGGGACAGGAAGCCCCCCTGAGGTCGGCACTATGCACACCTCACCTCGTTAACTCTTCTTAGCCTCCTGTGAGGTAGATCTGACACCACACCCACTTTGAGACGAGGAAACATGCCTCAGAGAGGTGCAGTGAGTGGCCCAAAGTCACACAGTCTGTAGGTGGCAGTGCTGGGACCTGAGACCAGCTGGGATTAGCAGGTTTGTCCCTGTGGCTGACAAGCTGTGGGTTTGGCTGCTGTCCCCACTGTGGTCCCAGATCCACCATCTCTTCAAGTGTCACCTTCCTGGCAGAAGAGCAATTGGCTTAGTCAGGTGTCTGCCCCTGTGCCATCCAGGGGTGACAGTCTCAGCTGTTGCTCGTGTAGTATCCTCGTGTGGCACCTGGCACCTCCAGCCCCTCCGGGGGGACGTAGTGAGCACTGGGGGGCTCTTGTACATGAGAGGGGGCCTGAGGAGACCTCCAGAGCTGAGTGATTCTACCGTCTGGGCTGCCACCCTCACCGGCTGGCTCTGGCCTCATGAGAGGCTCTGATTGTCCATTCTCCTCAACCCCTGGGCCAGGGGAGCCCCCGGGGTGGCCTGCTGGAGTTGGGGGTCTGAGGAGGTGGGCGAGGTACTCACAGAGCTCATCCATCTCAGAGGAAGCACTTGGAGGTGCAGCTTCTGTACCAGGGGCGGCCAACTCCAGCTGTGCTTCTGGCTTTGGGTCCAGGGAATTCTCTGACAACTGGGGGCCTGGCACCAGGCAGAGCTGGCCGGGAAAGGTGACCCCTTTGCTCTCAGGAGCTGCGCTGGGGACCAGGGGCGGCTCGCTGCTGCTACCTGCGGGGGCAGTTGCCTCCCCTGGAGGTGGGCTGGGCCCCAGGCCTGGGCTCTGGAGTTGTTTTCCCTTCAGGCTGCTCAGGGGATGGTCCCTGGGGAACAAGGGTGTCTGGTGCAGCACAAGGTCGCTGTAGCAGGTCAGGAACTCCTCACTGTCCGAGCGTGTGCTGGTACGGCGCTGGGGTCCCAAGGAGACCGGGGGGCCAGTGAGGGGGCTGCCGGGGGCTATGGAGATCTCAGGCAGGCTAAAGGCCACAGGCAGAGAGCGCTGACCATCAGGGCTTTCAGCCAGGGCCCTCTCAGTCCTCGCCCCTGCTGAGGGGCCTGGGCTTGACTGGGCCTCCTTCAGGCCCTTGTGGGTCTTCAGCAGCCCTCTCTCTGAGCTCGGCCTGCAGTGGGGCCCGTCCACTTTCTCTCTGCCCGGCCCGAGGAGCTGCCTGCCCGAGGTTCCGAGAACGGCCTCACACATGACTCTCGTCAGGAAGATCTCAAACACCATCTGCTTGGTGTCCTCCTCGCTGACGGCCTGGACCAGTGAAAACTCGGCCTCGGAGGTGGCCGTGTAGCCCAGCCTGCCCAGAATGGTCTGCAGTGTGTGTTCAGAAAGCACAGGCCGCACCCAGTAGACAAAGTTCCCTGTGTATGTCTGGAGCAAACAGAGTTGTTTGTTAGAGTGGGACACGTCTCAGCAGAGTGGCTGAGAGGGGCCAGGCAGGACCAAGGGCTGATGTCCAGGGCACAGAGGCTCCTGAGAAGCAGGTGGGCCAGGGCATGGGGCCAAATGGAAACCTGGCCCACAGTCATGTCACCCCTGTCCCATTTTACAGAAGGGCACACTGAGGCCAGAGGCAGGACTTTTGTCTCAAGTCACACAGCAGGAGAATGACTGAGCCAGCTGGTGTCCTGGCTTCCAGCCCAACAATCCTGGCCTGGAGCTAGAAGAGATTAAACCTTTCCAGTGGCTTTCCACAGCCAAAATCTTTCCCTTGTTTCTTGTGAGCTCCTTGGTGCTGTCTCATTAGAGAAGCAGTACAGCCTAGTGGTTAGGAGCTGCACTGCCTGAGTTTGAGTCCTGTCTGGGCTGCTTATTAGCTGGTGACCACAGATAAGTTGCATTAACCTCTTTAGCCCTCAGTTTCTACATCTGTAAAATGGGACCAAAGTCAGTGGGCATGACAGACGACACACTGTTCCCCCCAGAGGCACAGCCCTGGTCCCTCCCCGAGACACCCTCTCTCCGGGGCATGGCGGTGCCTACCTTCAGGGACCTGATTTCCTTCCTCCAGGGAAACAGGAGTAGGTTGATGGAGATCAGCTCTAGGAACTCCAGTGACCGCACCAGTTTGTGGCAGATGTTCTGGGCAGAGCTGGGAGCCCCCTGGGAGTGAGTGGTCCCCAGATCAGGGGCCACATCCTCAGGCAGATAGAGCTGAGGAGGGACCCCTGTGACCAGCAGCCGCTGGGCCCTGCAGGTGAGAGCTGCTTGCCTGCAGACCCCGAGCCGGCCCTCCCCTGCCCTGTCCAGGTAGTAGCTGATGAGGTCATCCAGGAGGGTCTCAAGAGCATCCTCGTCTGGGCCTGGGGGTCGGGGCCGGCTCATGGCGGCTCCGAGAGACTGGATGTGGACGAGAGTCCTGTGGGCCTCCCAGGCCAGGCCCAGGCTGGCCTGCCTCTGTCCCGCCCCACAGCTCAATCAGGAAGCCGAGGAGGAAGTTGTGTTAGCAAAAGAGAAAGCTGTGCACGGTGTGGCCTGCCACAGCTTGTCACTCTGGGGCTGTGTTCATCGCCTCCCAGTGGAGCAGAGCCAAGGTCAGTCTGGGTTCTCGCCTTGCCCCAAGAGCAAGTGGGAAAGCACAGCAGCGCCTGCATCCTTCCACACCCCCTCTGCAGCGGTCGCTGCCCGTGCCGCCCGGCACCCTCAGCCCGCCCTGATGTCACCTGCGCAGGCTCCTGACGCCTCCTGCTTAAGAGCCTTCTTTGGCTGGTGTGCGGGCTGCAAGTGCCAGGGAGTTAACACCCAGGGGCAACCCTCAGCCAACCAAGGAGGGTCAGTGGATAGAAACCCCAGCTTCCTGCCCTTGGTGGGACAGTTCTGAGGTGTGTTCTACTCTGTCTTTCAGAGGGTCCCCAGTGGATCACCCCGGTTGCCCACAGCAATAACCTGCTCATTGATGCATCTGTGTTGCCTCTTCTCCCTCCCTGTCTTAATTCCTGACTCCTTCACTGTGCTTCCTGGGATCACCTCCCACATGAACTATTTATACCCAGATCTTGAGTCAGGGACAGCTTTTGGAGGAATTGAGATGGATACAATCACCTATGCACTCTCCCATCAAGCCTTCCCTCCCTCCACTGCCCCCTCCCTCCCTCCCTCCCTCCCTCTCTCCCTCCCTCTCTCCCTCCCTCTCTCCCCCCCTTTCTCCCTTCCTTCCATTCACCCACTACTTATTTCAGCGATGATTCACTCATTCATTCAGCCACTCAGTGACTCACTCGTTCCATGTGGGTCAGCATTTCTCAAAGTGTGCTCCACCTAGGAGCACTTGTTTGGGGCTTTAATCAATCTTATGTGAGTGAAGATTTCCTGTGGCCAAATGCATTTGGGAACCACTGGATTAAGTAAGGTCTCTAGGCTTCTTGGCTTTAGGACCTCTCATGTGGGCGCTCACTGGGGGTGTGAGTTTCTAGGAGGGGGCAACCTGTGCTCTGTTTCCCAAATTCTTGGACCCTGGGTCCTTTCAGTGTTCTCATATGGTGATTGGGGCAGTGTCGTCCTTGAGCAGGTGGCCTGGCCCTGTCCACGCCAGCCCGGGGGCTTCAGAGGCAAATGAGACAAAGCACCTGCCCTCGGTGGCTCACAGTCTGGAGAGCCCAGTTGAGGGGGTGGTGGATGTGCAGGAGCTGGCTGTGACCTTGTAGTAACACAACCCAGGAAGACTTGGTTCTTGACCATCCTTTGCTTTCTGTGAGACTCTGCTGGCCTCCCGCCCCTCCAGTCGTCAGGAAGGGCGTCTGCCTGGTGCTTGGCCTTGGAGCGGCCTCAGACCTGGGCTCACCACACCTGTGGTCTCTTTGCTCCCTGCCCCCAACTCCCCTGCCCCCGGGGTCTGTTTGCTCCCTGCCCCCCACTCCCTTGCCTCCTGCAACCTTTTCTGAGCTCTGTGGCCAGGGCGGTTCCTACCCCTCTGGTTGGGAACGTACTTCCTCATGGGAGTGCTACTTGGAAATGGGTCTCCCAGTGAGTGGCAGCTCTCCCTCTGGAGGCTGGTCTGGGTTAGTCATTTTTTAGGTCCAATGGTGGGGATGCTACTCTTTCACACACATGAGTTCATCTGATCCTGAAGCTCAGCAAGTTTAGGTAACTAGTCCAGGTCACATCTGACCACCCTTCTGGGTAGGAGACATAGGTCAGGGCTGTGCAGGCCAAGGTGGGTGGGAGCATGCTGGTGGACGTTTGGCATCCTGACAGCCTGGGGCCAAAGAGAGCCAGAGAGGCCCTTGTCCATCACTAGGCCAAATCCCCTTTCCTCCCATTTTATGAATGAGGAGACTGAGGCAGGGAGGGTAAGAGCTGGGATTAAAACCCAAGTATATTAGTTTCTTATTGCTGCTGTAACAAATTACTGGAAATGTAATGGCTTAAAACAACACAAATTTATTATCTTATAATTCTAGAGGTGAGAAGTCCAAAATCAGTCTCACTGGGCTGGTTCCTTTTGGATGTTCTAGGGGAGAATCCGTTTCCTCGCTTTTTCCAGTTTCTGGAGGCTACCTGCATTCCCTGGCTGTGGCCCCTTCCTCCATCTTCAAAGCCAGCAGTATAGCATCTTGAAATCTCTCACTTCTCTCTTCATTCTGCTTCAGTTTATCACATCTTCTCTGACTATGACCCTGTGGCTTCCCTCTCATAAGGACCCTTGTGATTACACTGGGCCCACCTGGACAATCCAGGATAATTGACTCATCTCAAGGTCCTTAATCACACCTGCAACGTCCCTTTGCCATGGAAGGTAACATATTCACTGGTTCTGGGGATTAGGACCTGGACATCTTAGGGGGGCCATTATTCAGCGTACTACACCAAGTCTATCTGATACCCAAGGCCATGCTTTTTCCATAATACCAAAGATTTGTAAGATCACCGAATAGAAGTGGCAGGTTTGGGGATGGGTCCCAGGCCACTGAATTATCTTGAAGGGCTGGTCACCAGACCATGGAATCGGGTCGGGGGGAAGTTTAAAACAAAAGAGTTTTAATTTTCTTTGTCTCTGTCTCTCTCCTTGGCCTCATTTGCTCTCTGAGGAGGGGCCTGGAGATGTTAAACCGAAGTTTACCAAACTGGTACGCACAATTTAACCCCCCCCCCATATGATTCTCCTATTGCTTTTGGTTACCTGTTGATTTAAGCACTTCACTCATTCTGGACATCTTAGTCCTCAGCCCTTGGGAGCCCCGTCATGTCTGTGAACTGCCTTCCACCCCAGTCTCTCTAGGGTGGTCCAAGATCATGGGGGGAGAACGCTGGCAGGTTGCCTGGATCCATTCCTCTCCCTGCCCTCTCGCAGGTGGGTCCCCCCTGCTCCAATGCCAGCTTCCTCCCCCCATTGGACCACTGCTTCTCTTGAACTGTCGGATTTAGTGTTAATCGCATTATTCACACTTTCTGGGCCCTCAGGGGAGTGACTGGCTTAGTGAGAACCTGCTTTCTCTGCCTGCCAAGGTGACTTGCTTTGGGGACAATGCAGGGGGCAGAGGGAGGAGAGGGGATGCTGGAGATTTGTGGGAGGGTGCTTTGACTTAGGATAGGCTGATGGGGGATGGGGTCCTGAGGCCCAGAGAAGGAAAGGGCCTGGCTCAAGGTCACAGGAGTCAGGCTGGTGTAGATGCGTAGTTGCGGTCTGGCTGAGGCTGTGACCACAGGGCCTGAGGCCCTGCAGACCTGGGATTCCTTGGAGAGATGCTGAGCAGGCACAGCTGGGCTGCAACCCTGGGGGCAAAGGCATGCCCAGCCCCGTCCCTGCTCAGAAGCACCCGGCCTGCCCCAGGCAATTGGTCCTGATTTGAGAGAGTTCACCTGGGCTTGGGGAGGGGCACTGTGAGGTCGAGCAGAGCAGAGCAGAGCCCGGGGCAGAGGATTTGCTCTCTCAGATGATAATGCTGCCTGTGCTTCCACTGCTCGTGCCCCCAGCCTAGTCAGTCTCTGGGGGACACCGATGATGACACCCGAGTGTGAGTATGGGTGGCCTTGGGGTGTGCATGTGGGACCCCTGAGCGTGTGAGCTCTGAGTGTGAGGGGCACAAGTGTGTGTGCAGTGAAGCCATCTGAGCCAATGCATACAGACCACAGGTGGTGTGAGCTGAGTGATGCTGCATACGGGCGTGTGCCCGAGGGTCTCTCTAGGAAGCTGGTGTGAGAGACCCCTGTGTATATACGTGGGTGGGCTTGGCTGGTGCAAGCCAGTGGGTGTTCTGAGGGGCGGCTCTGGACGGCTGTGCTCGGTATCAACCCTCGTTCCTCCCTCCCTCGGGTGATTCTGCTGCTCACGTGTGGCAGGTGCTGTGGGTGCCCTGTCTGGAGGCCGTGGAGTGCGCCGTGCCCGTGCTTACTCGTCCAGCGGCATCTTGTGCTGACCGTGGCGGTGGCCTCATCAGCCAGCAGCTGCAGCTCCCCTGTCTGAAGACTCTTTGGCCAGAGGTGCCTGCTCAGCGCACAAGGGGCAGGGATTAACATTCACGGAAGAGCAGCCTCAGACAATGACCCCTGAGAGTCTGAGAGCCGCGTGTGAGTAATCTGTCTCCCTCCCCGTCAGCTGACTAACTTTAAGGTGAGCTCCACGCAGTCTCTCGGAGTTGCCAAGGGGATGGAGCTCAGTTGCCCACAGTGGTGACCAGCATGACGACACCCTGCATGGGCTTCCTTCCTTTCCTGGTTTCACTGCCCACTCTGTGGTGGTACTCCCAGGGTCGCCTTCCTCATCAGCCCCTTGTGTCCACATCCTGTCGCAGGGCCTGGTCCTGCCCCTCCTCCTGTTCCCACCATCCTGGGAATTTGACTTCACTTCCCATCTCCTTGGGGCCCAGGATGCTCTCCTTGGCCTGACCCCTCAGGCCCCTGGCAGAGGGAGGCAGCCAGGCTCCTTGTAGGAGTGTGCACAAGGACCTTGGATGTGGCACCGTATGTGGACACAAGGCACGTTGTGGATGGAGGAGGTGGAAAACACCGAGCTCGATAGTGCCCTGGGCCAGGGGGATCCTGAGTGTATTTGCTGTTGGAACTGGGTGTTGGCATGGCATGGTTCCGATTGGAGTCACCACGGGCACCACGTGGGCTGGGCACCATCGCCATGAAGGCTGCTACATTCATTCCCAGGAGCAGGGGTCTCAGAGCACAGAGGTGGCAACTGAGCCGTACACAGTGGTGTTTAGAAGGACAGGGGAGTGATTATTTTGTACACAGCAAGGGGCACTTAGGTATCTGGCTGTGGCCAGAGAGATGTGGAGGCAGGAGCGATTCCTGAAAATGGGGTACTTGAACGATTTAAACTTTATGGAACATCCCAAGGGTGGAGGACAAGCCCAGAACCAAAACAAGTTCTGTCTACAACAATGAGTGTCCGCAGGCAGTGGGTTAGAAAGTGGGAGAAGGGAGTTTCAGGGGCTGACTCATTTGCTTTGAACAGTGGCGGGAGGCAGCCAGCAGGTGGCAGTGTGGGCTTGAAGTGGAGCTGGCGGGCGCAAGCCTCTTGGGACCTGGGACAGGGCTGTACCTTCCTTCAGGATCGCACCCCACTTTTAGGGCACTTGGGGGTTTAGGACTATGCTAGTGGACTCTGCCTGAGTTCGAGTGGGAGGGAATAGTGACAGAGGAAGGGAACCGGCCTCTGTCGGCCAAGGAATCAACGACCAAAGCCAAGGTCTTATGGAAAGCAGAGACAGGAAGAGAATTTTTGCAGAGGGGGAGAAAACAACTCATTTCAGTCTAATTACCCGCCCCCCCCCTTCCTGGTAGTCAAAGCCATCAGGGTGTGGAGAGCCAACTGCTGTCAAAGTGCAGTCCCTGGTGTTCCTGGAGTCTTGAAGTTTATGACCTGAAGTTTATGGCCTGTCTTGGTGGCAGTTACACTGGCCAAGTCTTGGAGAAATGATGCCATGTTTTAGAGAGGTTAAAAAAAATTAACTCATGTAAGTCACTAGCTACGCAAATATCCGTGTCACTAGGAGAATGACAAGGCTTCAATGGCTGCTAATTTTGAGAGAAGTAACATATTATCCGTTTGCTGCTATTTACCATTTCCCTTCCTTACAAGTTTCAGATGGTGCCAGCCCCACCATGGGCACCTTGATCATATTACTTCTTGCAACATTTGTTATTGATATATTTATTTTGAACACAGAAAAGATACATTGTTGCTTATTTAGCGCTTAATCCAGGAACAAGAAAAGCTGTTCAGCTCCATCCCTCAAACACTGATGAGCATGTGGGGATTTTTATCTTTTGCGCGCCCACCCCCCTCCCCCCAGCACTCTCTAGGGTTACAGAAGCAGGATGCGTTTCTTAAAAGAGTCTCATCCCTGGAGTGCATTTTAAAGGCTATACAGTACAACAGACAGATATTTTTTGCCTAGGAAACTGTACACCACAAAGGTGGACAGAACTGCTTGTAAACAAGGTCCCTCCCCTGGGCGGAGTCAGGGGCTCCAGGATGCTACAGAACCTCTGGGTGGATTCCTTTCAGTTCTGCACCAGAAGAAATTCTATTTCTACAGAAAATAAAATTCACGATTGCTTTCCTTGCCGCCTCTCTTCTTCAGAAAGGGATTACTAAATTGTCTTAGCCCTTTGTTGGAGGAATTGAAATGCGGGGGAGAGGACGGTTGGAGGTGCTCTTGTTTAAGGAGGGGGTGAGGAGGGAGGCAGGGTGGATTTGAGAACTCTCTGCCGCTGGTGATGCTGGCGGGGACACTCTTCACAGATGCTGGGCTGCCGCCCTCTGGCAGGCTGGGTCTTCAGGTGTCTTCAAGGTAACTTCAGCTCTGTTACCTGCATGGTCTCTGATGGAAATTGCTGGGATTCAGGGGCCAATATCTGAGTCTCTACAACCAGGCCCACGTATCCCCTTCCGTGGTACCCCCGGCAGCAAGGCCGAGATGTAGCCACTGGTGCTTTTGCAGTGGCATAGTGGGGCCCACATCCCCTTCATTTCGTCTCCTCAAACTCCATGGAGGGCAGGACCAGAATGCATTGGCTCACAATTCCCCACTATGCACCACTGCCCAGGAGCACAGCACTGCTTCTGGGGTCTGACTCCAGCCCACTCAAGCTTAGGCCGTAATGGTTGGCTGGGCATGTACTTAGTGAGGGGCTGCTCCTCTCCTCAGAACTGTACCCGGCAGCCCTCCATCTTCTTTGAAGACCCTCAGTCCTGGGCAGTGGTTGGACTGACGTGGGCACAGCTGTGACCCACTACCACCACCGCATGCCCACCAAGGGCCCTGCCCATCACCCGTGGCTAGGGGTGGGGGCTTCGGAGATGATTCCGCTAGCACCACCAGACTGAGGGCACTGGGCGAGGGATGGGCAAGGCGGGCTGCGAGGGTCTCCAGGTTGTGCCTGAGCCCCCAGACCCAGGTCCCTTACCCTATAAGTGGCAGGGTGTTGACGTTGTGGCTCTTCTGCCCTGGGGTTGGGAGATGGGGACAGTGCGGAGCTGAGCCTCACTGAGGCCTGTCCTGCCAGCCGGGAGGACCAGCTGCTCTGGGGTGGGGTCGGGGCAGGCAGCTGACCTGGGACAGTTGAGCAGTTTTTGGAGGCAGAATCTGCGTTTGGGCACAGCCCGCCTGGTGCGGGCAGGGCAGACAGGCCCGTGGAGAGGGCGGGATGAGCCCTGGTCCCTTCTCCGCCTCTCTTCTCCCAGCGTTGGCTACAGAGACATCACTGACAGGCTGGGGAGGAGACTGGGAGGTCGGGAGAGCTTCCTTTATAATGAAACCTTCGCAGATGGGATTTTGTGTGTGTGTGTGGGGGGGCCTATGTGTGTGCACGTCTGCACACGTGTGGGGCGTGTCTGGATGTGTGTGCGCACATGGGTGCATCAGTGTGTGCGTGTGTCCAAGTTGTGTGTACATGTGTGCATGTGGGGGTGCCATGTGTGCACATCTGTGTGCGCGCGTGTGTGCGTGTGCGTGTGTGTATGCGCGCGTGTGTGTGTGTGTGCGCGTGTGTGTGTGCACGCCCCTGCGTGCCTGAAAGGTGTGGCTCAGCCCTGAGGGGCTGACAGGACCCGGCTGCTGGGTCCCTCATATAATCCTCTCTGGGCCTGAGGCTGGGGCCCGGGTTGGGGTGGGCGAGTCCTGGGAGCTCCTCGGCCCTGGTTCTGGTCCCGGCAGTGGCAGCAGGCCTGATGTGGGGGGGCTGGCCCCACACACGGCCTCATAAGGCGGTAGGGTGTCCATGGAAATGGTGCAGAGGCCACTCTGGCGCTGCGGTCTCTGTGCCTGCTGGTGTTGGCCGGGGCTGCGGCCACTGCCCGCATCCAGGGCGCGGTCCAGCGCAGGGCAGGAGTCGGTCAGCGAGTAGGGGGGCGGGGCGTCCGTGGGGACGTACAGCTGAGTGGCCCCTGGCCCCACACACTCCTCGTAACTGCAAGAGAAGAGGCTCCCTCAGGGCCCTGTGCAAGCCGGCTTCAGTGGTGGGTGGCGGGGTCGGCCCCGAGGGCTGGGGGCCTAGCCACAGTGACAAGCTGCCCCGGCATGGACCAGGTCAGGCCTTTGTCACGCTGAATCCGATGAAACCCCTCTACTTCCTGGGGAGGGGCACCCTGGAACCACCGAGACCTGGATCCTGGCCCTGACTCAGCCCCGGTGTTCCGTGTGAACGTGAGTGAGCGAGCCGCCGAATTCTGGGTCTCAGATCGCTCAGAACCGTAGCCGCTGCCACTGGAGCACCTGCAGGCTGGCCACCGAGCGTGGGTGGTGCTGGTGGGAGCAGCCTCAGGCTGCCAGACACTTCTGGGTCTCAAGTCACCCCAAAGTGGCCCTTCCAGGGTTAGGAAGGTGCCCCTGGGGCCCATGGCTGCAGGGCGAAAAAGCACCCACCTGCAGGCGAAGTTCATACCTCCCAGTGCCCCTGGGGGCAGAGGGTAAAGGGTGATGGGGAGGATGGGGCTCTTTCTGGGGCCCAAGTGGTCTCCTGGCGGGGAAGTGATGGAGGCCCAGACTCCTCTTTTCAGGTGCAAACTGGTGGCGATGTGCCTGAGGGTGGCTGGCAGGACAGGACAGGACCCAAAGGCTCCCCGGGGAAGAATCCCCCCCATGGGACAGGGCCACCTGATGGCCACGAGTGCAGTCTGGACACAATGATGCCTATCCCAGTGGATGTGATTTGGGCTTTGGGGGTGCAAACTAAGGGGCTGGGGCCTGGACCTTCCACCTCACCTCTTCACCCAGCCTGAAGGAGCTGAACGTTTCTTCCTTTTTCCTTTTCGAGTGTCTCTCAGGGACATCTGCTGAGTCACACCCCACCTTACAGGGACCAGCTTGGTCAGGAGGGTGAGGAGATGGCCACGCCCACTGAGCAGATGTTTTCTGCATTTATTCCATCTGGGGTGTTGCTGTTTCCCATGGGGGCTGGGGATTCTTGCCCAGAGCCCTGCCCTCTCAGGCCTCCTTACCCTGGTGGAGAATCTGGGTACAGCTCTCGGAGCACCATGGCATCCACGTCCCCATCAGAGCTGAGGTCCAAGGGTGGAGGCCAGTCCTCAGCAGGGCTGCAGGTGTAGCGTGTCCTGTGGCTCGAGCGGCTATACGTGCGCCCGTCGGACACTGCAGGGAACGGACATTCAGCCTGGGCCTCAGGCAGGTGCCAGGGAGGGTCCTCACAGGTCTGCCTGAGGCCACTGAGATTCTGTTCTCTCCAACTCACCATCCTGCCCCTCACCAAGGAGGGCTGCCTTCGTTCCGTCAGCAACAGCCCCAGAATATGAGCGCCAGTGCCCTGCTGGGCATGGGGGTCACAGAGAGGAAGCAGAGCTGGCCCTGCCCTGGTGGGGCTCCCAGGGTAGTGAGCAGCCGGTCCTGAGGACAGCCTGGTAGTGGGCAGCATGTCACAAGCTTTGATAGATGTTGTACTGGGGCTGTGGGAGCAGAGACGGGCCTGACCCAGCTTGGAGGGCAGGGAAGGCTTCCTGGGGGGAAGGGCTCCCAGAGCTGAATCTTGTCTAGAAATCAGCCAGGGGAAGAGGGGCAGGCCTGGCAGAGGGAACAGAACAGCTTGAGCCAAGAGGGGGGGAGTTGTGAAAGAAGACTGTAGTGTGAACAGGAAGCTTTGAGCTGTGGAGAAGGGCTGGGGCACAAAAAATGGGGAGGAAGTGTCAGGGAATGAGGACAGCAGAGGTCTCTGGGGTCAGGCCTCCCTCCCTTAAGGTATCCCAGGGAGAAAAGGGGTTTCTCTGATGACTCCTGGTGACTTCATATACTAGACTCTCTTCTGGGTTTTTTTGTTTGTTCTTGTTTTCGTTTTTATCACATAGTACATCAAAGGCTCTGAAATGTCCCACAGCTGAGAAACACATTTAACTGTGCTTGTGCAGCATTTGGCCACGGAATCTTATTTTCTGAGACCTAGTAACACTGCTTAGGAAATGCCGATGGAGTACAATCTTCTCATTCTACAGCTGGGGTTCAGAGAGGCTCAGTGTCTTGCTGGAGGCCACACAGCAAATTACTGGTTGGGCCGAGAGTGGCTGGATGTCCCGGCTCCTCCACCTCCCAGTTTCTGACAGGTCTGGTAGAGGGGGGGTCGGAGTGGGTGGACAGTGGGAACTGCAAAGATAACTGGTTGAGACATGAGGTCTCCCCCCCACCTCCAACGGGTTCCCAGGTGGCTCCTCCCCTCAGAGGGCAGGGCATAACATCAGGGGCGGGGCTTGTCTGTCTGGGGTGGGGCTCATGACCTTTCTTTGAGGTCAGCAGCACCATTGCAGTTGCCCTTTCCATTCTACAGCCAGAGGCTCAGGGTCGCATTGCTGGTAGAATGTGGAGCTGGAATTCATGCATAGTCTGTAGACCCCAAAGATTGCTCTTTCTACTCCCCAAATCTCTTTTTCTCAACTCGATACAGCAATGAATGGAAAAATCTGGATATGAAACACTATCTGCAGGTGCAGTCCCAGGGTTATCTATGGACATCGAGAAAGCTCTCGGAAGAAAATATTCCAGACATGTTAACAGCGGCTCTGTCTGGAGGACAGGATCAGAACCCTTATTTTCTTCTTTATATTTTCTGTATTTTAAAGGTTTTCTGCAATGAACACATATTACTTTTCTACTAGGAAAAAGGAACCCAATAACATATGCTGTAAGAAGGAGCTGAAATGAGATTTGTTTCCTTTTAGGGCACCAGCTGAAGGATGAGAATTTTGGGAAGAAATTGGGGAAGAAACTCAGGAGAGAGGAAAACATGAAATAAGTGCCTGAGGACAGAAGTGGAACTGAGGCCACTGGGCTCTGGTGCCGGGATCCCGTCCCTGCCAGTGTTGCTGCGGGGAAGGCCCCCCTTGCAGTGCCAGTGGTTGGGGGGGCTACGGCTGTCCAGACCTCGGGAAAGCTAAGGCTGTTTCCTGGTGGGCAGGTCTGAGAGCTGACCGGGCCGAACGACGCTGCTGTTACCCTCTCTCCCTGGGTTGCTTTTCTTGGGCCCCCCAGAGGCTGAGCGTCTCAGGGAAACTGAGGCTTCCCTGAGGCACTCACCTAGCCCAGACCCCATTCCTGAGATGACCCAGGTCAGTCCCAGACATCCAGCTGGGTGGAGGTCCTGAGGAACAGCTGGAAAGAACCCCCTCCCCACACACACACCCTATTTGAACTCCCCAAATTCCTTTCTTATCTCCTTTCCTTTCCTGTCTTCAACATCAGCACAGACCCAAATGGTCCAGGGAGACCCAAATCTCCCTCTTCCCTTATTTACCCAAGCTAAGATATACTTCGGTTCATTATTCAGCCCAAATCCAAGGTTAACAACCTTTGACAGGCCCGGGAGAGGGGGAAAGAGGAATTTGCATCCATGAGCACCTCTGTGCTCTAGCCTCACGATCTCATTCACCCTCAGCAATTTGTGAGAGGGGGACAGTGGCTACTCCCTTCCCTCAGATGACGAATCGGACATAAAGCCACTTGCTCTAAAGCCCCAGCAAGTGAAAGGGGACCAGATCTGTCTCCTAAAGCTCAAGGTATTTCCATCTTATGGAAGGAGAATTTCCCTTCCTTCCTTCCTTCCCCCCTCCCCCCTCTCCCCTCCCTCCCCTCCCTCCTCTCCCTCCCTCCCTCTCTCTCTCTCTCTCTCTCTGCCCCCCTTTCTTCCTCCCTCCCTTCCTTCCTTTCTTTCTTTCTCGGTCTTTCTGTCTCTCTCATTCACTCACTCCTTCATTCATTCTCAAACATTCATTGGCTCCTCTCTCTGCACCTGACTAGCCTACAGAAGGGCCCTGTGGGCAGACAGAGGAGGACCAACTTTGTCCTGAGGGCAATGGGGAGCCATTGAGTAGTGTTGAGTAGAGTCACAATTCATTCATGTTGGCTGTCTTGTGGAGAATGCCTTGGAGGTGCCAGGCCAGTGGCTGGCAGGTGTGGAGGTTGTAGCATTAGTGAAGTGGCCCCGGAGTAGGTTTTCTCGGAGTGGTAGGGAGAGATCATGAAAATAGTTAACATTTACTGAGCACTTACTCATAAGCCAGGTACTGTGCTAATTTAGTCCTGACAATAACTTTTTGGGGTGGGTCCCTGTGTACCCATTGTACAGATGACTCACAGAGGTTAAGCAACTTTCCTGAGGTTGTGCAGTAAGAAGTGGAAGATGAAGGCTGTTTTGGACCCCCTGGGTCTGAGGTGCCTCTGAGACTTAAGGGGGTGGTGTCTTGGGAACGTCTGGGTGAGGGTGGTGGGTGGTGCCTGGAGCTGGCAGGTGGATGAGATGGACATGGGTACAGATGGGCTGGGTACAGAGAGAGGAGCTAGGGCCCAGGGTTGGGCTCTGAGGGACCTTAATATTCCTCTCCTCAGAGAATAGGAATCCACCAAAAAGTCTGAGAAGGAGCAGCCAGAGCAGTGGGAGAGAGCCTGGGAGAGGCTGAGTCACTAGAGCCAGGGGGAGGGCATCTGAAGGACAGAGGGTCCCCAGGGCCACTAGGCTGGTGTTTGTTGGTGCTCTGCTGCTTTCATGTCCCCTCTTCCCTGGCTTCTTTCCAAGGCTCCTCGCAGCCCCTGTGCACCCCCTGAAGGCTAGAAGGTGGTGTAAGGGCATCAGCACCTCCAGGCGCCCTGCTGAGGCCCCAAGGAGGTGCCAAAGCCAGAGCTGAGAATAGAAGTGGGCAGAGAGGCGGGAGCCCCACAGAGGGGTCTCCACGGTAACAGGGCTGCAGGGCTGCTGTGAGTCAGCGGAGCGGGGTGGGGTGGGTAAGCAGAGGCTTGACCCCAGACTTGGCCTGGCTGTGGCCTGCTGTCACCCCACCTGCTCTGATGTCAGGGACAGGGCCTTGCTCATGTGGCACAGGCCCTGCGGCTCCACCACAGACTCAGGATGGACTAGCCTGCCCCTAGGTCCATCTCTCTCCTCAAGGCCAAGGTTGACCTCTCAACCTTAATCTAGGGAACTCCTGTGGGCATCTCTCCTAGGCTCTAAGTACGAGGCGCAGGCTCGGGGGCACTCAGGCCATTCAATAAGTCCCTCCAGCTTCCCAGTCTTTAAAATGGGCTAACACAGCTCTTGCTGTGAGGATGAAATGAAGTGGTTCCTTCCCTTGCCCGCGGAGTACTTCTTCTGGGCCAGGTCCTGTTCTGGGCTGTGAGCTCAACTCTCGGAGAGCTACATGCAGCTCCTGCTTTCACCGATGCAACACAGCCATCCTGTGTCGGGGTACTGATGGGAGTGTGGGTACAATGCTAAGGAAGTACAGGGAATGGGGGTCAACCCTGCCTGGGGGGGTGGATGAGGAGGGGCCAGAGAAACTTCCAAAAGGAGGTGGTATTTGAGCCAGGTCTGGAAGGACAAGTAGGCTTTTGTCATGTGGGGAAGTATGGGGAATGGCATTCTGGGCATAGGGAAGAGCATATGCAAAGGTGCAGAGGCAGGAAGGAGCATGAAAGAGGTGCCTGGGGAGGAGCAGGAGGAGTGGAGGGCACGGGTCTAGTTATGTGAGGTGGGCATGCTGGCCGTCCTGAGCCTGACCGGCCACATCCTGGGGTGGGGGGAGGTCGAGGGTGGTACCTGGGCTCCTTGTTGGGGGTGGGCCTGCTCTGAGCAGGAGCCCTGCACTCTCCAAGGGTCAGGCTGGTGATACAAGGGTAGGAACAGGCAGGCCTGGTCTCACAGTGGCCAGGGCTGGGGAGGGAGCACCACACTCTCCCTTTGACCTTCAGCCTCACCCTGGGCGGACAACTGGGCTTCTTATGCCACTGAGACATGGTGAGTGCCTCTGAGCTCTTCCTGATTACTTATGACCTCGAGGATGCCTCCTCTGACCACCCTGCGCCACCCATGGCAGAGCTGCCACCTCCCTGATGCCTCCTGGGCTACAGGGGTCCCAGGGCCCGGGGTGGGCGGCAGCTCACCATAGCCGTGCTCGTACTCTCGATGGCGGCGGCGGCGGCGATGGTGGTGGCGGTGGTGGCGGCGATGGCGGTGGCGGTGCCGCTGGAGCCGGGCTTGCCTGTCCCTGCGGATGCTGCCCACGATGATGGTGATGCAGGAGAGGATGATGACCACGCCTATGACTGCGCTTGCCACCAGCACAGGAGACACAAGCAGATGGCTGTGCTCTGAGCTCTCTGAGAACGTCGGGTAGAAGTAGCTGGTGCGGTTGTATCGAGCTACTGTGGATAGAGAGAGAGAGGACACTGAGCCGGGGCACGGACCCTGCCCCACACCTTCCTCCTCCCTCCCTGCTTCCCTGTGAGTTATTCATCCCTAAATAAATGGAGGATATTCAGGTCTCTATCCTGACTGTTCCTTCCAGGGAGGAGGGGAGCAGCGCCTCGCCCACTGCCTGCAGGAGCCTCTGCTAGTGAGGGCTGACCTCGTCGCCTCTCCTCTGAAGCCTCTGGCCTAGGAGCTCAACCAACTCACAGAAAGAAAAAAGGAAGCTCAGAGAGGGCAGTGGACTTGCTCAAGGTCACACAGCAAATTAGCGGCAGAGCTGAGGCTTGAACTCACTGAACCTGACTCAGTGCTAGACAAGGACTCTATTCCACCAAGACATGAGGTTGGAAGGTCAGCATGACTTTATCAAAGTCTTGGGAAGGGATGGGGGATACACAGGGGTCAGAGTATGAGGACCAGATGTGCTGGCCTCCAACACTGGTCTCCTGCCTCAGGGGCAAAACCTACCGAGGGGACTCCAGGGAAATCAGGCAGGCCTGGGGTTATGAGCAGTAACTGACCCAGACATGACAGTGGGTTGGGTCAGATCAGGGAAGGCTTCCCAGAGGAGGTGAAGCTAGGAGGTGTTCCAGGCAGGGGAAGAACAAGGACAAAGGTGCAGAGAGGTGGGAAGGGGCTTCTAGGAAGGGGTGTGGTATGGTGGGTCCCTGAGAGCCCTACTAAAGGAAGCTTCTGGGGCCCATGATGGCTTTGTCCTCCCATAAGATAAGATGATGGAGCCCTGGGGGCTGGGGTCCCAGGGAAGGGTTGGAATCAGCCAGGACCATCCATGGGCACTTGCTGCCTTGCTCAGGGAGAGCCAGCACCACATTAGTGAGTGTCTGTGACTGCCCCTTAATTCCCTCCCACTCAGCTGGGCAGGGATGTGGTTTTCCCCTTTTACAGATGCGTGGACTGATGCTCAGCACTGGTAGGTGACCAGCCCGTAGCCACTCAGTTACTCTGTGGTTGAGCCGAGTGAGAACTCAGGCCCAAGCTTCAAAGTCCCGAGCTCACTCTCCATTGTCCCCTGCCCCAGGCATGAGCCCTTCCTGAGGGTGCAGGTCCCATCTCTGGACAGCCATAGGGAGCCAGCTTCAGATACTCAGTGAGCCACAGGGTCAGGGGCAAGCTTTCCTGGGCCCTGTTCTGAAAGCGGTCCCCCTGTCTGTCCTCCCAGAGCCTGTGTCCCAGTCCCTGTTCTGCATATGTCGCATATGATTATGTATGGTTTCCAGGGCTTGTGTTTGATCGCTGTGTGTGTCCTCAAGCTCAGCACTGGGCCTGGGCTCACCAAAGGTGCCCAAGCCATGTACTGAGTGAGTGGCTGCAGCCTTGAGACCAGATGGGGAAGTGGCAGGGAGGCCCTGAGCTGCCTCCGGGGAATGAGGTCTCTGTCTTGAGTGGTAATCAAGCAGAGTGTGGATGGTTACCTCCCTGGGTCATTGTAGGAGGGCTTTGTTCCCAGGTGAGGGCATGGACTTAAGCAAATCAGAAGGTAGAAACTCAACTGTGGCCTCCTGTACCTTCCCATCCCTTTCCAGCACCATCTCCAAAAGCCTCTCCCACACTCAGCCCATGTCAGGGACAGGGAGGTGAAGCATGAACTTGGGGCCTTTGCCTGAGCTAGGAACATGCCCTGCCAGCAGTTCTGGCCCATGCTGGTGGCTCTTGCAGCCTGCTGACCTTCATTAGGAGGGGCTGGCCTCGAGGCCCTACTGCCTGGGCCAGAATGTCATCCTAGCCTGAGAGCCAAGCCTTTGCTTGCTGAAGTTCATTGTAAGCTGCTCCCCTGCAGGTGCCTTCACTGGGGAGAGGGAGCTGCCCTTGGGCTTTGGCTGAGCATGCGTGCTTCCTGACCCTCTAATATGAAAATGCCAGGGTAAGCAGATTTCTGGGATTCTTTGAGGGCCAAACACAGACCACTGTTTTGAGACCCCCCACTATGTGTAGGTTCTGTGCTGAGAGCTCACTTCATCCCTGAAGCTATGTTCTCCCCATTTTATAGGTGAGGATACTGAGGCTCAAAGATATTAAGTAACCCACCACAATCATATATAGCCAGTATATGGCTAAGTGATAATCATTCTCTTCCTGTTTGGCCCAGGAGGCAGCCTCAGCATCCTTTTCAACATAGCACTTCACACAGTGATTACCCTGGTCATGAAACAAAGCTTTTGGCCACCACTCATCTACTCCACCGTGCTTTCACTCCTGAGCCAGTGACCAGGCTTTGCCTTGGACTAGAGCTGAGCCAGTGGTCATTCTGCTACCGTATTCTCTCTGATAAAGTACAAGCCAGCTGGCCATCCAACCAATGTCACCCTCTTCCTCTCACCTTTGAAGCCAATGGCAGGGCTTGGGAATGTCAGAGACAGCAGCCCTCCTTGGGGAGGGTAGGAGTGTATGGGGTCTGCACTGCTCTCGAATGTCCTGTTCAGTCTGTTCCAGTTGCTGCGATGGTTTGGGATGTACTGGTCACCCCACGATCCAAGGCAGATGTGCTACCAGAAAGCTGGCCATGGCAAGGAGGTGGAGGTGCCCAGAATGAGAACCTAGGGTTGGATTTGTGTGTGCATGCCTGCCCTGCTCAGCATGCAGAAACTGCTGCGGAGGTGCCAGTCCCATGGGGTCACCCTGAAGACGCCTCTCCCTCCTCCTGCTTCAGCAGCAAATGAGAACCTCGCCCTCGTGGCAGTGCCAGGCTCATCACCAGCCAGCCGTGGAGATGGCAACACCCATGCCTGCAGATAGAGCCAGTTGGTGCAGGCGTCCGCCTGCATGGCCAGGGGGAAGTTGATCTTCCAGTCCCTGCGACCGGCGGAGGTAGGTGCTGCTTTAAATTATGAGGGAAACTCTTCCAATTCCCAAATTCAGGGTCCATTTCATCAACAAGATAAAAATGACTGCAGAGAAATAATATGATGCTAGCCCCCCTTCCCACCACTCTGCCTCGCTCTCCCCCTGCACCAGCTGTGGAAAGGACAGAGGGTAAGGCAAGCTTTGCCCCTATCCTAGACTTTCTTCCCAAGCAGCTTCTGCAAAGGTGCAGATGATCAAGAGGAAATTGTACCTCAAGATACCAGGTCATCCCTGAGATGCGGCCCTCCCTCCACATACAGCATGAGTAGCTATCATCTCCTGGACACCTACTGTGTGTCATGCACCATGCCTGGTACTTTTCATGCACTGTATTATCTCATTTAATTCTTATGATGGTCCATGATGGGATCCCCAATTAACAGGTGGAGAAACTGGGCTTCAGACAGGTCATTTGTCCAATGTCACTCAGCCCACAAAGAGGGACCCGGGTCAGTGGGCAGCAAAAGCCCCATGCTGTTAGCCAAGATGCTACTCTGTGGCTACCAGGCACTGTGCACTGGTGCTCATGTTTTTGGGATCTTGCTAAAGTAAAATTTTTCTCTCCCTAAAACGATGCATGGCTTCTTCTGGGCCACCTTAACATGTAGTCAAAGTAGGCCATGACCTATGTCTTATTCAGGGTGAAGGTATATCATCAGCTGAAAGAACATTGCTGAGTTTTGAAGGGCTGGCAGGGGCCCACCATGAAGGTCAAATCAAGAGACTGTCTTTTATCTCAAGGGCAGAGAGGAGACATGAAGGGGCGCGGTCAGAGTGTTTTAAGAGCGCCCTCTGGCTGCAGAACTGGACGCAGGGTGGGAGGACACCAGCGAGTCCGCTGTGAGGGTCCACGTGAGCATGGAGCGTGGAGGGTGGAGCGTGGGGCGTGGAGGGTGGAGCGTGGGGCGTGGAGGGTGGAGCGTGGAGCGTGGAGCGTGGAGGGTGGGGCGTGGGGCGTGAAGCGTGAAGCGTGAAGCGTGAAGCGTGAAGCGTGAAGCGTGAAGCCCGCAACTCCCGCCCTCGGAGCGTGGAGCCAGGCTCAGCTGAAAGCCCTTGAAGGGCGGATGCTCCTGAGGAGAGTTCTTACACCGCGCCAAGCTGATGTCCTTTGAGCAGGCCTCAGCGACAACCCTGGTGCTCTCCCCACTCTGCAGATGGGGTCCCAAGGTCCCCTTCGGGGCTGGGATGGTGCCTGGATCCGTGGGCCTCCGCTGTGCCAGGCAGAAGCCAGCTCTCGCGCCTCCAGACCTCTGCTCCAGGCTGGGACTACGAACCACAGGTGAGTCAGAGGCCCTGCATGACCCCAGCCTGGGTGTGGGGCCGGGTCTGGCGCTTGCCCCCTCTCTGTGCGGAACCATTGTCACCCCCATTTAAAGGACGCTGAGTCTTGGTGAGCTGAAGTTTGCCTACCTAGTTTTGTGGCAGAGCTGGGATTGGAACCCAGGTGTGTCTGATAATCCATGCACTAGGGCCCAGAGCAGGGGAAGAGAGTTGGGTGGGGTGGAGGTGGAGGTGGAGGTAGGAGAACGGGGCTCCGTTCCTGGTTCTAGTTCTACCCCTCACTCGCTGTAGAGTGAGTTTGTCCCCTGCCCTCTCTGGACCTGCTCGCTATTTGTCTGAAAGACGCTTATTCTTGAGCCGTTCTTCCTGCAGGGTGGGTGAAGGGGTCTGAAAGGGGTGGGGAGGAGGTGGGAGCCAGGTGAACACAATGGGCGAGGCAATGAGATCCAGGCTTGCGTCGGGGGATGGGGTCAGGGCTGGCTGCAGGCTGGGAAGCAGTGGGGAACGTGCAGGGCAGGGAAACTGAGGCAGACCATCACTACTGACTCCTTGCTGAGTGTAGTGCGTGGGCAGCTGTGCAGTCACTCTGTCTGGGTTCAGGCAAGTGCTCTTTGCAGCCTGAAGCCACCTGGGAGCACTGACAAAGGAAGGGCACCGAGACACTGGAGGTGCTGAGCCAACATCTTTAGGCCTCCAGTCCTGCCCACACCTTCGGAGACGCTGGCTAGAGGGAGAAGGGGGGCCAAGGACTGAGATCTGACTGAGGGTTCCTGTCACAAAAAACTCTGAAGACATTTGTCATGGGTCCACTTCCCTGGCAAGTCTGGCCTCAGTAGTTCACCTCTTTCTCCACTGCCGAAGCCACTAGGGTGAGGCCTTGAAGTCATTGGAGGGAATCTGGGGAACAGGATTCAGGTACCGTCTTCCCTGTGCTCACCAATGGCTGGTCTCAGCCTCCCAGCAGGGACAGGGGCAGGGGACGTGGCAGGGCTGACTCACTTGCTTGGGCACTTCTGAGTCCCCTCCCTTTCTGTTTTGGGCAGCCTCTCAGCCCACTTGGTGATATCACCTAGTTACCAGGAGACTGTGATGGAGAGAGTCAGAGTACCGGGAGCAGGTCAGGGACATCCACACAGAGGGGCTGGGTCTTGAAGAATGAACCAGCAGAACAAGATCACGGGAGGGAGGAAGGGGCCTGGGCAGGGGTACAGAGTGGTAAGGTCCCAACAGAGCTCAGGAAAGGAGGAGGTGCTCCTGGGGTGGGGCTGTGGGATGTCCCCTGAACATTGGGATTATGGGGATGAGGAAGAGGCTGCTTGGTGTTCAGGATTCTTCTTACAATGGGGATGTAGCTCTATAAGAAGTCAGCTAATGTCATGTCAAGGCCCTGACACGTTTTACTTGGCCATTTGTGGCATTACAGGTGGGGCAGGTTATAGTGGAAAGGAGGATTGGAATGTGAAGTCATCCACCTGTTAATCAGTCCTCCATAAATTCACTCAACCAACCGATCATCCACCCTCCTAATGTATTTATCTACCTAGGTATCTATTCAGGATCCACTTGATCATCCATGCATCCATCCATCCATCCATCCATATATTCAATAATCCATCCATCTATCCATATATTCAATCATCCATCCATCTACCCACCCATCCATCCACTCACCAATACTCACTAAGTGCTTATTCTATGCCTGGACACATGCTAGGCACTAGGAACATGTATATGAATCAACTAAAATGAACCTCTCAAACTGTGGAAAGCAAGAGTTCCCACACAGGTGCCCCAGGGCTGAGAGGGAAAGTCTTGGTACATCATGGAGTTCTCTGCTCTCATGTCATGCAGAGTAGCTCTGCTTCCCTCTGTTTTATGCATCAGAGTTAATAGGAGAGTGCTCCATTGCCAAGTGGAAGATTTTCAGCCACTGCATTAAAATATAACTGGAAAAATATAAATGACCACCCACAGGCCTTTCATGATTCTATAAATATAAGATGAAAGTGATTTATTCCACTATTGAGATAGATTCTGCCACTTAAATAAACTCACCAAAATTAACTCACATGTACCTCTACATATCCAAACTCCCTAAGTTTACTGTCTTGTCATCATTCACTAAGGTTTTATCTCTGGTTTGATGAACAATTTATTTGTTGGCTGGAAAACTCACTGAAACAGTTTCACAAACCACTTTTCCCTACTTCTGCAGAGGAAGTGGTAAATTGGCTGACATTATGGAACCAAGCCATGGCAGAGTTAGACTTTCTACTTGAACCCACACCAAACTCTTCCTTTTCTTGCTAGAATCATCAATGGCCCTGTACTCATTTTCTCTCCTCTTCCGTCCCCATCTAGAGTTGGTTCTTAGGCTATTTTCCACAGAGAACACAAGCTTTTATAACACCAGCAGTCACTGTGCCTGCTCGATGGGTAGGAAATAGTGGAACTGCATGGAGAAGCAGATGCTGGGTGGGAGTGGGGGCTGGCTTGGCCCGCCCATCAGCTAGGGGATTAGCTATCACATCCCAGTTTGCATTATGAGACTCAAAATCGTGGCTTCGAAAAATGACCACTTACTACAATGTGGACTTTCCAAGAAGTTCATGAATAATTGATATGTACAATGTTAAATACATGAATGCAGCAAATTATCCTCAGCTATCCCACCACAAGCTGGACCCGCCTAAAGGTATGTTCTAGGGCCACAGTGGCCGAGCCCCCATCCCAAGTACTATCTTCCTTGAGTTTTGTTTTGGCCGTTTGCTTTTGTGGGTTCTGATTCTGGAACATGTTAGAGGTGATGGGATTTTGTCCCCTGCTCCACAGTGGTTCCCTCAACTCCTAGAATACAATGGCATGTGGGAAACCAGCACCAGGGCAGCAGTGTTATTAAAAATAATATATCATAAGTAGAAAGGACTTATTCCAGGAATGCCAGAATGGTTTAAGACCAGGAGATCTATTAACATAACATGTCACTTTAGTAGGTAGGATGAGAAAAACTAGTAGACCAGGCAAAGATAGATACTTCTTGGCCATGATATATCCTGATGATCTCAAATGACTGACAACATCGTACTGAACTGTGGAGCTTTGGAATTGTTTCTCAACGTGTGGTTCAGGGAATGTGGGCTTCTAAAAACATTACGCAGTGTTTGGGGACAAGCCTTGGACCCCCACGCCCACCCCCCAAGATTGCTTTGCAGCCCTGAGCTGGGGCAAACCAGCCCCAGTCCTAAGGCCTTTTATTCACCAACATTCAGTATCCTGAGACGGTGCATGGTCCTAGTGTCCTCTGGGAGAAGGATCACTCCTCAGCCATCTTCCTCAGGGCAGGAGGAAGCCCAGAGCTCCTCCACCAGAGCTGACCTGCATCTGGTCCTAGGATCTGGCTAAGTAAGACAGACAGTCCTGGGTTCAAATCTTGCCCCTGCCTCTTGCAGGTGGTGCCCTCGGGGCAGTTTACCCCTCTGAGCTTCTATCACTTCATTTGTACAATGGGAACAGCAATTTCTTTGAACTAATCAAAGCACACTGCCTAGCAGGATGCTTGGCACACAGTAGGTGCTCAATATATGACAATTAAACCTTAAAATCTTTAAAAACACCCCTAGACATAGTGTTAAATGTGAAAGGCAAAACAGTAAAGCTCCAAATGGAAAACACTGTAGAACATCTTTATGACCTCGGATTGTTTAAACAGGATACAAAGGTACTAACCATGAAAAAAATGGATAAGTTGGACTATATTAAAATAAAGATCTTTGGTGGGAGATTGGGCTTCTAGGTGGGCAGGGGGCACAGGGACTGAGATGTGAACAGGGTCAAGGCCATGGCTGGAGCAAAGGGAAAGTTTTGAAAGACTTTCTAAATCATTTGTAACCTGCCCCAGGACACTGGTGAATGTTTCTCAGGGAGGAATCTGTACAGGTGCCTGGAACCAGATAATAGATCCCGAGACACAGACGTGTCCTTCTTCCACATCCTTATGGGGTCCTCCATTTTTGCACAATTAGCTGTTTTACTCCAGTAGGTTTGCTCTTTGCGGGAGACCCAAGAGAGTAGCCATACCATCAATTATAGCAATTCAATGTCAAACAGTATTAACTGAGTATAATACATCTTGTGATGATATAGGAAAACTAATTTGGTAACCTAGGTCTCATGTTCAATGAGGGGACCTAAGACAGCCTTTCTTCAAATAATTGATAAGTAAAAAGCCCCACAGTATTCCTTTTCAGTTCGAAAAATGCAAGTCTTAGCAGCAGCTGACAGGAAATGTGTGACATTTACCCGGGCTGTCTTTTGATGATGACTCATAGTACCAGTGCCTTTGCTACCTCTGATTACCTATGTTTCAGTATTAGTGCCACTTTAGTACTTGAATCCTGTAAAGATTTTTGCAGTGGAAGTATAGTTCTTGGTTACCTACTACACTTAGAAACAGGTCCTCATTCTGTTTTTATAATATGTTTTTTGCATTCTACTCTAAATCAAAGCCAGTGTTGAACAAAGGGATGATGCTGTGCGCATCTTTCTCGTCTTGTGTGTGTTTCATCAGCTCCCCCTCCCCATGGCTCTTGTAATAAGGCAGTGGTGTATAGCTGGGCCTTTCATTCTCGTGCACTTAAAAATAAATGTCACTGCAGGAGAAATGCTGGCTGTGCTAGGATTGAGCAGAAATTGATTTTGAAATGATAGTAAACATTTGTTAAACCAGACACTGAACTTCACCCACTATGGTGGTTACATTACTTAGTTCAGTGTTTTTAATGCTCAATGTAATTCCTATTTTAAAAGAATTTAAGGAACAACCCACAGGTTTCTGAATATACAAACTCAGAAATTCCATACTGTCTGGGAATCTGATAGTCATGTTGTTTTAGATAACTGGATTTTACACTTGGTAGATAACGCCAGCGCACTAATATCGCTCAGGTGTAATTGATCATCCTGTTCGCTCGCAAGGATAATGAGAGCCGCTGTGCCCCAGTGCTATGATTCTTATTGTTTAGACAGTGTTGGTGACATACTGTGCATGTGTAGTAGCCACATGTACTATAATAGTCCTTAAACTATTGGGATCACTGTCAGTATTTAAGTGTTGGAGGTACTTTTTTATCTTGAAAAAAATGAGAGATTTTTAAAAAAGTTTAAACTGTTTCACAATCAGTCCTTTAAATTTCATTTAACCTAAAACCTGAAATTTCAGTAATAGACAAAAACTCTTTAACAAGGCTGCCATCCAACTTAAAAGGTGCCCACCGTGGCTTTCACATTTGTAAAAATGTGTTCTTTGAAGTGCAGCAATAGAATCCTCTGCTCCTAAGGAGTACAAGAGGGTATCTCCTAACTGTATGCTCCATATCATTTTATTTTCTGTAAATTTTGAAGTTAAATATGCATAAAGCAAATAATTATATACAAGAATAGATAAATAGTCTATATATAAAAGTTTAAGAACATCTGTGAATCCAAAGACACAATTATAAGAGTCAAAAAGCAGTCCACGGGCTTCCCTGGTGGCACAGTGGTTGAGAATCTGCCTGCCAATGCAGGGGACACGGGTTCGAGCCCTGGTCTGGGAAGATCCCACATGCTGCGGAGCGACTAGGCCCGTGAGCCACAATTACTGAGCCTCCACGATGAAGAGTGGCCCCCGCTTGCTGCAACTAGAGAAAGCCCTCGCACATAAACGAAGACCCAACACAGCCAAAAAAAAAAAAAAAAAAAAAAAGCAGTCCACAAAGATGGAGAAGATTTTTGCAATAATATATCCAACACAGGACTGGTAGTCAGAATATATAAAGATCTCCTAGAAATCAGTAATAAAAAGACCCAACGAAAAAGTGGGCAAAAGGCTTAAACAATCACTTCACAAAAGAGGATATCCAAGGTGCTAAATACACTGTACTTAATCACCAGAGAAATTCAAATGAAACCACAAGGTAATATCTCTACTATCTACCAGAATGGCTAAAGTGAAAAAATCCAGACAGCACCAAGCATTGGTGAGGATGTAGGGCAACTAGAGCTATCATATATTGATGATAGTGTGGATTGGTACAGCCACTCTGGAAAACTGTTTAGCTCTATCTATTAAAGCCAAACGCATGGATGTCCTATAACCCAGAAATTCCACTTCTGGGCAGAATGAATTCTCCAACAGAAATGCATCAATATGTTCACCAAAAGTCATGTACTAGAACAGTGCTGTCCAGTAGGGTAGCCACTAGCCACATGTAGCTACTTAAATTAATGAAAATTAAATTAAAATTCAGTTCCTCAAAATTGAAGATGATTCAAAGAAATAGAAAGATATCCCATGCTCCTAGATTGGAAGAATTAATGTTATTAAAATGTCATAATATCCAAAGAAATCTATAGATTTAATGCAATCCCTATCAAAATACCCAGGACATTTTTGACAGAACTAGAACAAATAATCCTAAAACTTATGTGGAACCATAAAAGACCCCAAATTGCCACAGCAATCCTGAGAAAAAAGAACAAAACCGGCAGATACACACACTACTATATCTAAGATAGATAACCAACAAGGACCTACTGTATAGCACAGGGAACTCTACTCAGTATTCTGTGATAACCTATATGAGAAAAGAATCTAAAAAAGAGTGAATATATGTATATATATAATCGAATCACTTTGCTGTACACCTGAAACTAACACAACATTGTAAATCAACTATACTCCAATAAAATTAAATACAAACAAACAAACAAAAAAACACCAAAAAACAAAGCTGGAGGTATAACCCTGCCAAATTCCAGACTATAGTACAAAGTTACAGTAATCAAAACAGCATGGTATTGGCACAAAAACAGACACATAGATCAATGGAACAGAAAAGAGAACCTGGAAATAAACCCACACACCTATGGTTAATCAATCTATGACAAAGGGGGCAAGAATATACAATGGAGAAGAGACAGCCTCTTCAACAAGTGGTGCTGGGAAAACTGGACAGCCACATGTAAAACAGTGAGATTAGAACATTCCCTTACACCGTATACTACAAAAATAAACTTTAAAAGGGTTTAAAGACCTAAATGTAAGACATGAAACCATAAAACTCTTGGAAGAGAACATAGGCAGGACACTCTTTGACATAATTTGGAGCAATATTTCCTTGGATCAGTCTCCTAAGGCAAAAGACATAAAAGCAAAATAAACAAATGGGACCTAATTAAACTTAAAAGCTTTTGCACAGCAAAAGAAACTGTCAACAAATGAAAAGACAACCTACAGGATGGGAGAAAATATTTGAAAATGATGATACCAACAAGGGATTAATGTCCAAAATATACAAACAGCTCATACGGCTCAATATTAAAAAAAATCCAGTCAAAAAATGGGCAGGAGACTTGAATAGACGTTTTTTCGAAAGAAGACATAGAGATGGCTAACAGGCACAAGGAAAGATGCCCAGCATCACTAATTATTAGAGAATTGTAAATCAAAACCACAATAAGGTATCACCTCACACCTGTCAGAATGGCTGTCATCAAAAGGACCACAAATAACAAATGTTGGAGAGGATGTGGAGAAAAGGGAACCCTCGTACACTGTTGCTGGGAATGTAAGTTGGTGCAGTCACTATGGAAAACAGTATGATGCTCCTTAAAAAACTGAAAATAGAACTACCATATAATCCAGCAATTCCACTCCTGAGTATATATCTGGAAAAAATGAAAACACTAATTCAGAAAGATTTATGCACCCCAGTGTTCATAGCAGCACTATTTACAATAGCCAAGACATGGAAGCAACCCAAGTGCCCATCAACAGACAATTGGATTAAGAAGATATGGTGTATATATACAATGGAATATTACTCTGCCATAAAAAGAATGAAATACTGCCATTTGTAGCAATGTGAATGGACCTAGAGAATATTATGCTTAGTGAAATAAGACAGAGAAAGACAAATACTATATGATATCACTTATATGTAGAATCTAAAAAATAAATGAATGTATATGCAAAATAGACTCACAGATATAAAAAACAAACTTGTGGTTATCAAAGGGGAGAAGGAAGGGGAGAGGGACAAATTAGGGATATGGGATTAACAGATACAAACTACTATACATAAAATAGATAAGCAACAAGGATATACTGTATGACACAGGGAATTATACCTATTATCTGGTAATAACCTGTAATGCAAAAATACTGAATCACTATGCTGAATACACCTGAAACTAATACAATATTGTAAATCAAGTATACTTAAACTAAAAAAATTCAGTTCCTCATTTGCACTAGCTACATTTCAAGGGCTCAATAGCTGCACACGGGTTGTGGCTATCATACTGGGCATTGAAGACATAGAACATTTTCATTATTGCAGAAAGCTCCATTGGACAGCACTCTACTAGAATGTTCACTATTCATTCATAGCCCCAAACTGAAAACTACTCAGATGTCTATTAAAGTAGAATGGATAAGTTATTTGTGGTATATTGACACAATGAAATACTATACGGTGATGAGAATAAGTGATCTACAATTATATACAATACTGTGGTTGAATCTCACAATGGAATGTTGAACAAAAGAAGCCAGACACAAAAGAGAACATACTGTATGATTCCAAATGTATAAAGGTCAAAAACAGGCAAAACTAATTTATGGTGACAGAAGTCAAGACAGTGGTTGACCTGGGCATGGGGTAGTGACTGGAAAAGCACACGGTAGATGTTCTGGGATGCAGCTTATGATGTGTTTCTTGATCTGAGTGTGCTTAGTTTGTGAAGATTCGAGTTGTACACTAACAATTTGTGCACCTTTCTGTATGTATGTTATATACAGTGGTGTGCTGGCAAACCAGCTTTCCAGGAAAAAAAAAAGAAAGAAAAAGGAAAAATTCCTGATTTGTAGTGTTGGTTGCCAATTTCCATGGTGTAAATACTCCCAGCATGATGGATTTCAGGCTGGCTACCAATGATTAAATGGGTCATGAATCCCCTGAATATTTAAGTATTCACTCTTGTGAGCTGGTATCTCTACTAAACAAACAAAAAACTAACCCCAGAGAATCCCCAGAAAAGGAATTCCTCAGTTCAGTTCTCACTCCTAACTTTCACAGGTCCTCCTGGAGTCTTGGGGACCAGAGGGGAAGGACTGAGTAGGCAGGAGGGAAAGGGTTTGCTAGTCTGACTGTCCACTGCTTCCATGTTAGACTGAGGGGGAACTAGGTTCTAACAACCTTTGTCCTTTTAAAGACTAGCTTGGTAAGCCAGTCTTGGTACTACCATCCACTCAGTATGATTGGCTTAGGGGTGGACATGTGACTAAATTCTGGCCAGTAAGACATGGGGGTGGTGTGCTCGGGGACTTCTGGGAAAAGTTGCGTCACTGCCTGGGTTGATGGGGGCCATCTTTTTTTTTTTTAATATTTATTTATTTGGCTGTGCTGGGTCTTAGTTGCGACAGACAGGATCTTCGTTGCTGCATGCGGGATCTTTAGTTGTGGCATGTGAACTCTTAGTTGCTGCATGTGGGATCTAGTTCCCTGACTAGGGATTGAACCCAGATTCCCTGCATTGGGAGCACAGAGTTTTAGCCACTGGACCACCAGGGAAGTCCCTGACGGGGGTCATCTTGCAATGCAGAAAATGTTGGTGCAAGAAGATGGAAAGAACCTGGGTCCTTAATGATGTCCATCCTTGACCACTGAAATTGAGAACCCTAAAGCTGTTCCATCTCAGGACTTTCCTCCCTATGCGGAAATAATAAATGTCTTTATTGTTAAAAAAAGAAAAAGACGTGGCTTTTGTCACAGTTTCGCTTTCAAAAGAGGGCTGCTCTTTTTCTGCATCTTCACTGAGAACAGGGGAGCAGGCTCCATGTGGAAGGAGCACTTTATGTGGAGTCAGGCTGGGAGCATCAAAGTTTCAGCCACAGACACGCTGGGTGACCTGGTCCAGTCCCCAATCTGCATCTTAGTTTCTCCATCTCTGGTGTGAGGCAGTTGGGGTAGAGTCCCAGGGTAAGTCCTAAAGGGTCAGCAAAGGACCTCTTACATCCAATCTGCAAGGTAGGGAGAACACGTTTTCTTGCATTGTCCCATTGTGTGCCTGTGATGGGATCTGGTGAAAGGCTGGCATCTGGCTGGCCCCTGATTAGAGCCTGTCAGATGAAGGTGGCCAAGCATGCCATGCTGTGTTTCAACACCAGCCTGGGGCTGGCTGGGAAGGGAGAGGGAACACGTGATCTCCCCTTGAAATGGTCTTGGGAGGACCCTGCAGGGAAGACCGAGTGAGTTCTGCAGCTCTCGCTGTGGGATGCAAGAGCCAGAGGTGAAAGATAGAACAAACTCTTACTGAGCGTCTATGTGCTCACCAAACTCTCAGTCACCCTGGAAACCGGGTCTCATAATCCCATTTCATAGCTGAATAAACGGAGGCTTGGATGATTTAAATACATTTGCTCCAATGGTTTTTGAACCTGCGTCTTTCAGCTCTTGCTGTTTTTACTGTATTAGACTACATCCCCAGCCTTAGCCACATTCCTGGGGGAGACAGACATCATCCAGTGGCTGAAGGGCCTGGCGGATGGGCAGAGGAAAGCTCTGGAATGACTCTCTCTGGAGCAAGGCCTGGAGGTCACCTATGGACATGTAGTCTAGGTGGGGTCAGGTGGGAAGAGGGAGCAGCCCTTAGAAGCTGATGGTTTGGGGGCTAATGGAGGACACGGTTCTTAAGTGCAGAAAGAAGCAAATAGAAGGAACTCTAGGAGGTGAAAATGTATCAAGCTCTCAGAGGGACTAGCGTGGCCAGTGCCCTGGGCTTGGGCCCGGAAGCCCTGCTTTTGAATCCTGTCTCCTCCGTCGGTGGCCCCTGGGTCCATGGGGCATGTGACTTCTCTGTTGGGGCCTCTCTCTCCTGTCTGGGAAGTGTGCAGGCCTGCACACTTCTGTGGTGACATCACAGAGGAAGACCAGCCTTTCCTAATCACCCTGGGCACAGTTCCAGGTGCAGGAGGGGTAGCCAATCTAGGGTGGCCCTTGGCAGAGAAATGGCAATGTCCTTACACATTGCTGTTTTGCAGGTCAGTCCTCTCCAGTGTACTTGACTTTGGGGTGCCATGGGTGACAACTCTGGGGGTCATGCTTTCCTTGGCAAGATTTCTAGATACAGAAACCAACCCAAGACTCAGTCTCTAGATCCTTCCCTTTTCCACGCTCCCAGGGTTGTGGCAGAATAGGCCGGAGGGGGACAAGAGGGTGGCAAGGAGGCCAGTTAGGAGGCTAGGACAGTGGTACAGGTGATGACGATGGTGTCCTTGGTCCTGGGGCTTAGAGGTGGAGGTGGCAAGATGGGGTCAGATTTGAAAGTGAAACTGTTAGGATTTTCAGATTAATTGGTTTGGGGGTAGATGAGAAGGAGAGCAGTAAAAACTGAGAAAGTTTGGGGCTTGAGCACATGGAAGGACTGAGCTGCCATTTCCTGAGATGGGGAAGATGACGGGCAGCTTGGGTGGGGTCTATGAGTCAAGATGTAAGGTTTTGACATGTTCTGAGATGCGCTGTAGACACCCGAGTGGGCAACCGAGTGGAGATATGGGGTGGACAGTTGGATAGCTGAGTCTGGAGTTCAGGGAGAGTCTGGAGTTCAGGGAGAGTCTGGAGCTGGAGATGTAAATTTGGGGACCGTCAGTGTAGGGAAGCTGCTCAGTACCATGAGGTGGATGAGGTCACCCAGGGAGCCCGCTGCCAGGGGACGGGGAAGTGCAGAAACTCTGCCAGCAAGGAGTGCTCTGCAAAAGCTGGGGATACTGCTACTGTTATTAGTACTACATTAAGCACTCAAGCTGAGGTTGATGCCCTCTTGCCAAGGACTCTAATATAAAATGATTGTGCATTTAAAACTGAGATTAGCTATCAGATGCTGAGCACTCACTACAGTCAGACTCTGGCTCAACCAGAGAACTCTGAGGAGGGGCAGCCAGGATGTTTATGGGGCTGTAGAATGGACTCTCCAGTCAAGGGGTGGGGGTGAAGGAGCGGACTTGACTCTACCCTTGTCTTTTTGTCCAGCTGCAGATTATCTAAAATTGAGCCCTGGAAAGACTCACCTGGGGTGTATCCCTGACCCTCACCATTTTCCAGCTGTGTCACCTAGACTAGCTTCTTCATGTCCTTGAGCTTCAGTTTCCTCAGGCCTGAAATGGCCACACTGACCCCTCCTGTGCAGAGTTGCTTCTAGGAAGCAAGAAGGCCACACAAAGAAATGATCGGGGGCTTCCCTGGTGGCGCAGTGGTTGGGAGTCCGCCTGCCAATGCAGGGGACACGGGCTCGAGCCCTGGTCTGGGAAGATCCCACATGCCACGGAGCAACTGGGCCCGTGAGCCACAACCACTGAGCCTGCGCGTCTGGAGCCTGTGCTCCGCAACAAGAGAGGCCGCGATAGTGAGAGGCCCGCGCATCGCGATGAAGAGTGGCCCCCACTTGCCGCAACTGGAGAAAGCCCTCGCGCAGAAACGAAGACCCAACACAGCCGAAAATAAATAAATAAATTAATAAAAAAAAAAAAAGAAATGATCGTAAGGCCTTGTAAGCCCTTTACCTGTGATACCTCATTTGATCCTCAGAGCAACCCTCTTGAGGTGGACAGTCCTTTCAACTTCCATTTTACAGATGAGGAAACTGAGGCTCAGAGAGACATGGCTAGCCGAAGTCACTCCTTCTATTCCCTTGCCCATTCCAAAATCAGACCTCAGCAAGGAATGGACAAAGGTTTCATTTCACAGGCTAATTATTACTGGGTTGTGCCTGCACGTGTTCAGAGGGAGTCTGAGGTTGCATTCCGGCTCAGTAGGAAAGAGCACTGCAGTTGATTAGCAATGTCTGCTCTGGGCAGAGAAGTGGTAAATTGCAGAGTATGCCCCATCATTTGCCCTCCTAGCTTTCAAGTCCTTCCTTCTGTTGACAGCGAAGTCTCTGCAGAGGTAACAGTTACAATGAGCAGAGCAGAAAACAGGAGTGTCCGGTCCAAACCCCGGATTCATCTCCGAAGTCCCCATCTCTCCTCATTTCCTGCATTCTGTTACCAAAGACTTGGGTCCTATTAAGCTGTGTAGAGAGAGGGTGGTCAAAAGACAAGACTTTCAAGTTTCTTGAGCATCTTCTCAGTGCCTGGCACCAAGCTAGATGCTCCTTGTGGTACACCACATCTGGGCATCAAACCAAAAGGCTCTTATGACTATTTCCATTTTACAGATGAGCAAATTGAGGTTTCTAGACGTTAAGTAGCTTGCTCCAGATCACACAGCTGGTTAGTGTCAGTGCCACGTTGCACTTGAACTCAGGTACTGTCTATCACATCACACCAACTCTGAGGGAGAGTCAAGCCCATCCAGAGACTTTTTCAGGCTGCGATTCCTTCCAGCCCTGTGGGCAGCCTGTGAGCTTAGCAGAGACAAGCCCCACCTGATTTCTCTGTGGCTCTCTTTCCTGCTTGGCTACAGGCTCAGTCTCCCCTGCGGCCCCAAAGCCCCTCCTCCCCCAGGTCCGTACTTTGAGGCCACCTCCACCTCACAGGGAGCTCTGTGGAGCTGCCATGTGCTGGTGGCGAAGAAGAGGTTGTGAAGCATCTGTTCTTGGAGCCTGGGTCCTGGGGGAATCCTGGGCTGCCCTGCCCAGCTGGGGCCAGATGGAGGAGGCTCCCACGCCTCCAGCCTCTCTGAGGATCCAGGCTGGTCCCCCTCCTCCTCACTCAGTGCTTAAGGCTGGAAATGGCTCACAGGCCTGCACTTGCAGGGAGACGACCTGACTTCCCTCCTGCAGCCTTGTGGCCAAAACCCTCAGGGCTTCCCCTCCCCTGTTCTTGCCTCCTCTCCCTGCCTTAGTCTTTTCATCTGCTTGACTGGGCAGAGGGGCATGGAGGTCTGCTGGGGCTGTCTCTGCGAGGGGCTGAGATGAGCTAAGATGCTTGGAAGGTAAGATGGGGCCGGGGATGTGGTAGGGCCTGGGAGGAGTGGGCCCAGCCTGGTCTGCTTCATGGCTGCCCAGCTCCTGAGAGGCCAGTGGATGGTCCCACTTCACCCAGTGTCTGAATCTGTGGGTACTGGGCAGACGCCTGCCCATTGCCCTACTCCTCCCTGCCCTGGATCCACGTTCCCTGCTGACTCTCCCTGACCTCCTGAACTCTAACTCCTAGGAGATGGGTCTTGCTTGGGAAACTCTAGGGCTTGTTTTTCCTTCTGGGGACTTTCCTTTCTGCCCTTCTCAATCGGCAGGGTGTAGGGGTGTGGAAACCTAAACAGGAACAAGCTGTGATTCCTATCCTAAGTTTTCCAGGTTTTAATGGTCTTTGGCATCTTTGCATGTACTGAGCAAGATAATTTTGTGAGCTAAGAAGGTTCAAGGATTCCCTGTTAGGTGTCTAAATTCGCAGAGCGGGAAAGGAGGTGCTAAAAAAAAGAGGGTGTGTGTCCATGGCAGGGCCCTCCTGGGACTTCCGGCTTCATCCCTCATTGCTCCGGGTCAGGTGTATGTAGATGTCTGGGGCTCTTGTGGTTCTGCATCCCTTCCAGAACCTGCGTGAAGGCCTCTGGTCTGCGAGCCCAGGAGGCCGCCCATAAGACATCTGCTTCACCTCGATTTGCTCACTTGTCTGGTTGTTCCATAAGCATCTACTGAGGCAGCAATTTCCAGGTTGGGTCTGAGGAGGGGCCCAGATGGGGGGGAAGTCAGAAGGGAGATCCGTTGACCCAGTTTGGAAACCCCGGGGTCTCCTTGGGCAGTTGGCAATGATGGGTGTGTTGGAGGGGAACTGACGGTCACTCCCAGATTTCTGGCCTGAAGAACTGAGTGGTGGTGATGGTGGTGGTGATGGTGGTATCCTAAACCAAAACAGCAAAATCAAGCAAGCCAGCATGGAGGGGAAGACAAGGAGTTCAGTTTGGGACAGGCTGTATTTGAGCAGTGAAGACGGGGGCTGCCCAGGGGAGCCAGGCAGCAGAAGGCAGAAGGAATCAGAAGCTCAGGCAGAACTGGGGTGGGAGAGAGCCGGGACGCTGCCGGCCTAGACGCTGCAGTTGAGAGCAGAGTGAGGATGAAATGGTCTGGAGTGTGTGGGGCGAGAAGGCCAGCAGGATTGGAGTCTCGGGGGACCCAGCATCCCAGGGCAGGTGCTGGAAGAATCCACCCACCTCCAGCACCAAACGAGACCAGGAATGGATGGTCAGAGCCCAGAGAGCCAGAGGGGCTGGAGGAGAACCTGAGGGCTCAGATTCAGGAACCCAGTGGAGGAGTTACCTAGAAGACTGATGTGACCAACAGAGTCAGATGCAGCTGAGAACTGGAAACTCTGGGATGGACTTAGCGACACAGATGCTGATGCGGTGTTGGTGTGGGGTTGCAGGAGCCAGATTGAAGCAGACTAAGGGTGCTGAAAGGGGTGCTGTGAGCACTTCTTAGACAAGTGCAGAGAAAAGGTAAAGAGTCTGATTGGACAACGTGAGGAGAAGAATCCGGCAGAGAAGGGGAGAGATGATGGAGGAAGGGGTGGGCCTGGACAATCCCATGGGACCCAGCCTGCCATTGCCTGGGACACCCTTCTCCCATTGAAATCTGAACAGACCCCAACCTGTAGGTGTTAGCAGAGCTGCTCTGGCTGAAGCAATGGGTGGTGGGGCTCCTGGGTTCTGCCTGCCTGGGCTCCCCTCACCCTCCAAGGAGCCTCACAGTTGCCCTGAGCTCCTGGAACCCACTGGCCTCAGTCCTCTTCATTTTAGAGATGAGGACGGGCTGGCCAAAGCCACAGAGAGAATCTGGTGGCAGAGTCAGGAGCTTCAGCTTCTCCCCCTCTAGCGCCTCATCCACAGTGTCTGACTGTGCATTTATTTATTCAACAAACATTGAGTGCCTACTGCATGCTAGGTGCTGGGCCTGTTGGCGTGGGGTGGGGCGGTGAGGGGAGAGGGGAATTCAGAGATGTGCAGGAACTGCTTCTGACCAGCCCAGAATACCCATGACCATACCCTGGAGTCCTCAGGAGCTGGATGCACAAAGCCCTGTCCTGGGGTGTCGGCCCCTATTAGTGCAGACAGGCGGGGCTCCGAAGGGCCTGGCTTGAGCCCAGAAGGTTCTGGAAAGCCCTCCGTACTCAGCAGCCCCAGCCTTCTCCACTGCTGGCTGCTCCCAGGAGTGAGGGCACAGCCACCCTGACCCTCTGTGGGGCAGGTGTCCCTGGGCTCCGACCTGCTCCCCCTGTGGCAGCCTTCCCACCTGGCCTGGGGCTGGGGCTTTGACACCTGATTATGCCACAACAGCAACCTTGGTGACAACAATAACATTTATTGAGCTTGTCCTATCTGTCAGAAAGCTTATCACTCTTGACCTATGCCCTCCTCGGTACCCATGGCAGCCAGCAGCCAGGCTGGGCTCCCCCGCCCCCTGAACACCACTCTTTGCACAATAAACCCATTGCCACCTTGCCCTCCCCGGCCCGCCTCGTGATGATCGCTCCCAGACGGGAGGGGCCGGCTCTCCCCACCCCGACTGCAGCAGCCCTTTGATGTTCCAACAATTGACAGTTGGGATTTCGACTATATGCAAGAGAGGTCCCCAACCCCATGATTCGGGACATGTAACCAATGGCGCAGATTTGAACAGACACTGGTGAGCGGGCCGAAGGGAGATGACAAGTAGAGGGAGGGTAAGGTGGGGGCCCTGAACTCACGCAGACTCACAGTCCCGCCTCACCACGGAGAGGGGATGGGGAGGTTATGCACGTCCTCCCAAACTGCAGCAAATGATGGTGGCTTCGAGGGGGTTCAGGGCACATCACGGGAGGAAGCAGGTGGCTGCCAGGGGGAGAGGTGAAGGCGACTCTGGGGTAAGGGTGGCAGCGTGAGTCGGTGAAGGTGGGGCTGATGACAACTAGGGGAGTGAGCCCCAGGGGCTGTGACCTTGAGCCCCGGGGTACACCTGATTGTGTCCATCTTCTAGACGTGTGAGTGTCAGGGAGCCATGAGAGAATGTTACGGGCAAAATCATCTATGGCTTCAGTAGATGGAAATGAATTAGTAAATGAGGGGCTGCATGGTGGGGCTACTCCAGGAAGGGTTTCCTAGGACACTGAACTCCAAGGAGCGTGTTCTGTGGCGCACCCATCCCGTGAGACATTCCTTGTGGTCACGTAGATTTGGGAAGATCACTGGGCTTTCTCTTTCCTATGGAGCCTCACAACACAGCACCACATTAAAGGCTCTGAAAAGTCCAGCAAAACCCGCTTGACTTGTCTCACTCAGCATTTCCCACACTCACTTGACCATGGAATTAAAAAAAAAGTAACCCCATTAATATCCCTTGGAGGAACCCTGAACCACACTTTGGGAAGTGCTCATACAGAGGGATTCGCAAAGTGAGATGACTCTTGCAGACGTCAGGAGTCTTCTGTGTTGCCCTCCCCCCATCCGTCATATCACATCACACCCTGATCAGACCCCTGGAGCTCTCTGGCCAAACATCCTAGAGACATTCTCTGCAGTCCTGACTCTGCCCTCACCTGGCCCTGGTCCATGGGAGGATGTGGGGAGGAGACTTACAGGGGCAGGGGCGTTTGAAGGACATGTAATCCTTGGAGCAGAACAGCGGAGCCAGCCTGCCCACGTGCACAGCTCTGACTTCTTGCAGGGAAGGACCCTCCGCTCACCTGCAGAGACACAAACAGGCAGGTGATGGGGGCGCCCATACAGCACCTACCGACCCTGCAGGGCGCTCCTGTACCTTGGGCTGTCAACCTCTGGGGAGAGGATGGTGACTTTGAGAGCATGGGCCTAGTCTGGGTGGGGGCCTGGAGGGCTCTGGGCTGCAGAATATGGGGGTTCTGGGCAGGGGTGGCACAAATGTGTGCTGGGTTCTCAGTGGTCGGTGGAAGAGGGGAATCTCTCTTCTGGGTGGACCCTTGAGAATCTTGTAACTGTCAGGGCTGGAAAGACCCTTAAAGATCAGTTCAATGTCCTCATTTCACAGAAGGGGAAAGTGAGAACTGGAGAGGGTGAGGGACTAGTTTAAGGTCCCACAGCTGGCTTTGGAAGGGAATTCATAGATGCCTAGCTCAAAACCTTATTATTATCATCATCATCATTGCAGCAGTTTTAAGAGGAAGATGCTCTGCTCTTTTCATTCTCATTTTATAAATAAGGCAGTTGAGGCTCAGAGAGGTTATGAAGCTTTCCAAGGTCACACAGCTTCTAATTACAGGCTGGGACTAGAACCCAGGTCTGTTTGACTCCAAAGCCCACACTGTCAGCCAGCACACTCCCTTAGAAGGCACCTAATATATTAAATTACCAATTCAGAAATAAGGACCTAGAGAATGAAATTGTCTCTTCCCCAATTCCCCCTGTACCCCCAAGTGAACATCCAGGTGTCAGGATGTCTGTGCAGCAAAGGACTGCCAGGTCACTCTAACACCCATTTGCAATGGAAGAGACATTTTCAGAAAGTAATCCATCCTCCCATGCTGCTGGAGATCTGAACTGATTCAGTCTCTCCTGGTATGTCCCCAGGTGACAGGAGGCTATGGGAATATTAGGGAGTTATAGTTCTTATTTCTAGGGAGTGCGGTCACTTTACTTGCAGAAACCAAACTGCACCTTTGGATGGATGTGGAGCCGAGCAGGTACTTGCAGGGGAAGCTGTCAGTCACAAGCCAATGGGAAAAGAGCCTGGCCCCTCTAGGTCCCAGGGGGCATTCGGCTTCCCTGATCCTGGGGATGATATCATTGTGGACAGAACTTTTCTGTAACAGGCGGGTCCAGAGGTCCCACCCTTTTCTCCTCCAGGGATCCCTTTCATTATATATATTTTTTCTCCAAATGGGTCCCCTATTTTGACGGGGCCAATTGGCCAAACTACACTAGTAACTGATTATTCTATTTAATAAACAAATCAAACACCTATCTTTGGAGAGCCTGAGCTCAGAAGTCCAATTCCTGAGTGCTAATATCAGCGCAGTGTGACTTTGGACAAAGCACTTCACCTCTCTGAGGTGCAGTGTCTTCCTGGGGATAGCAGGGTAAGAACACTTAAGCTGCCGTGAGGACAGGGATTATGTGCGGAAAGCCCCTGGCAGGAGGTGTGTGGCTGCAAAATGTTCATTCTGCTGCCTGAGGGGGGTGGGAGGGAAGGGGCCATCACTGCCGCTGACCTGGGAATCCCTCTTCAGGTGGCTTCTTCCAGCTCAGCCTGTCCTGGTGTGAACCCCAGGCTGGCCTGACACCCACTCCCAGTCCCCATAGAAACCCAGTCAAGAGTTCCGATGGGGGAAGTGAAGGTAGGATGTGATCTCCCCAGGCCTGGTAGAACCGGCGTGGAAGGCTGCTCGGGGAACTGTGATTTCACACCAGAAAACTCACAGAGCATCTCAGGGCCTGGGATCTGTGCTTTCTAAAAATACATGTGTGTACGTGTGTCTGTGTTCATTTCTGCGGGTGTGCTGGTGTGCACTGTGGCTGCTTGTGAGTCTGGAGGAGGATGTAAGTGGGCTGACAGGTCATCTCTTGCGCTGCTTCCAGAGAGGTCTTTCTTAAAGGCAAGATGGATTATGTCATTTGCTGATAAGTCTTCCACAGCTCCCAGTGCCCTCAGGAAAATGTCCTGGCTTCCGCCCCAACCTCCACAGTTCCAGGGCTGTTTCCCTCTCTAGTGAGTTGGCATAGTGTGGGCGCTTGGTAAATGCACGCTGAATGTACACTTACTGTAAGGTTATCCTGGTGGCACCTGATGCCATGGAGGGTGCTGACCAGCTCTAACACTTCAAGCAGTTGTCCCCAAGGTCCTGCTTCTCCTAGAGGCCCCCTGTACCCCCTCTTTCCTCCCACTGGGCCTTGTGACACTGAGATGAAGGCTGGGGTTTTGTAGGGTATGGGGAGGTGGGAGATGACCTCCCAGGGCAGGGGGCACCAAAAACCCTTGCGTTACGTATCGTTTTCCATGGTCAGTTTGGGTGTTTGGTGGACAGCGTGTTAGGTTCCCAGGTGGCCAGGAGGCTGGCAAGGGGCCAGCAGGTTTGGCCATGGGTCAGGTAGACATTTCCATATGTGGAGATGTTCCGGGCACGCCGGCTTTCAGGGTGGCTCACGTTCACCAAACACCTGCATGTGCCAGTTAAGATCACTGAAATTACTGCAACAGGTCCCCCGAAGTGGGTAACAGTTTCATTTTGCAAATGAGAAAACTCACAGGCTCCGTGACATAACCCACCCAAAGTCACCCAAAGAGAAGAGGTGGAGGAAGAGCAATGCAGGGAGGGACTCTGTCACTACGCCCCGCCACAGTGCCCCTTGGTTACTGCAGGGACACCCCACAGAGATCTGACACCAGGTCACGTCTCCCCCCACGCCCGCCGCACTCAGCACCCAGCATCAGAGGCGAGGCGTGTCCCTGCCTGTGACTCATCTCCGACTGGATTGTCTGGCTGGAAACTGGAGGGCGGGCCGGCGGGCTGCGGTATTCCAGGTTCTGAAGTGGCTGAATGGTGGGCGGCGAGTCCACGTCACTCCCACTTTGCTTCACGTCCCTGCTCCCGGAATACCTCCTTTCTGTAGCCACTGCGACACTCTGATCTCGATCAATGAGCCTGTGGTTAGTGGACTGGCGCCGTATCCCTGGCGGAGGCGGCCAGGTAACAGCGGGGACAGGACGGTCAGCGCATGCGCGGCAGAGGCACCCGGACTGGAGGGTTGAGCTTCACGGGGGTCCACGGCAGACGCGGCAGGGCCGCGCAGGGGCTGGCCTCCGGGATGGGCCACGTCTATGCAGCGCCTGCTCAGCCCATTGGATCTCAAAACAAATCCCCATTTTACAGTTGACGACACAGAAAGGAGTCTCAGAAATGAGGGAGGCGGGTCTTTTAAGTCTGGGACCCAGCTGATGGTTTCCCTAATGGACAAAATCATTCCTTGGCAAGTGCGGGTAGATGTCATTACAGGCATACCTCGGAGATACTGCGGTTTGGTGGTCGCGAGGCTCCAGACCACCGCAGTACAGCGAGTCACACGATTTTTTTGGTGTCCCAGTGCATATCAAAGTTAGGTTCACACTATACTGTAGTCTGTTAGGTTTGCAGTAGATATTTATCTAAAAAACAATGTACATACCTTAATTTAAAAATACTTTATTGGGACTTCCCTGGCGGCCCAGTTGTTAAGACTCCCTGTTCCCAATGCAGGGGGCTCGGGTTCGAACCCTGGTCGGGGAACTAAGATCCCGCATGCCGCATGGCGTGGCCAAAAAAAAGAAAAAAAAAAACTTTACTGCTAAAAAACGCTAACCATCATCTGAGCCTTCAGTGGGTGGTAATCTTTTTGTGACAGTAACATCAAAAATCACTGGTCACAGATCACCACAGCAAATACAACAGCAATGAAAAAGTTTGAAATGTTGTGAGAATCACCAAAATGTGACATAAGGGACATGAAGTGGGCAAATGCAGTTGGAAAAATGGCATGGATAAGACTTGCTTGACGCAAGGTTGCTCCAAAACGTCAGTTGGTAAAAACAAGCAATATCTGTGAAGAGCAATGAAACGAGGTATGCCTGTAAACGTTTGTCACGTGATTAAATGAAGAAGCAAATGAACTCAGGAGTGGAGGAGAAAAAGAGTGAGAGGACAGTGGCAGAGAGGCTGGCAGAGGACACGGAGGTTTGCAAATAAGTAACTTGGTCCTGATGTTAGAAAAGGGATCCAAGTGTGTGGCAGCCTCTGCAGCAAGGAGGCCTTCCGTCCCCATGCAACATCTGGCCAAATGTGTGCTACACTGGGTTGGTCAGGAAATGCCTGGAGGTTACTGGGTCTTCAGGTTGCCTTCATTTACCTGGAGTAGTCCTCTATTGGATCAGCTGCCTTCCCCGCTGCCACCAAGGCCCAACTTCTAAGACTTGATATACTGACTAACTACATAAACCGGTCCATTTGCAAATCAGCAAATAGGTCCTGACCAAGGGTGTAGAGAAGCCTGATTCAGGGTCCAGAAAACACCAAAGAGGGCATAGAAAAGTATTATTACAGTGGTGAAACATGGGATGCGTCCCCAGTGTCCAATAAGAGAGGAGAGGCTGAGAAAATTCTGGCATATGCTTATAATGGAATATTGTATAGGCATGGAATCATGTTTTTAAAGAAATTTTAATAACATAAAAGACTTTCAGTATACTGTTAAGAGGGGGGAAAAACCCCACCAGGTAAGCAGGTTCTAGAACTCTGCCTACAATATGATCCGTATTTTGTAAGGAAAAAAAAAAAAAAACCAGAGAAAATATTCACACATAGAAAAAGATTAAAAGGAAATAGACTAAAATATCCACAGTCACGTACTCTCTGGGCAGTGGTGAGATTGAGGAGGCTTTTTATGTTCTTTTATTTTTTAAAAATGATTTTCCAAATTTTCTTCAATGAACATGTATTACTTTTATAATCTGAAAAATCATTAAAATGAAGATTTGAAAACACCTTTTATGCTAACAAAATAAAGAATAATTAAATGAATATATCAGTGATAGTTAACTCACTGGAAGTTTTTTTTAAAATTTATTTTTATTTTTTATTTTTTTTATTTATTGATTGATTACTATGTTGGGTCTTCGTTTCTGTGCTAGGGCTTTCTCTAGTTGTGGCAAGCGGGGGCCACTCTTCATTGCGGTGCGCGGGCCTCTCACTATCGTGGCCTCTCCTGCTGCAGAGCACAGGCTCCAGACACGCAGGCTCAGTAGTTGTGGCCCACGGGCCTAGCTGCTCCGCGGCATGTGGGATCCTCCCAGACCAGGGCTCGAACCTGTGTCCGCTGCATTAGCAGGCAGATTCTCAACCACTGCGCCACCAGGGAAGCCCTCACTGGAAATTTTAAACGCTAATTTAATTGCCTTTGAACATGCCATTTTTTATTGCCAAAATTTAAAAAAGTTAACTTGTCTTTGAACTTACTGATAAGGAGCTTTACTAACATGTTAGGAAAATAATCTCCACTGGTTTTAACCTTCATCACATTTTCCTTGGCGCTTGAGCAGGTCCTATTTGCCAGATTTTTGAGAGAATAGTTTCTGCCATGAACCTTGAGGTTTATCTTCAGGCAAGCTATACACTTGGCAATAATAATAATAATAATAATAGACCTCATGTTTGTAAAACACTTTATAATTTGCAAAGCATACGAAGTGCTGGTTATTGTTCTTGTCTCTGGGGATATGAGAGTGAGCAAAGTGGTTAAAAGTCCCTGCCTTTGGGGAGTTTACATTATATTGGTGAGGGCAGACAATAAACAAATGAATAAGATATATAAATGTTGGGGGTGATAAGTGCTATGGAGAAAAATGGAGAGAAGAGAGATAGGGAATAAATGGGGCGGGGAGCTGCTCTTTTAAATCAGTTTGATACTGTTTGAATAGAAAAAAAATGAAGATGTCTCTAAAAATTCTATAGCCCATGGGCAATTAACACATAGACATACAATGATTGAAGATATCCATTGAGGAAGCATTCCATTAACTAATTACATATCGTCTAAGATACAATGTGCTAATTATCAATTTTACAAACTCATAAAATTATGATGAGTCATAGTGATGTTTTAAGTTTTCTATACCTAGCAAAGTTAGTCCTTAACCTTTCTAAGCCTCAGTGTTCTCATCTATAAAATAGGGACAATTATAGTACTTATATCAGAGGGCTGTCCTCAGACTCCAGAGAGAAAATACTTATGCTTGGGAAAGAGCATGCATTCAGTGCATGTTCATAATGCAGACATAGCAAGACCATTGCGAGGGGTCCATTCGTCACTGCCACGTGTTTCCTGTATATTGTTTCTCCAGTCCTCACGACTATACTGGGAAATGTAGACTATTTGTTCCCCTTTTCAAGAGGAAATTGAGGCTCTGAAAGGTAAATCTCCTGCCCAGAATCACAAGCCATAAACCCAGGTAGTCCAGCTCCAAGAAGCTGTGCTCTCAGCCACAACTGTACTTTGTGCCAGGGGGATTCAGAAGCCCTCCTGGCTTCAGTTTCTCCCTTTAGGAGGCTGAGAGCTGGCTGCCACCTTCTCGTCCCTTACCCTGTGCTGTGAGCACTTCCAGGGCAAAAGCTTCAGGTAACAGGCATCTGAGTGTGTCTAACTGATTATTCCCCAAGACTGAAGGAGGTGCCCGTATCCCCATCACGTTGCCGCCTGGCTGTACTCCACTATGTGAACCAGGTGACACAAACCTCCTAAATTAGTTTCTGATTAACTCCTTTGGGAAGAAGAGGTGAGGATTATAGAAGATGCTGGGATGTGACACCCTGGTGGGTGAATGGGGGAGGGGTGGGAGTAGGCTACAGAGGAAGAAGACGACAGAGGGGGTTTTTGTGTAGAAACAGCCCCCAGGAGGCAGCCCATTCTGCTTGTCTCACTAGGTCCCCACCAGGCAGCATGTGGACAGACCCCCCCCACCCCACCCCGTTCTCACAGCTGGGGCACAGGTGAGCAGGACTAACACGGGTGTCCACAAGCTGGACATTTGTTTTCTTCCCAGCAATGCTCCTGGTTACCTACACCCTCCACGCCACCCCAAGGATTCCAGCATCCTTTCCCAGGCCCTGGGCCTCATTGGTTCTGCTCTGGGTCTGAAGCCTCAGCTGCACAGACTGGGCAGATCTCTTCCTGGGGCCCTTCCAGCTCTGAACTTCTAAACTCTCTGTCAGCCACGGGCTCCATTTCCTCCCCAAGGGTTATCATTTCTGGTGCCTCGTGGCTCGGTTGCCTGGATGAACACACCACGGTCAGCACAGGTTCAGGGTTGGGACCCCTCGGACTTCCTGCTGTCTCCTTGCCCTGGTGGCTGCTCCCCCTGCTGCTCTTCACTGCCTGTCTGAACTGTCACCACCGGAACATCCAAGCCACCTGACTGTCTGATTGCTGCTCAGGGAAAGCAGTCCTCCCCAGGCCCCAATCCCCAGAGTGGAGGGAGGTGTGAATTCCCTCGCACAGAGTGTGAGCAGCAGACATCAGTCAAGGGCAAAAGAAAGAGTTGGTCAGATACAGACTTTCCCAACCTGGATGGAGATGACAGGTAGGGAGGCGAGCACCGCTGGGAAGCGGAGCGCCCAGGGAGGAGGGAACAGCTGAGAAAGGGCAGGCCCTAAAGAGAGGGTTTTGCACTGCAGTTAGATGTCAACAAGCCCTTGGGGGATTCAAAGGCCTCCTTGGAGGGGGGCTTGGGGGGTTGGGAGGGGGTCGTGTTGCCGCCACCTCAGGGCAACTCGCTCTGCCTCAGCATCCACTGGTGCTGCATGCTTCACAGAACGACACCTGTAGTCAACCTGAATTGAGTGATGGCTGAGTGCCAAGCACCATGCTAGGCCCCCTACAAGCATCACCTCATTGAATCCTCCCAACTCACCTTCCCCATGTTTCAGATGGGGAAACTGAGGCTCAGAGAGGTTAAGTATCTTGCCTAACATCACACGGCTAGGAAGGCAGCCAAGCCCACCCTCTGGTTCCAAAGCCCTTAAACACTCTGCTCATGACAGAATCCTACCTACTTGTCAGCGGAGGCCATTGAGGCACAGGGACGTGAAGTCACTTGTTCCAGTAGAGCAGTCAGGATGTTTGAGGAGAGTCAGGAGGGGCTTGCTCAAGGCAGGTGCCCGTGGACTGTGTGAATCAAGACCAAGGACCAAGCTCCTGGAGCCCCCGCCGCTCACACCTGTCATTGGTGCCCTCCCCCCCTTCCCAGCCTGGGCCTGGCCATCTCCGCTGGCACGGCGCGTGGGATCAGGAGGGCAGAGCCTCAGGACCGCCAGGCCGATGGGGAGAGGGGGAGGGTCGTGCGAGTCTGCCGTGGGTCTGGTGGGCACTACCCAACTTCCGAGAGCGATTAGGGAGAGGCGGCTCTACCGCTTGGTGCTGCGCAGCCAGCCAGAGCAGCCGCCTCGGACTCAGCCTCGAGTCCCGCTTACCGCGCCAGGGAAAGTCGGCCCCGGAGCTGGAGAAGGTGCGTCGGGGACACCACCTTTCCCACCGATGGTGCTGAGATAGGCCAGCGTGGTAGGCATCGAAGCGGGGGCATGGCCCTGGTGGCCCGCCCGTCGGAGGGTCAAACTTCCCGGCTCGAGGGTCGGGGGTGGGTTCTAGCTTCAAACTCTACAAAGCCCGGAGCCCCTTTCCTCGTCTACCCCGACCAAAAGTGCGTCCTAGTTTACCCTTCTTGGGTGGGTTGTTCAGGGGTCCGCGAAACCGAGGGCGCGGGGTCGTGAAGACTGTCTTATGCTCCCTCCATGGGGTGGATGTTTGTTTGGGACTCAAGTCGGGCAAGAACCGGGAGACGTCTCCATCCCTGCGGCCCGATGGCATGCTCAGGGGCAGCCACGGCCCGCGCGAGTCCTGGTAGCCCGCCCCGGGGCGCGGGGGTCGGGGCCGGGGTCCGCGGGAGAACGGGGGTCCAGTTTGGAGCGCGCTGCGGTTCCGCCGAGGACCGCGCTGAGCGACCTCGGGTGTGTGCTTGCGCCGGGGCCGCCGCAGAGCGCGGGGGAGGGGGCCGGGACCCCCTCCCCGCCCCTCCCCAGCGCCGCCCCCGGCCCCACGCCCCTTACTCGGCTTGGCTGCCTCGCTCCGCTCCGTGCGCCGCACTGCCGGCTCCAGCTTCGGCTCCAGCTCAGGTTCCCGCTCTGGCTCCGCTCCCGCTCCGGTTCCCGCTTGGATGCCGCTGCGCTCGGGCTCCGGCTCCGGCGTCGCGGGGGGCGCGCCGCTCCGCCTCGGCCTGCTCGGCGCGCAGGGGCGTGGCGGGGCGGGGCCCTGCCGAGCCGACCCGGGGCCCGAGATCCCCGGCCGAGGCGGCGGCGGTGGCGGCGGCTTCCCGGCTTCCCGGCTTCCCGGCCCCGGCCCTGCCGCAGCCCCGCCCCGCCGCCCGCCGACCCCGCGCCGCCGCCCACGCCACGGCCGCCAGCTCCCGCCGCCCTGCGCCGCGGTTCCGGGGCCTCAGCAGCACTGGGCCGCCGCCCGGGTCATTCCTGAGCTGAGGGGACGCGGCGGAGGGGGAGGGCCGAGCCGCGCCCCTCTGCGCACTGCCTGCCCGACACCCACACAGCGGCAGGCGGGGCGGCGCGGCGAGGAGGCCGAGAGATGCAGGGAGGCCAGCGTGCCAGCCAGACGTGTGAGGACAGACGGACAGGCGTGTGTAGAGAGCGACATACAGACAGGCGGGAGCAGAGGCGCAGACTCAGACATGTGCAGAGAAGGGCAGACAAACGAAATGTGCAGGACAGACAGACAGGTTGTTCAGAGGCAAGCCTGGGCATCCGGGCAGGGGACCCCTGTCACGGCCACTGGGAGGGGCAGACGAGCCTGGCAGGGCCTCCTGCTCCCAGTTGCCTCGCGGTGAGTTCTAGGGTGTTTGGGCATGTCAGCTAGGCCTGGCTGAAGCCTTCCTCTCCTGAGCGACCAGCTTGCCTGTTTCCTTTACTCCTGGCCTGATCCTGTGCCCTCTGTATCCCCCTGTCCCCAAACCTAGGGCATAGAGCTTGACCCTGGCAGATGCATGCCTGCCTCAAGGGGTGCCTGGCTCAGGGAGGGGCTCCTGGCTTTCAGGACCTACTCTGTCCACACTCTACTTTGGGGCCTTGGACAAGTCCAGCCCATCCGCCAGACCTCCCTTTTTTTATTACACTAGAGCTCCTGTTTATTGCGCTCTTGCTAGTCCTGGTGCTTTCCAGTTATTTGTGGAATCATTTATTTAATCTCCCCTACTTAACTGGGAGTCCCAGGAGGGAGACCCTTGGGGGCCTGCACAGAGCATGCACTCTAAATTTGATGAATGAATTGATGAAATACCTTGTTGATAATTCTCCTAACCCCCATTTTGTCGATGGCAGCTAATAAGTGGTTGTCAAAAATAAAACATGAGGATAAGGAGCTGCACATATTGATGATAAAACTTGGGGAAGGAGAGGAGCCATAGGGATGGCGTGGAAGAGAAGCCAGGCAGACAGTGGCACTGCAGGGAGGGTGGGAGCAGAGCAGGCTCTGGTGGAGAAAACAAACCTCACTCCAGCCCACCTCTGTCACCACGTCTTGGGCTTCCCTGGGTGGAGGCAGAGAGACCTGCATGGTCTAGAGCCTTGGTGGGTAAGGACACTTCCCAGCCGCCTTTGGTAACTGTTCATTCTGGGCTCTGCCTCCTGCACTGCCTACCCCATCCCCCAGGCTGAGGGGGGTGGAGGGACCCAGGCTGAGAGATTCCAGCTCCATCTGGGGCCATCAGGAGGCATATGTGCTATGTGGGGCATGGGGCCAGAATAAAGGGAAACATCTCTGAGTCCTAAGAAATGGAACCTGAGAGGCCCTTTGTCCAACCTCGTGCATTTATTTTATGGATGAACAAGTAAAGGACTGGAGAAAGCAGGGGCAGGCCAGGGCTAGACAGCTAGGATTGGAGGCTCTAGGACTCCCAGGCCAGGGCTGTGCCCCCTGTGCAACCCTGCTAAAAGTGACCTTGACCTTCCTAAGCAGACACCTGCTGATCTGTGCAGGATGGATATTCTGGTTGTTGAGTGGTTTTACCCGTAGTCTGTCCCCTTTGGCAAGACTGTGTGTATGTGTATTTTGTGGGGGCCTTGTGGAAGGCTCAAGCCGATAAAGAGTTCATCCCCCGCTACCCTCTGAGCATCGCTGGGCTGGCAAATCTGGCTTGTTCTTCACACTGGAGCCCAGAATGGGAATTGGTTTCCACTGGGCATGGTGGTGTTGGGGTCTAGCTTTGGGGAGTTGGCTTATATTGATTTGCCTGTCTACACATCCATAAACAGGACACTGGATAAACATAAAAAGGTGAAAAAAGAACAGAAAAGCTGGTCACTGTTAATGTTGAGGTTTCTTTTTCTTTCTTTTTAATCTCACATCTCTACGAGTGTCCCTAATGGAGTGAGCTTGCTCACTCTCTCCTATGTCACACTTTTCATGGCTGCCTAGCGTTGCATCAGATGGCTGTACTATATTTTATTTAACCAATTCTCTACTGCTGGGCATTCAGTTTTGAGTTTTTCACACTTGTAGACAGCACCGCAGTGAACATCCTCATGGGTAAGTTTGTGCATGTCTGCGATTATTCTTGGTTTCAGTGGGTATGTCCATATAGTTTTGAAGCTTTCTTCTGTATGGGGTCAGACTTGCAGGAGGGACATTTCCTGGGCACCAGGGAAGCACAGTGATATTTAGTGTCTGCTACACCAAGGGCGGGGTAGGGAGGCTGGAGGGAGGAGCCTGGGAGAGGTTATGCAGTGCCATCAGAGGACAGTGAGGTGCCAGGCTGTGGGGACCTGCCCTAGAGTGTGCTCTGTATTACCCCTGTCACTCATAGGAATGGTCAACTTATCAATTCTATTGTTGGGGGGAATCTTCTGATACTAAGGGTGGAGGAGGGAAGGAGGAAGGGCCATCAGGATGGTCTGGCCTCTGGGTGGGATATCTGTCTAAAAAACCCAGCACAGGGGGCTTCCCTGGTGGCGCAGTGGTTGAGAGTCTGCCTGCCAATGCAGGGGACACGGGTTCGAGCCCTGGTCTGGGAAGATCCCACATGCCACGGAGCAGCTGGGCCTGTGAGCCACAGCTACTGAGCCTGCGCGTCTGGAGCCTGTACTCCGCAACAAGAGAGGCCACGATAGTAAGAGGCCCGCGCACTGTGATGAAGAGTGGCCCCCGCTTGCTGCAACTAGAGAAAGCCCTCACACAGAAACGAAGACCCAACACAGCCAAAAAAAAAAAAAAAAAAAAAAACCAGCACAGGGAATTCCCTGGCGGTCCAGTGATTAGGACTCTGCGCTTTCACTACCAAGGGCGCAGGTTCAATCCCTGGTTGGGGAACTAAGATCGCACAAGCCACGCGGCAATCAATCAGTCAATCCCATCACACCCTTCAGGAAGGTTACCTTGTGCTAGTATATCCCTTATACAGAATTATGTCAAAAGCATCTTCCCAGCCTTGAATTATGTTACAGAGGGCCCGGCTCTCCAGATTGCCTTGGCTTTGGGGGTGGGGAGTACACCATGCTCTAAAAAGAGAACGAGGTGAGGGAGGAAAAACTAACCCACCAGCTTTAAAAAGATTTTTCCTCTTTCCCTCTGATTTTTGCTAATGGTCCCCTTGCACATGTTAAGGGGGATGAAGGAAGAGAAGAGGGCTTGGTTCTTGCTTGGTGGCGGGTGGGGTCAGGGACCAGAGCCCTCCCAAGGCCAACAAGCTCTGAGGTGGTGCTGAAGTAGAGAGAGGAAGCTGGGGGCAGGGAAGCACCTGTAAAACCTGAGGCAGCGCCTTCTGGAGCTGCTCTCTGCTGAGAGCATGGAGGGTTTTGTGTTTTCACCCCACTTTACGGATGAGGAGACTGAGACCCACCGAATTTAAGTGACTTTCCAGAGATGCACACCTGGTTAAGCCACTCCAGGTAAGATGATGAAACACTTTGAAAACAGGCAGAAAAGATTACCAGGTGTCCTTTGAATTGACTATTCGGTGTTACCCGGCACATGGTTGTCTGTTTCTATATGAGTTTGTAGCTTTCATGGTCTCTAAGCTGTTTTATTATTTTGGAAGTTGTAGAAAACTGATTGTGATGGGAAATTGTTCTTGTCCATTAAGATGCAAATACATTTTATCAGGTGAAGTCAGTTGAGATCTTGTGGAGCGGGGGCTAAAAGCTATACTTGTGGCTGTGCTTCGGATTCTCCTTTAAATTGTGTATAATGTCTTATTTTTCCCTAAGTAATTAATCCTTTAAATGAAATCTTTGACATGTGTTGTTTGTTTTATATTTTATAACATTCATGATTTTACCCTTTAAAAAATGTATCTTTTAACAGTAGTAAGCTGGGGACTGCATCCAGATGGGTCTGTTTTACATCAGAGCTTAGCCTTTCATTGGAGGCATCAGGCCCAAGGCCCTCAGAAGAGACGGAAATGAGTGCTGGGTCAGTCCTAGAGGGCTTTCTGGAAGACGGAGGGGGTCGGGTTTGAGGGGTGGGGAAGGATTTAGAGAGGGACACCTGAAGACAGAAGGCTTTCCAGGATGGAGGGCGGGGCCTGGGGTGGAGAAGGAGTATGGAGGCTGGTGAAGAGGCCTGTCTGGATGAAGGGTGGGCTCTGGGGTGCCAGGTGCCAGACGGAGGATGGAGGTGGGATTCCAGGTAGAGGAGACTGTACCTGATGCTGTAGGCAGCGGGGAGCCACCATAGGCTCTTGAGGGAGGAGGGGACTTAAAGAAATGGACCTGTTAAGAAGGTTGGTCTCTGGGTTCCTTAACCCTTCTGGGTACTGAATAGGCCCCAAACACCCTTTCTCCCGGGTGGAGGGCTGGGGCAGGCTGCCCCTCGCTGTCTCCTGTTAGGAGGGAAGCCACCCTTGCAGGGTCCTGAGAGAAGGTCCCCAGGTAATGAGTGTAAAAGTCTGCCCCTCCTCTCTTATCCCCAGAGGCCCATCTGGGGGAGCCTATTTCTGGGCCTGCTTGAAGATTTGTACTCAGGGTGGAGCTCATTTCAGGGTCAGCTGGCTGCGGGGTGACCAGGGTCTGCATGCACACCTTTCTGCTGCTGTTCCCAGCCAGTCATGACACGTCCTCCCAGTGACCATACCCTCTGGCAACCACTCTACGTTCATTGTTCAATTCCATCCTTATGGTATCCTGTGGAGGGGGACAATATTTTCTCCATTTTTTTTTTTTTAATTGTGTAGCAAGGAGGTTTATGGAGGCTGAGTAACTTGTTCAAGTTCACATGGCTAATTAGGGGCAGAACCCAGATTTGCACCCAAGCCTGCTTGACCCCAAAACAAAGCCAAAATAATCATGGTCTCTCCTTTGTGGGGCTTACTGCTTAGAGGAGGTGACAGACATTAACCACGGAGTGACAGAGATAAATGTCAAGTTGCCATGATGAGACGTTCCACAAGTTTGGGAAGCATGTGAGTGAATGTTACGGGAGGTCTGACCTTGTCAGGGTTTGGGACAAGGCGGGAGAAGTGGGCAGGGGCCAGGACTGCTTTCGATCTTGAGAGCAGTGGAAGGCATAAGAATGTTTTAAACAATATTGGAGGAGTGGTGGTGGCATAATCAGACCTACGTTTGTTTTTTGGTTGTTTTTGGCTGCGCGACATGCGGGATCTTAGTTTGCCCACCAGAGATCGAACCCGCGCCCCCTGCATTGGAAGCGCGGAATCCTAATCACTGGACCACCAGGGAAGTCCCCAGACCTGCGTTTTGAGAAGATTGCTTTATTGGTAGTGGGGAGTTAGCTGGGGGCAAGACAGAATGGAGGCAGGGAGGCCGAGAGGTGGTGAGCACACTAGCCCAGGAGAGAAGTGATGGTGGCCCTGGAGCTGGAGAGAGACGAACCGGTTGGAGATAGATGTTGAAGGTAAAATCAGTAAGACTTGGTGATGTCTTGGGTATGGGCGTGGCGGGAGTGGACGGAATCAGGGATGGTGCCTAGATTTCTGCTTGGTGCAGCGGGATGGACAGTGTTGCCGTTCACTGAGGAGCAGAACACTGGGAGGGAATCAAGTTTGGGGAAGAAGAATATGAGTGTGATTTTATACATGTTGAATTTCGGGAGTCGCTGGCGGGCGGCAGAACTCTGAGAGGAGTCCAGGCTGCAAAGACAACCTAAGGACTGAACCCCAGGCTTAGACATGCAGGCATCAGAATTGATTGATCCGTCCATTTATCCATCTATCCGTCCACTCATCTATACTCCCATGAATTCACGTATCCTTTCTCCCATCCTCCCGTCATCTCTCTCTTTATCCACTCATTCACCCATCTGTCCTCCCACTAATTCACCTATCCCAACTCCTGTCTTCCAGTCCGCCATCCATCCATCCATCCATCCATCCATCCCCTTGAACATGTCTCGGTAGTGTTAAGGGGAGATGAAGAAAGACGTCATGCTTGGTGGGGTGTGGGGACAGTGGTAGGGCCTGCCTAAGACCAACAAGCTCAGAGGAGGTGGTGCTGAAGTAGAGGGAGGAAGCTCAGGAGGTGGGGAAGCATCTGTAAAACCTGAAGCAGCACCTTCCGGAGCTGCTGTCTGCTGAGAGCTTCAAGGGTTTTGTGCTCTCATCCCACTTTGCAGATGAGGAGATGGAGGCCTTCTGAATTTAAGTGGCCTTTCAGAGATGCACACCTGGTTAAGCCATGCCAGGGAAGATGATGAGACACTTTAAAACAGGCAGAAAAGATTATCAGGTGTCCTAATTATCTATTAGGTGTTACTTGGCACATGGATGTCTGTTTCTATAGGAGTTTGTAGCTTACATGGTCTCTAAGCTGTTTTATTATTTTGGAAGTTGTGGAAAACTGATTGTGATGGAAACTGTTCCTGTCTATTGAGATGCAAATGCATTTTATCAGATGAGGTCGATTGATATCTTGTTGGGGGTGAGTGGGCTAAAAGCTGTACTTGTGGCTGCACTTTGGCTTCTACTTTGAATTGTGTATAACATTCTATTGGCTCCCTCATTAGTTAATGAGTTAAATAAAATCGTTGACATCCATCCATCCATCCATCCATCCATCCATCCATCCGTCCGTCCGTCCGTCTAACCTTCCTTTCATCTATCTACCTCCATATCCTCCCACACATCCACTTATTCTTCCTCCTATCCATTTACCCATCCATTTATCCATACAAACTCCCATTTATTCACCCATCTACTTACCTATTTACCCCATTTGCATGCATCCATTCACACATCCCAAACATACTTACTGATACCTACTACAGGCCCAGCACTCTGCTGTGTACTGGTGAAAAAAATGATGTAGAAAACCAGGTCCCTGCTCTTAAGGAGCCCACAGTCTGTCAGGAAAGGCAGATGTAAAAACCAATGGTCACAGAACAATTTATTTTCTTTGCCAAATGTGCACAGAGAAAGGACACTTAACCCAATCTGAGGAGGTTAGAAAAACCTGCTTTGAGGTTGTGCTCCCTGAATTGAGCTTAAAGTTTAATTAAAATTTCGCCAGATGGACAGGACTGGGTGATGTTCCAGGAGAGAAAATAGCTTGTGTGTACGATGGCGGTGTAGCTGTCGAGAGACCAAGGTGATTCCAAGGACACAGGTAATTTGGAATATTGGGAGTTGAGTGTGAATGAGTGGTGTGTTATGAGAGAAGATTGGAATGCAGGTCTGGAGTGTTTTCCATAGCAGCAATTGATTCTCCAACTCTCCAGACATCAAGTGGGTGTCCAACAACTCGATTCAATTCTGCAACTCCCCAGAGTTAGCACAGATGCCACAGCTTAAGGGCGCAGCACCACAAGACTGCCCCCCACTTTAGGCATCAGTTGCAAAACTACCCTTTGATTATAAATAGAAAGTTCCCATGATCCCCTCCTTGGGTTCAACAGTGTGCTAGAATGGCTTGCAGAACTCAGGGAAACACTTTACTTATGTTTACCAGTTTCTTACAAAAAATACAACCCAGGAACCGCCAGAGGGGAGAGATGTACAGGGCAAAGTGTGAGGGTGTGGAGTGGTGTGTGAAGCCTCTGTGACCTCTCTGGGGGCACCACCCTCCCTGCACCTCGATGTGTTTGCGCACCAGGAAGCTCATCAAGTCTCATTGTTCAAGAGTTTTTATACAGCTTAATCTCCAGCCCCATCGGCTCCATCCCCTTTCTGTAGGTCAGTGGGTAGGGCTGAAAGTTCCAACCCTGTAATCACTTGGTATTTCTGGTGACCCTTGCCATCCTGAGGCTGTGTGTGGGCCCCACCCTAAGCCACTCTATTAGCATAAACTCAGTGTGATCAAAGGGCTTGGTATGATTAACAAAAGATATTCCTATCACTTAGGAAATTTCAAGAGTCTTAGAAGCTCTATACAAAAACCAAATATTATAACAGAAGATGCTCCCATCACTCTTCACACTTAGGAAATTATGTGGGTTTTAGTTGCTCTGTGTGAGGAACCTAGGACAAAGACAAAATATATTTCTCATCATATTGCAGCAGGTCATAAAGGCCTTGAATGACAGACTAATGCCTTGAATAACAGGCTGAGGGCCTTGGGGGGCCATGTAAGAGCTTTAAGGAGGGAGTGACATGGTCAGGTATGTGTTTTAAAAAGATCTCTCTGGCTATCTTGTGGAAGATGGGGTTGGCTGTATGTGTGCAGAGGGGATCAAGTGGTCCAGTCTCTGTAGAATGAGGACTTTGCCAATGATGTGCTCTTGATCCAGGCCCTGGGGTTGGTCTAACCCCCAGGTTTAGCCTGGGCCCAAACCCAGTTCTCATTCCACTTACCCTGCCAAGGCTGAAGTCAAGGCATCCCGGCTGAGGGTTGTGGTATGAGGAAGATTTAGGGGTTCTCCATTTTCCAGGGTGGCATGCAGTACCCCTCACCAAGGTCTTCAGTCTTGCTGTGGTCCATCTCCAGCTTTAGGACTGCTGTGGACTTTTGTGAACTGCTCACTGGTTTGTCTGTCAAACTGGGAAGGATCTCAGTTCCATGCCCCACTTTTCTGCATCTACAGTTTGCATCCACAAAACCCATTAACTTCGCATCAGTCACCCCGTGATGTTTCCCCTGGCCCCGTGAAATCTCCATCCCACCAGGCTTGCTAGTGACACCTGACAGTGTTTATCCCAGGTGGAGCTGCTACAGGGAGTTAGACATGGCTCCAGCCCTCAAAAAGCTTGCAAAAGGGGTGAAAGATTGATCTGGGGCCCCATTGATCTGGACTGAGAAACACCAGCATGTGGAATAGGAAACAGCTCAGGCTGCAGAGTTAGGTGGACTTGGGTTCGTGTGATTGCTCTACCACTCACTGAATTGTGCCCTTAGGGAAGTCACTTCACTTCCTCTGAGCTTCAATTCCTTCATATGTAGAAGGGGAAAAATATATTTACCTACCTTAGTTTAGATTTTTTTCGGTAGCAACTAATGCAACTAATGGGTGCCAACTTGAACCATTTTAAGCAAAAAGGAAAATTTACTAGAACCTAAGTCTGGGCTTTTTGAGGTCCTGGAGTGGGGAACAGTGAAGTAGATGGGAACCCAGGCAGGACTTTGCCTCTTGTCTCTGCATCTCTCTGTTCAGTCTCCTAATTTTCTCACCCTGCAGACCCTCTTTCTCCATTACTCCAATAAAGTCCACCCTGCAGCTTAGGAGTGAGTTCATAGTAGCTCATTTTAACCAAAAGCAGACCTGACTGACTGTCTTTCAGACGTAAGTCCAGATTCCCAAGAGAAAATTGGCTGAGTTGCATTTGGTGTTCACGTTTGATCCAATCAACTGTGATGAGGTTGGGGCTGGAGGGCATATAGCACAAATGTGGCATCTATTGGACGTATGCATAAGCAGGGGGTAGTTTTTTTTTATTGAGGTATAGTTGATTTACAGGTGTACAACATAGTGATTCAAATTTTTCATAGGTTATACTCCATTTAAAGTTATAAATATTGGCTGTATTACCTGTGCTGTACAATATATCCTCGTATCTTATTTATTTTATATTATACATAGTAGTTTGTATCTATTAATCCCCTACCCCTGTCTTGCCCCTCCCCCCTTCCCTCTCCCCACTAGTAACCACTAGTTTGTTCTCAATTATCTGTGAGTGTATGTTTTGTTATATTCTTTCATTTGTTTTTATTTTTAAGATTCCACAAATAAATGATAACATACAGTATTTTTCTTTCTCTGTCTGACTTATTTTACTAAACACAATATCCTCCAGGTCCATCCAAGCTGTTGCAAATGGCAGAATTTCATTTCTTTTCCCCATTGTATACTTTTGCCTCCTTTGTCATAGATTAATTGACCATAAGTGCGTGGGTTTATTTCTGGGCTCTCTATTCTGCTCCATTAATCTCTGTGTTTGTTTCTTGTGTCATACCATACTGTTTTGATTACTGTAGCTTTGTAGTATAGTCCGAAGCCAGGGAGTGTGATACTTCCAGCTCTCTTCTTCTTTCTCAAGATTGTTTTGGCTATTTGGGGTCTTTTGTGGTTCTATATATAAAATTTATTTATTATATAAATAATATATTTATATATTTATATTTATTTATATATAAATTTTAGGATTATTTGTTCTAGTTCTGTGAAAAAGGCCCTTGGTATTTTGATAGAGATTGCATTGAATCTGTAAATTGCCTTGGGTAATATGGTCATATTAACAATATTAATTCTTCCAATCCATGAATATGGTATATCTTTCCATCCGTTTGTGTAGTTTTCAATTTCTTTCCTCAGTGTCTTATAGTTCTGAGTACATGTCTTTTACCTTTTTAGTTATATTTATTCCTAGCTATTTTATTCTTTTTTATGTGCTCCTATGTTAGATGCATATATATTTACAATTGTTATATCTTCTTCTTGGAGTGATCCCTGGATCATTATGTAATGTCCTTCTTTGTCTCTTGTTACAGTCTTTGTTTTAAAGTATATTTTGTCTGATATAAATATTGCTACCCTGGCTTTCTTTTGATTTACATTTGCACGGAATACCTTTTTTCATTCTCTCACTTTGTCTGTGTGTATCTTTAGATCTGAAGTGAGTCTTTTATAAGCAGCATATATATGGGTCTTGTTTTTGTATCCATTCACCCAATCTATGTCTTTTGATTAGAGCATTTAGCCCATTTACATTTAAAGTAATTATTGATGAGTATGTTCTTATTGCCATTTTGTTCACTGTTTTGGACTTGTTTTCATGGTTCTTTTTTGTTCCTTTTTTCTTCTTTTGTTCTCTTTCCTTGTGATTTGATGCTTACCTTTAGTGTTATGTTTGGATTCCTTTCTCTTTTTTGTGTATGTATCTATTATAGATTTTTGGTTTGTGGTTACTGTGAGGTCAGGCTGTCTATCTATCTGTCTATCTATCTATGATTATTTTAAGTTGCTGATCTCTTAATTTCAAACACATTTTAACAACCCTGAAGTTTTACTCCCCTCCCCTCATGATTACTGTTTTTTTTTAAACGGTGGTTTTTTTTTTTTTTTTTTTTTTTTTTTAATGTAAGGGTTTGGGTGCTCTTATAGCTACTTTATTTATTTATTTATTTATTTTTGACTGTGTTGGGTCTTCGGTTCGTGCGAGGGCTTTCTCTAGTTGCGGCAAGCGGGGGCCACTCCTCATCGCGGTGCGGGGACCGCTCTTCATCGCGGTGCGCGGGCCTTTCACTATCGCGGCCTCTCTTGTTGTGGAGCACAGGCTCCAGACACGCAGGCTCAGTAATTGTGGCTCACGGGCCCAGCTGCTCCGTGGCATGTGGGATCTTCCCAGACCAGGGCTCGAACCCGTGTCCCCTGCATTAGCAGGCAGATTCTCAACCACTGCGCCACCAGGGAAGCCCTGATTACTGTTTTTGACATGATATTTTACATCTTTTTGTTTTGTGTATCCTTTAACTGATTATTGTGGATTTAGGTGATTTTACTACTTTTGTCTTTTAACCTTCCTACTAGCTTTGTACATGGTTGATTTACTACCTTTACTGTATATTTGCCTTTACCACTGAGCTTTTTCCTTTTAAAATTTTCATGTTTCTGGCTGTGGCCTTTTCTTTTTTGCTTAGAGAAGTCCCTTTAACATTTTTTGTAAAGCTGGTTTGGTGGTGCTGAACTGTTAGCTTTTGCTTGTAGGTAAAACTTTTGATCTCTCCATCATATCTGAATGAAAGCTGTGCTGGGTAGAGTATTCTTGGTTGTAGGTTTTTCCCTTTCATCACTTTAAATATATCATGCCACTCCCTTCTGGCCTTCAGAGTTTCTGCTGAAAAGTCAGCTGATAGCCTCATGGGAGGTCCCTTGTATGTAACTTGTTGCTTTTCCCTTGCTGCTATTAATATTCTCTTTTTAAAAAATTTTTGCCATTTTAATTACAATGTGTCTTGTTGTGGTCTTCTTTGGGTTGGCCCTGTTTGGGATGCTGTGCTTCCTGGACTTGGACGTCTGTTTCCTTTCCTACGTTAGGGAAGTTTCCAGCTATTATGTCTTCAAATATGTTCCCTGCACCTTTCTCTCTCTTCTCTTTTGGGACCCTGTAATGCGAGTGTTAGCATGCTTGATGTTGTCCCAGAGGTCTCTTAAACTGTCCTCATTTATTTTTATTCTTTTTTCTGTTCAGCGTCAGTGATTTCCACTACTCTGTCTTCCAGCTAACTGATCTATTCTTCTGTATCATTTAATCTACTGTTGATTCCTACTAGTGTATTTTTCATTTTAGCTATTATAGTCTTCATTTCTATTTGGTTCTTCTTTATATTTTCTAATTTTTGTTAAAAACTTCTAGCTTCTCACTCTGTTTATCCATTCTTCTCCTGAGTTCTTTGATCATCTTTATGATCATTACTTTGAACTCTTTATTGGGTAGGTTGCCTATTTCCACTCCACTTGGTGCTTCTTCTGGGGTTTTATTTTGTTCCTTCATTTGGAACATGTTCCTCTGTCACCTCATGTTGCCTAATTTGCTGTTTTTATTTCTGTGTATCTCGTAGTTGGTTACATTTCCCAACCTTGGAGAAGTGGCCTTTTGTACCAGACATCCTATGTGTCCCAGCAGCACACTCCCCTCTGGTCACCAGAGCTCTATGCTCTAGGTGTGCCCCCTATTTGGATAGTGTGGGTCCTTCTATTGTGGCAGGCTGACAACTGTGGGTGGTCTGGTAGGCATGGCTGGTCCCCAGTCTGGTTGGTTGCCAGGCCCTGTCTTGAGCAGGGGGTAATTTTCAGAGAAAGTGGAGACCTGTGAGGTGGGCAACACCCCCAAAGTGGTCTCCTGTGTTATCTCAGGTTTGTTGAGAAGACTAAATAGGATAATGAATATAAACATTTGGTACTGTTTCTGGTATATACTTTGGGCTCTATAAATGGTATCTGCTATTATTCATTCATTGACTTATTTAATAAGCACTTTTTTTTTAATTTCAAGCATGGACATGTGTTACTTTTTTTTAAAAAAAATTAATTAATTAATTAATTTTTGGCTGCCTTGTGTCTTCATTGCTGCACATGGGCTTTCTCTAGTTGCAGTGAGTGGGGGCCACTCTTCGTCACTGTGTGTGGGCTTCTCATTGCAGTGGCTTCTCTTATTGCAGAGCACGGGCTCTAGGCGCGTGGGCTTCAGTAGTTGTGGCTCACGGGCTCTAGAGCGCAGGCTCAGCAGTTGTGGCACACGGACTTAGTCGCTCGGAGGCATGTGGGATCCTCCCAGACCAGGGCTCACACCCATGTCCCCTGCATTGACAGGTGGATTCCTAACCACTGCGCCACCAGGGAAGCCCCTAATAAGCACTTTTTAGTGTATGGTTTGTATTAGATCCTACACTAGGTGCTGAGGACAAAGCTTTAAGTTGTTGCTGGGGTTTTTGTCAGGATTGAAAGAAATAGTACGTACAAAGTGTTTAGTACAGTTCCTGACACACAGTAAAGTTTCAGTAAATGTTGTCTATAAATGTTGAATGTCTAATTGCAAAAGAGTGAAAAAAATTCTTATTTTTTTTCTATATGTTTTTTGGTCCCTTGGCCATAGGACTAAGACATGTTTCATTACAAAAATGGATTTTAGTGATCAAAATAATGTCAGCTGCCAGAGTGACAGTTTTCAGATACTGTGTTTAAGTCAAATTTAGGAAAAGTTTAGGAAAATAACATTGGCATCTTCCAAACTCAAGCACTTAAACAAATCATTAAGAGTTAACTCAGTTAAAAATACCCATGTGCAACCTGTGATGGTCTTTATTTTCCTGACCAAGAATGCATGGACCTGCCCATCTGCAGGAGACTAAATTGTGGTATAGCCACACGACAGAATTCAGCAATGAAGATGAACATACTACAGCCACAAGCAATGTATGGGCAAGTCACAAACACAGGGTTGAGTAAAGGAAGCCAGACACTGAATGATTCTATTTATGTGAATTTCCAGAACAGGAAAAGCACATGTATGGTATTTAGAAGTCTGGGCAGTGTTTGCCCTTGGCAAGGTGTTGGCTGGGAGGGGGCTTTAGGCATGTTGGTAATGTTGTTTCTTGATCTGAGTGCTGGGTACACAGGTGTATCTTGTAACATTTTACTGAACAGCACACTTACCTGCATTTTAATGTATATATGATCTAGTTTGATAAAAAAGTTTTAAAAACAGAAGAGAGTGCCTCATCGTTATGCAGCTGCCCAGCCGAGGCAGGTGAGGCAGGCTCCCCACTTGGTGACTGAGAAGGAATTAGATTTCTAGGCAGAGGGGGCAAAGGGAAAGGAACTCATATTTATTCAGTCCATGGGAGAACTTGGTTTCGAGGCTCAGTAACAAACATAGTTTCACTTCTTCTGAACAATAATTTTTTTCTTTTTACTGCTTTAAAAATATCTCTTGAATATTCTGTAGAGGGTGCTTCCCTCTACAGTGGCTGCTACTGAAAGTCAGTTTTGGAGTCCACCTCTTACAAGTGCAGGAATTGTATCTTTCATTGTCATCCTGAGTTTTTTCTTTTATTTCCTATCTTTATTTTTCCTTTGTCCCAATTCACTCACTTATTTTTAAAAAGTTGAGATGTGTGTATGTTTCCTTTGCCCCTAGTTACTCACTTGTTAGAGAAAACATGATAGTATGTGTGTGTCTTTAAGTGGCTTTGATTCTTTTTGGAGGAACATGGTGTACGAATAAACAAAACAGTGCAGAAAACATTTATAGCAACCTTACGTGTGTTGGGTATTTCCACCACTTATTTCAGAGGATGTTACAGGGGAAGGGTGTGGTTTGGAGGGGCTGGCCTGGTACACAGTAGGTGCCCAATGCACTTGTGGGGCATTGGTCAGTGAGGGATGGGGATGGAACACAGAGGACCGCATGAGGGCTCTGCTTTCTCCAAGTACCAGAAAGCAGAGAGAAATTCACTCTGCTCTGGGTCAGGAGCTTTGGGCTTGGAGCCAGAAAATCTGGGTTCAATTCTCCTCTTTTTCACCTGCTGTGAGTCCTGGGGCAAATCCCTTGTCCTTTAAGAACCTTGGTCCAGCAGAAGGGTCTCCATCAGGCACCACCTGGGGCCTGGGTCTTCTGTCCAGCATCTTCAGACTGTGGCCCCCTCCCCTGGAGCAGCTGCTGAGTATGAAGGGGACTCTTTTTTTTAATTGAAGTATAGTTGATTTACAAAGTTGTGTTAATTACTGATATATATATATATATATATATATATATATGTTATACATATATATGATTCAGTTATACATATATACGTGATTCAGTTATACACATATATATAGTGACTCAGTTATATATATATATATATATGTAAAGTGGCTCAGTTATACATATATATCTTCTTTTTTTAATATTCTTTTCCATTATGGTTTATCATAAGATATTGAATATAGTTCTCTGTGCTGTACAGCAGGACCTTGTCGTTTATCCATTCTATATATAAAAGCTTACATCTGCTCACCCCAATCCTCCCCTAACTCCACTCCCCCTTGGCAACCACCAGTCTCTTCTCTGTGTCTGTGATTCTGTTTCTGTTTCATAGATAGGTTAATTTGTGTCATAGTTTAGATTCCACATATAAGTGATATCATATGGTACTTGTCTTTCTCTTACTTCACTTAGTATGATAATCTCCACTTGCATCCATATTGCTGAAAATGGCATTATTTCATTCTTTTTTATGGCTGAGTAGTATTCCGTTGTATATATGTACCACATCTTTATCCATTCATCTGTCGATGAACTTTTAGGTTGTTTCCATGTCTTTAATTTTTTTTTTTTTTTTGGCTGTGTTGGGTCTTGGTTGCTGCGTGTGGGCTTTCTCTAGTTGCACTGAGCGGGGGCTACTCTTCATTGTGGTGTGTGGGCTTCTCATTGTGGTGGCTTCTCTTGTTTCAGAGCACGGGCTCTAGGCGCACGGGCTTCAGTAGTTGTGGCACACGGGCTTAGTTGCTCCGCGGCATGTGGGATCTTCCTGGACCAGGGATTGAAGCTGTGTCCCCTGCATTGGCAGGCGTTCTTAACCACTGCACCAACAGGGAAGTCCCTCCATGTCTTGATTATTGATTATTGTGAATAGTGCTGCTGTGAACACAGGGGTGCATGTATCTTTTTGAATTAGAGTTTTGTCCAGGTATATTGCCCAGGAGTGGGATTGCTGGATCATATGGTAATTCTTTTTTTTTTCAAGATTTATTTATTATTTATTTATTTATTTAATTTATTTTTGGCTGCGTCAGGTCTTAGTTGCAGCATGCGGGATCTTTGTTGAGGCATGCGGGATCTTTTGTTGTGGCGTGCGGGCTCTTCGTTGTGACGCGTGGGCTTCTCTCTAGTTGTGGCACGTGGGCTCCAGGGCGTGTGGGCTCTGTAGTTTGCAGCACGTGGGCTCTCTCGTTGAGGCGCACGAGCTCAGTAGTTGTGGCGTGTGGGCTTAGTTGCCCAGCGGCATGTGGGATCTCAGTTCCCTGACCAGGGATCGAATCCGTGTCCCCTGCATTGTAAGGCAGATTCTTTACCACTGGACCACCAGGGAAGTCCCTGGTAATTCTTATTTTTAGTTTTTTAAGGAACCTCTATACTGTTTTCCACAGTGGCTGCACCAACGTACATTCCCGTCAACAGTGTAGGAGGGTTCTGAAGGGGACTCTTAACCCTGCCTCTCCTTTCTGTCCTGGTCCTCTCCACCAGAGTTCCTGGGGACTCTTGGTAACTCGTCCCCATGCCACCTGCTCACATCCACAAATTTCAAAAGAACAGGAAATCCCAGAACCCAGCAAGATGGCTGTGGGGAGTTTCACTGCCCCCTGCATCTGCTTCTCTTAAAGCAGGCTCAGCAGCTCAGGAACCGAGGAGAGCTGGAAACCGGACTGGCAGAGACAGATGGGCCCCTTTTTTGCCATCCCTTAGGAGGCAGTCTGTCTGCTATTTGTTTTGAGCTGACCAGGGTGGACTTGAAATGCTGCTGGGAGAACTTGTCCCTGAGAAGTATGTTAATCATGTCACCCGAATGCAGTACAGAGCAGTTTACACCCCCAGCCTGGAGTAGCTAAGCCTTTGCACTTGGGAAGAGGCAGGGCAGCGGTCCTGCAGTCTTGTGAATTTGACCCTGTGGGGAATAAGCTGTTTCTTAGCATCTCTGTTTGGTCTGTCACCTTGTTCATTTTCACTGGCATACAACGTGCTACAAGCATCCCGCTCCCCCTAAAGCATGGCACAGGCTGCCCTCAATGTAACCTTTTCTCAGCTCAGTCTGGAAGAAAGGACACCCTTCCACTGCAGCCTTGGCACTGCCTTAAATCAAGCCACGCCCTTGCTTAAGCCCTTTAATAGTTACCCGTTGCTACACGGTCAGGTCCACACTGGAAAGGACAGTCAGGGTCCTTTCTGATCTGGTCCCTGCCCACCTCTCTAGGTTCTATTCCAATCACTCTCCCCCTCACCCCTTGGGCTCCAGCCATCTCTAACATCCAAATGCCCCCTTCTTCAGCGGCTTCTCTGACCTTGTTTTCCCTTAGGTTGAATTAATATCTCCTTCATCTGGGGCCCCATGATACACTTCACATTTCAAAATGATAGAAATTGCATAAGATTTTTTTGTTTGTTTGTGCATACATGCCTCCCTATTTGTGAGCCTTTGGAGGGGAAGAACAGAATCTTATTCATCACTGTGGCCCCAGATCAGGGTCTGGCACAGGGCTTCATAAACATTTGTTGCACCAGTGGAGTTAGATCATAAAGACACCAGCGACTGTGTCTGGAACAGGGGGCTGCCTCTGGAGGGCCCCATCTGCCCTTGTGGTGTTCTAGTTCTTTCTCCCTCCCTGCCCCTTCTCAGTGTGTTACTTCTAGCTGTCCTCCTCCTTCCATTTGATACTTACAAGCTTCACAGAAGAACTGTAGGTTTCTTGAGAGAACAGTATCCATGGTTGCTAAATAAATAAGCTACATTCACCGACAATTCAGCAGAACCTCGTTTGGTGAGAATGACTGCATTCTTACCAGGACTCTGATGGCTGCATAGCAGTCCTTTAGAAGACAAAACACTCTTTTTATTTTAAAAGAATTTTAGAAGAATTGCAAAAATGGAGCTCACGTATATCCTTCACCCAGCTTCCCCTAATGATAACGAGTTGTATAACCATAGTACAATGATCAAAACCAGGAAATTAACAATTGGTACAATATTGTTATTGTATCCTATGTGAAGTTCACTAGTTTTTACCTAATGTTCCTTTTCTGTTTCAAGATCCGCTTTAGGATCCCACCTTGCTTATAGTTGTGTCTCCTCAGATTCTTCCAGTCTGTAACAGTTCCTGATTCTTTCCTTGCTTTCATGAACTTGACATCTCTGATGAGTATTGATCAGTTACATAGAAGTTTTTTATTGCTTCTGGTTCCTGGTTGGTTTCCAGGTGATTGAAGTTCCTGGAGGTGTGTCTTTAGGATTAGTTTTGAATAAGTGCTTCTTTTTCCTTTCCCTTCTCATTCTGCTTGATTCCCTTGGGATTCCCTGGAGCAGGAGTCAGAGGAGGGAGGCATTCTGTGGAGGTGATTAGTGTTTTTCGACCTTGGGTGTTCACTGTCCTAGCATTCCCGATCACATCTGCAGTCAATTATACAATTAGCCGTGCACAATGACCTTGGGATGGTCCAGATTCCTTCTTGCTTCTTCTCCTTTTCTGCATATCTTAGTTTGCTCCTCCCCTCTCCCAGTTGTCCCTTGTTGGTAATCGATTAGAGGACGCTTCAGGACTGGCAACCCTGTGCACACACTTTCCTGGAGTTACACTCTCTGGGACATCTCTGCCAGGTCTGCTGGGGGAAGTGGGTGGTGTATTTGGGAAGTGGGACCATGTGCTGAGCCTTACGGCCCCCCTGCACTCACCAGTGATGGGGTCATGTGGCCCTTGAGGTTAGGGACAGGAGCAGAGGCCTGGGAGAGGAGTCAGCTGTGGTAACAAAGTGTCAATCAGCTCAGCCCCGTCACATTCAGTCACTTATCCTCTGATGGGAAGCCTGGGCTTTCTGAGGGATGATGTAAGAACATGCTAGAACCCAGTCACTTAATTCATTCACTCAGCTATTCATTCACCCATTTATTTGATCAGAGTAAGGCCTGGTTTGTTATTATTATTATTTTTGTTGTTGCTGTCATTATTATTAAGTCCTAGGAATGAGACTTCCCTGGCGGTCCAGTGCTTAAGACTCTGCACTTCCACTACAGGGGGCGCGGGCTCGATCCCTGGTCGGGGTACTAAGATCCTGTATGCTGCATGGCGTGGCCAAAAAGAAAAAGTCCTAGGTATGAGGACATAGGGATGAATGCAACTGAAGCCCAGCCCTCAGAGTGCTCAGAGAAAGAGAGAGAGAGAGAGAGAGAGAGAGAGAGGGAGAGAGAGAGAGAGAGACCATGGAAGACCTCAGCACCATGTGACAAGGGCTCTGTTGAAGGGATGTGTTAAGTTTGTGGGAGCAAGGGAGAGGGAGTGACTTAATTGTGACAGGGATGTGCAGTGGATGGGGCAGCTGATGCTGAAGGATTTGGAACAGTTAGGCTGGCAGATTGGGAAGGGACTGATGTTCCAGGTAGGGGAACAGCCTGTGCAAAGGCCTGGAGTGCGGAAAGTCTGTGGCTAGCTGAAGGAATAGAAAACTCTCCACACCTTTACTCCTTCATTTATTCGTCCACTCATTTGTTCTGGGCCAGGCTCTGCTGGGAACAGGGCCACCAAGGTGAGGCAGACCTGGCCCTGCCTAAGGGTCTCATCGGGGTGGGGGGGAGTCATACAGTTATTATGAGAGCAGAAATAAACATAGATGCTGATGCCTTAGGGAGGATAGAGAGATGGGCAGGCAAGCTTTCTTTGAGGAGGATATCTCTGAGGTGTGATTTGAGGAGTAGCTGGGCAAGTGAAGAAGCAGAGATGGTCATTTTTTACAGAGAGAGAGTAGCATGTGCAAAGGCCCAGGGGTCATCTGTTTATTCATTCACTTATTATATTTATTCATTCTACAGATATGTATTGAGTGCCAGCCCTGTGTCTCTACTATGCATAGAGGTTACAAAGTGAACAATTATGAAGCTTACATGGAGAGTTTTAGTCACCTTAGGCTAAATTATGCTTTGGTTACAACCTGCAAATCTCAGTGGCTTACAACAATGAAGGTTTATTTTTCACTCAAGTTATGTGTTCATCGCTGGTGGCAGAGAGAAGAGAGATGGTGGAACCATGAGCTGGCTCTTTAAGTTTCTGCTCCAAAGTGGCAAGTGTCTCTTGCATTCGTATTTTATTTGAGAAAGTGCATCACCTGGCCAAGTTTGACATCAGTGGGTTAGGCAATGTGTAATCCTCCCACAGAGAAGGGCAGTGCATATTTTGACCAGTAAGACAACCTACCAAGTGTCTGAGGAAAGGTAGCTTAATATGACTGGAGGCTGGAGACAGGAAGAGCAATTGGAAAATTTTGGAAATACCATAGTAGAGAGAACGAAGAGGGCCCCAACTAAGGTTGGAACAGTAGAGGAGAGGAGGAGAGGGCTTCAAGAGATGTCAGGAATAGAATGAAGGGAATTTGGCACATTCTTCAACAGATAATTTAGAGAGAAAGAAGGAACGAGTAAGTGTGTGTACCTGGACCTTGCACACCAGTGAAGTAACCAATAAATCGATCACTTATAAAGTGAGACAGCCTTGATCAAATATCTCTCCATTAAAAAAATTGTTGATAATTAAAAAAATTTTTTTAAATTTATGTACAGTAACATTCACTTTTTTGGAGTATAGGTCTATGATTTTGACAAATGCACATTTTGTAGCCCCTACTACAATTAAGATACTGAAAAGTCTCTCTCATGCAGCTTCTCTTTGTTAATCAAACCATCCCTCCTCCCCAACTCCTGGAAACCCTGATCTGTTTTCTGCTGCTGTAGTTTTGCCTTTTTCAGAATATTGTATGAATGGAATCATACAGTATGTAGTCTTTTAAATCTACTCTCTTCCACTTAGTGTAATGCATTTGAGATTCACTCAAGTTGTTGCATTTATCAGTGTTTCTGTTACTCAATAGTATTCAATTGTATGGCTGTACCATGTGCGTGGTTTAAAAAAAAAGCCCCTGGTCACTTTTTGTTATTCTCTACACTCTACAAAATGTTGGCTGCTTTATGTGATGCCCCAGGCAGGGTTTTTTCTGTTTCTTGCCGAGCACCCTATGCCTGTAGGTCTCCCTCTGCTCAGTCAGGAGAAGCCTTCTCTGGTTCCCTGGGCTCAAAGGTAGAGTTTCGTTTTCTTCCTTTGATGTAAAGACTCACTTCCTGCTCAGAGTCCCATATGAAAACAAAACCCCTTTGCGCAGCTTCCTGTGTAACATCATCAACCATCCCACCAGCAACCGTTACTCAGGAGCGTCACAGGTTAACGGCACTTCCTACACCTTGTGCTACAAAAGCACATTGCAAAGTTCTGTGAAGTCCCTGAGAGTGGGTGGACACTCAGCTTTCCGAGACATCCCCAGATGGCCTCTGGATGGACTGTGGGAAATTGGTCTCAGCTTTTTCTCTTATATCTTTGAGTAATGTAGTATAAGAGTAATGTAGAATATTTCTTTTAAAAATTAATTAATTAATTAATTTTGGCTGCATTGGGTCTTTGTTGCTGCACACGGGCTTTTCTCTAGTCGTGGTGAGCGGGGGCTACTCTTTGTTGCGGTGCGTGGGCTTCTCATTGCAGTGGCTTCTCTTGTTGCAGAGCACAGGCTCTAGGTGCGTGGGCTTCAGTAGTTGTGGCACGTGGCCTCAGTAGTTGTGGCTCGTGGGCTCTAGAATGCAGGTTCAGTAGTTGTGGTGTACGGGCGGGCTTAGTTGTTCCATGGCATGTGGAATCTTCCCGGACCAGGGCTCGAACCCGTGTCCACTGCATTGGCAGGTGGATTCTTAACTACTGCGCCACCAGGGAAGTCCCTAGGATATTTCTATGCATTGCAGAATCCTATGGGGTCACTTGGCTGGAAAACCAGGTTTTCCTCATCCCATGGACTATAATAGTTCTGATCCAGAAAGTTGCCGGAAATCTGGGGTTAAAAAACTCCAAAGGCTAAGAGATGAAGATCCCACAGGACTAAGTTCAAAGGAATGATTTTTTTAAAAAAATCAACAACTTGTTTTGCTGGGTTCAAAAGCAATTAGTTAATTTAAAGTATCTGTTGCATTAATAGATAGTGAATCAAAAACCTTTTTTTTTTAAAAAACAAAAACTTTAAATGATAATGTGGGGAAACTTTGCTTATCAAATTTACTGTTTTTCAGTGAGAAGGAAGTGTTTACAAGTTAACATTAAACTAACATTCTTTTCTGATTATAAACATAATGCATGCTGATTATAGAAAATTTGGAAAACACAGAATTAAAAAGAAAAGAAAAATTATTCATAATTCCCAAGCCTGGAGGTGGATATCTGCTAGAAAAAGTTGAGATCTGACTGTAAATAATGCATTGAGTTCAGCTTTTTTGTTTGACCTTGAGTTCAACTCAAGATCACCATGTCACATGACTTAATGGCTGCCAGTATTGTTTTATGGATCTGCCATATTTTACCTTACGAGTCTTTTATTATTGGGCATTTCTGTTGTTTCCTATTTTTTGATTTGTATATACCTGAAATTAACACTGTGGCAGATACATGCTGTACTTGTCTCTTAGGCTATGTCCTTAGAAGGGGGATTGCTGGGTGGTCTAGAGTTTTGGTTGTGAAGAGCAGAGATTCAACCTACCATTTCGAGGACAGTAGAATTTGTGGTAAGGATTCTTGACCTGGGCGATGCCTGGAACCAGGGTGCTCAAGGATGGCTGCTCTTTCTGGCCCAGAGTCAATGCTCCAGGATTGGCTTGGCGAAAGCAGGGTGTAGCAGAGCAGGAGGGCTGAGTGTGGACACTGAGGCAGGGGCCCCTGGTGCAGGAAAGGATAATGGGGTGCACATGCCCACGGATCCCACAGCCAGGGCCAGCTGCTCCCTCTAGTTGAGATTCTGTTTGTCATCAGTGCTGCTGGAGGCCACAGGTACCTATGGGGAACTAGGTACCTGCCTTTCTTTTCCGCATCAGAGACTGGCAGGAGGGGAGGTGCAGAGTGAGTTCTGGGGCCAGACCCCATGGTTGCCTCTCTGATCTGGGTTCTGCCAAGGTCCAGGCCCCTTGGAACCGGAGGTCTATGTCAGGATACCGTGGTGTTCCATCCCCGGGATGCTATCGAGTCCTGAGCGTGTGTTGAGGCCGCGCGCCCCCTAGTGGTCATTTTCTCCATGACTAGCACAGTGGGCGTGGATGATGTTTCCTGGTCCAGCCTCCAAGCCCCCAGGTCCGAGGAAGTCTCCCGCAGATCCACATTTTCCTGGGAGCCAGGAGGCGGGTGCTACTCCCAACTCTCTCTTTAACTTGCTGTGTGACTCTGGCCACTTTTTATTGCACAGAGCCTCAAGGTCAGCCAGAGAAGAGAGCTTAGGGCCTTCCCAGAAAGGCAGAGTTCCAGAAAGATCCCTTTCTCGGTCTCACTTTAGTCATCTGTGAAATGAGGAAGGTCATGCTGGCTTCAGAGGTTTGAACTGGGGAAGGGCGCAGAACCTTTGCAGCTCCTGCCCACTTTGGCCAGGTGGGGGGCCCATGGTTGGCTGGAGCAGGTATATGCAGTGTGGTAAGCAGATTCCAGGGAACACTGCGTTTGTGCCCTTTCTTGGTGTCCACTAAAGGTTCCAAACTGAGAGGTGAGCCCTTAGCTTTCATGAGGATCACTCTTCCCGCCTCAGGGTAAATAGGAGTCAGAGAAGATGTGTCCAGAGTGGCAAAGTGCTCAGAGCTGGGCCCCTCTGGGAGGCTTGGAGGGATAGGGACTGCCTGATTTGGGACTGCCTGGGAGGCTTCTTGGAGGAGGAAGTAGTGAAGAGATCCCATGGGCTCCAGGGATTGGAAAACTGTGAGTTCAGAGGGCAGGCACTTCAGACAAGTAGGAAAAGAGAACACAAAAACCAGCCTGAGGGGGTGACATCAGCAGAAATGGCAGAATAAGGAAATCCTCTCTTCCATAAAAGCAATGAGAACACTGGAAAAAGTTATCAAAATCAACTTTTTCAGAACTCTGGAAATTAACCAAAGGCTTGAAACAATCCAAGGAGTGTTCATTAAAAACAATCAGATAATCTTGGTAAGAATAGTGAACTTTGTAGTGTTTTAACTTTCCATAGTCCCATTCCCCTCTCTCCAGTCCTGTAGTAGCCTTGAAACCCAGTAGCTCCACAATTAATAGTGAAAATCAGCAGCCTGGAAGCCACTGGAAGGGGCAGAACAGAATTGGAACTCCTCCAAAGCTCAATTCCCAGATAACTGTCATCATTTGACCCATCTGGTGGTTCCCTAGATGACCTCCCTTGTAAGGCTGTGTTTATTTGACCTGGCTTGAAGCTTGCTTAATGCAAGCAAGCCTTTTTTTCCTGGGGGCATTTGTTGAAAATAATCAGTGGCAATCATTTAACATCATAGTTGCCTGAGGCAATGATAACAGCTAGGGCAAACAAGAAGCTAACCAAAAGTCTTAAAGGAAAAGTTAGGGAATGAGCTGTCCACAGAGGGCTTTGAAAAACTTTGGCATATTCCTGGGAATCTAAAAGGCCACTCACATGTGCAGGGATGTGCACATTCTCAGAGAAGACCTGGGAAGGCCCTAAGCTCTCACCTCTGACTGACCTGAAGGCTCTGTGCAACAAAAAGTTAAGGCTAAGGCAGATTTGTAGACTGCCTGCCTGAGTATCAAAGGAGTTCCCCAACATACACACAGAACTCCTTGGCAAATGCTGAGAGACTTATTCATTCCAGGCATTTAAGGGACTTTGTCCAATTGCTAACTGACCGCTACCAAACAGAGACTTCAGTGACCGCACACAACAAAGAGTACAAACTTTACAGCATTAGTTTAGGAAAGTCACTAAACAAACTGCAGCAGCAACAAAACCCAGCAACAGCAAACTCTGGGGGTTAGGGATCTGGTTTCCACAGTTGCCATATTGTATTATTTAAATATCCAATTTTCTATAGAAATTATGAGACATGCCAAGAAATAAGAAAGAATGGCCCATTCACAAGAAAACAAGCAATCAATAGAAATTATCCCTAAAGAAACCCAAAGGTTGGACTTACTAGACAAATACTTTAAGCCAGTTATTTAAAATCTTTTCAAAGAACTAAAGGAAACCATATCTAAAGAATGAAAGAGAAGTATGAGAGTGGTGTGTCAACAAATAGAGAATATCAATAAAGAGGTATGGGAGGATTAACCAAGATGGCGGAGTAGAAGGACGTGCTCTCACTCCCTCTTGCGAGAGCACCAGAATCAAAACTGGCTGCTGGACAGTCATTGACAGGAAGACCCTGGACTTCACCAAGGAGGATACCCCACGTCCAAGGACAGAGGAGAAGCCACAGTGAGACGGTAGGAGGGGCGCAATCAGAGTAAAATCAAATCCCATAACTGCTGGGTGGGTGACTCACAGACTGGCGAACACTTATACCACAGAAGTCCACCCACTGGAGTGAAGGTTCTGAGCCCCACGTCAGGCTTCCCAATCTGGGGGTCCGGCTACGGGAGGAGGAATTCCTAGAGAATCAGACTTTGAAGCCTAGTGGGAATTGATTGCAGGACTTTGACAGGACTGGGGGAAACAGAGACGCCACTCTTGGAGGGCACACACAAAGTAATGTGTGCATCGGGACCCAGGGGAAGGAGCAGTGACCCTGGGGGAGACTGAACCAGACCTACCTGCTGGTGTTGGGGGGTCTCCTGCAGAGGCGAGTGGTGGCTCTGTTTCACCGTGGGGATAAGGACACTGGCAGCCGAGGTTCTGGGAAGTTCTCCTTGCCGTGAGCCCTCCCAGAGTCTGCCATTAACCCCACCAAAGAGCACGGGTAGGCTCCAGTGTTGGGTTGCCTCAGGCAAAACAACCAACAGGGAGGGAACCCAGCCCCACCCATCAACAGTCAAGTGGATTAAGGGTTTACTGAGCTCTGACCGCCACAGCAACAGTCAGCTCTACCCACCACCAGAGCCTCCCATCAAGCCTCTTAGATAGCCTCAACCACCAGAGGGCAGACAACAGAAGCAAGAAAAACTACAATCCTGCAGCCTGGGGACCAAAAACCACAGTTACAGAAAGATAGAGAAGATGAAAAGGCAGAGGGCTATGTACCAGATGAAGGAACAAGAAAAAACCCCAGAAAAACAACTAAATGAAGTGGAGATAGGCAACCTTCCAGAGAAAGAATTCAGAATAATGATAGTGAAGATGATCCAGGACCTCGGAATAAGAATGGAGGCAAAGATTGAAAAGATGCAAGAAATGATTAACAAAGACCTAGAAGAATTAAAGAACAAACAGAGATGACCAATACAATAACTGAAATGAAAACTACACTAGAAGGAATCAATAGCAGAATAACTGAGGCAGAAGAACGGATAAGTGACCTGGAAGACAGAATGGTGGAATTCACTGCTGCGGAACAGACTAAAGAAAAAAGAATGAAAAGAAATGAAGACAGCCTAAGAGACCTCTGGGACAACATTAAACGCAACAACATTCGCATTATAGGGGTCCCAGAAGGAGAAGAGAGAGAGAAAGGACCAGAGAAAATATTTGAAGAGATTATAGTCGAAAACTTCCCTAACATGGGAAGGGAAATAGCCACCCAAGTCCAGGAAGCGCAGAGAGTCCCATACAGAATAAACCCAAGGAGAAACACGCCGAGACACATAGTAATCAAAGTGGCAAAAATTAAAGACAAAGAAAAATTATTGAAAGCAGCAAGGGAAAAACGACAAATAACATACAAGGGAACTCCCATAAGGTTAACAGCTGATTTCTCAGCAGAAACTCTGCAAGCCAGAAGGGAGTGGCATGATATACTTAAAGTGATGAAAGGGAAGAACCTACAACCAAGATTACTCTACCCAGCAAGGATCTCATTTAGATTTGATGGAGAAATCAAAAGCTTTACAGACAAGCAAAAGCTAAGAGAATTCAGCACCACCAAACCAGCTCTAAAACAAATGCTAAAGGAACTTCTCTAAGTGGGAAACACAAGAGAAGAAAAGGACCTACAAAAACAAACCCAAAACAATTAAGAAAATGGTCATAGGAACATACATATCGATAATTACCTTAAACGTGAATGGATTAAACGCCCCGACCAAAAGACATAGACTGGCTGAATGGATACAAAAACAAGACCCATATATATGCTGTCTACAAGAGACCCACTTTAGACCTAGGGACACATACAGACTGAAAGGGGATGGAAAAAGATATTCCATGCAAATGGAAATCAAAAGAAAGCTGGAGTAGCTATACTCATATCAGATAAAATAGACTTTAAAATAAAGAATGTTACAAGAGACAAGGAAGGACACTACATAATGATCCAGGGATCAATCCAAGAAGAAGATATAACAATTATAAATATATATGCACCCAACATAGGAGCACCTCAATACATAAGGCAACTGCTAACAGCTATAAAAGAGGAAATCGACAGTAACACAATAATAGTGGGGGACTTTAACACTTCACTTACACCAATGGACAGATCATCCAAAATGAAAATAAATAAGGAAACAGAAGCTTTAAATGACACAACAGACCAGATAGATTTAATTGATATATATAGGACATTCCATCCAAAAACAGCAGATTACACGTTCTTCTCAAGTGCGCACGGAACATTCTCCAGGATAGATCACATCTTGGGTCACAAATCAAGCCTCAGTAAATTTAAGAAAATTGAAATCATACCAAGCATCTTTTCTGACCACAACGCTATGAGATTAGAAATGAATTACAGGGAAAAAAACGTAAAAAAGACAAACACATGGAGGCTAAACAATACGTTACTAAATAACCAAGAGATCACTGAAGAAATCAAAGAGGAAATAAAAAAATACCTAGAGACAAATGACAATGAAAACACGACGACCCAAAACCTATGGGATGCAGCAAAAGCGGTTCTAAGAGGGAAGTTTATAGCTATACAAGCCTACCTAAAGAAACAAGAAAAATCTCAAGTAAACAATCTAACCTTACACCTAAAGAAACTAGAGAAAGAAGAACAAACAAAACCCAAAGTTAGCAGAAGGAAAGAAATCATAAAGATCAGAGCAGAAATAAATGAAATAGAAACAAAGAAAACAATAGCAAAGATCAATAAAACTAAAAGTTGGTTCTTTGAGAAGATAAACAAAATTGATAAGCCATTAGCCAGACTCATCAAGAAAAAGAGGGAGAGGGCTCAAATCAATAAAATCAGATATGAAAAAGGAGAAGTTACAACAGACACTGCAGAAATACAAAACATCCTAAGAGACTACTATAAGCAACTTTATGCCAATAAAATGGACAACCTGGAAGAAATGGACAAATTCTTAGAAAGGTATAACCTTCCAAGACTGAATCAGGAAGAAACAGAAAATATGAACAGACCAATCACAAGTAATGAAATTGAAACTGTGATTAAAAATCTTCCAACAAACAAAAGTCCAGGACCAGATGGCTTCACAGGTGAATTCTATCAAACATTTAGAGAAGAGCTAACACCCATCCTTCTCAAACTCTTCCAAAAAATTGCAGAGGAAGGAACACTCCCAAACTCATTCTATGAGGCCACCATCACCCTGATACCGAAACCAGACAAAGACACTACAAAAAAAGAAAATTACAGACCAATATCACTGATGAATATAGATGCAAAAATCCTCAACAAAATACTAGCAAACAGAATCCAAAAACACATTAAAAGGATCATACACCACGATCAAGTGGGATTTATCCCAGGGATGCAAGGATTCTTCAATATACGCTAATCAATCAATGTGATACACCATATTAACAAATTGAAGAATAAAAACCATATGATCATCTCAATAGATGCAGAAAAACTTTTGACAAAATTCAGCACCCATTTCTGATAAAAACTCTCCAGAAAGTGGGCATAGAGGGAACCTACCTCAACATAATAAAGGCCATATATGACAAACCCACAGCAAACATCATTCTCAATGGTGAAAAACTGAAAGCATTTCCTCTAAGATCAGGAACGAGACAAGGATGTCCACTCTAACCACTATTATTCAACATAGTTCTGGAAGTCCTAGCCACGGCAATCAGAGAAGAAAAAGAAATAAAAGGAATACAAATTGGAAAAGAGGAAGTAAAACTGTCACTGTTTGCAGATGACATGATACTATACATAGAGAATCCTAAAACTGCCACCAGAAAACTGCTAGAGCTAATTAATGAATATGGTAAAGTTGCAGGATACAAAATTAATGCACAGAAATCTCTTGCATTCCTATACACTAATGATGAAAAATCTGAAAGAGAAATTATGGAAACACTCCCATTTACCATTGCAACAAAAAGAATAAAATACCTAGGAATAAACCTACCTAGGGAGACAAAAGACCTGTATGCAGAAAACTATAAGACACTGATGAAAGAAATTAAAGATGATACCAACAGATGGAGAGATATACCATGTTCTTGGATTGGAAGAATCAACATTGTGAAAATGAGTATACTACCCAAAGCAATCTACAGATTCAATGCAATCCCTATCAAATTACCAATGGCATTTTTTACGGAGCTAGAACAAATCATCTTAAAATTTGTATGGAGACACAAAAGACCCCGAATAGCCAAAGCAGTCTTGAGGCAAAAAAATGGAGCTGGAGGAATCAGACTCCCTGACTTCAGACTATACTACAAAGCTACAGTAATCAAGACAATATGGTACTGGCACAAAAACAGAAACATAGATCAATGGAACAAGATAGAAAGCCCAGAGATTAACCCACGCACCTATGGTCAACTAATCTATGACAAAGGAGGCAAAGATATACAATGGAGAAAAGACAGTCTCTTCAATAAGTGGTGCTGGGAAAACTGGACAGCTACATGTAAAAGAATGAAATTAGAATACTCCCTAACACCATACACAAAAATAAACTCAAAATGGATTAGAGACCTAAATATAAGACTGGACACTATAAAACTCTTAGAGGAAAACATAGGAAGAACACTCTTTGACATAAATCACAGCAAGATCTTTTTTGATCCACCTCCTAGAGTAATGGAAATAAAAACAAAAATAAACAAGTGGGACCTAATGAAACTTCAAAGCTTTTGCACAGCAAAGGAGACCATAAACAAGACGAAAAGACAACCCTCAGAATGGGAGAAAATATTTGCAAATGAATCAACGGACAAAGGATTAATCTCCAAAATATATAAACAGCTCATTCAGCTCAATATCAAAGAAACAAACACCCCAATCCAAAAATGGGCAGAAGACCTAAATAGACATTTCTCCAAAGAAGACATACAGACGGCCATGAAGCACATGAAAAGATGCTCAACATCACTAATTATTAGAGAAATGCAAATCAAAACTACAATGAGGTATCACCTCACTCCTGTTAGAATGGGCATCATCAGAAAATCTACAAACAACAAATGCTGGAGAGGGTGTGGAGAAAAGGGAACCCTCTTGCACTGTTGGTGGGAATGTAAATTGATACAGCCACTATGGAGAACAATATGGAAGTTCCTTAAAAAACTAAAAATAGAATTACCATATGACCCAGCAATCCCACTACTGGGCATATACCCAGAGAAAACCGTAATTCAAAAAGACACATGCACCCAAATGTTCATTGCAGCACTGTTTACAATAGCCAGGTCATGGAAGCAACCTAAATGCCCCTCAACAGACGAATGGATAAAGAAGTTGTGGTACATATATACAATGGAATATTACTCAGCCATAAAAAGGAACGAAATTGAGTCATTTGTTGAGACGTGGATGGATCTAGAGACTGTCATACAGAGTGAAGTAAGTCAGAAAGAGAAAAACAAATATCATATATTAATGCATGTATGTGGAACCTAGAAAAATGGTACAGATGAGCCAGTTTGCAGGGCAGAAGTTGAGACACAGATGTAGAGAATGGACATATGGACACCAAGGGGGGAAAACTGCGGTGAGGTGGGGATGGTGGTGTGCTGAATTGGGCGAATGGGATTGACATGTATACACTGATGTGTACAAAATTGATGCCTAATAAGAACCTGCAGTATAAACAAACAAACAAAACAACTAATACTAAACTTTCATTGGGTTATTTGTATGGAAATATGTTAATATAAATGTTTCAGACATTAAAAAAATAAATAAATAAAGAGGTATGAAAAAGAACCAAATAGAAATTCTGGAGTTGAAAGTACAATAAGTGAAAGGAAAATACACTAGAAGACCTCAAGAGCAAATGTGAGTTAGCTGAAGAAAGGGTCAGCAAACTTGAGGATAGGTTAATTGAGATAATCTAGTCTGAGGAGCAGAAAAAAGAAAATTAATAGAGCCTTAGATACCCATTGGACATTAGCAAGCATCCTAATATATGCATAATGAGAGTCCCAGAGGAAAGGAGGGAGAGAAAGAGACAGAATATTTGAAGAAATAATGGTCCCAAACTTCCCAAATTTGATAAAAATATTAATCTACACATCTAAAAAGTTCAATGAACTCCTAAGATCAACTCTAGACACATCATAATGAGACTGTTGAAAATCACAGACAGAGGGAATATTGAAAGCAGCAAGAGAGAAACAGCTTATCACATAAAACGTTTCCTCAATAAGATTAACACTCAATTTCTCATCAGAAGCCAGGGAGGCCAAAAGGCAGTGGGATGACATTCAAAGGGCTGAAAGAAAAATCCTATCAACCAGTAATTCCATATCTAGCAAAACTATCCTGCAAAAAATAAAGGTGAAATCAAGACTTCCCAGATAAAATAGATTCCTCACTAGCAGACCTTCCCTACAAAATATACTAAAGGGATCATTCAGGCTGAAATGAAAGAAAATAGACAGTAACTTGAATCCACGTGAAGAAATAAAGATCAGCGATAAAGGTAACTGTATAGATAAATATGAAAGACAGTATAGGGCTTCCCTGGTGGTGCAGTGGTTAAGAATCTGCCTGCCAATGCAGGGGACACGGGTTTGAGCCCTGGTCTGGGAAGATCCCACATGCCATGGAGCAACTAAGCCCGTGCACCACAACTACTGAGCCCGTGCTCTAGAGCCCGCGAGCCACAACTACTGAAGCCTGCGCGCCTAGAGCCCATGCTCCGCAACAAGAGAAGCCACCGCAATAAGAAGCCCGCACGCTGCAATGAAGAGCCCCAACTCACCGCAACTAGAGAAAGCACACACGCAGCAACGAAGACCCAATGCAGCCAAAGATAAATAAAATAAATACATTTATAAAAAAAAAAAAGCAGTATATATGTAGTTTGTAATTCTTTTTTCCCTCCTATATGATTTAAAAGACAACTGTATAAAGCAATAATTATAAATCTATGTTGATGGGCATACGATGTATAAAAATGTAATATGTACAACAGTGATAGCACAAAGGAGGGGGGAGGGAGTGGATCTATTAGGGGCAAAGTTTTGTACACTACTTAAGTTGGTACAAATTCTAACTGGATTGTTATAAGTTAAGATTTTAAGTATAATCCTTAGGAGAACCATTAAGAAAAAAACAAAATACAGTAAAAGAAACGTCAAGAGAATTAAAATGGTACACTATAAAGTATCTATTTAACATAAAAATGGCAATAATGGGGTAATAGAGGAACAAAAAAGACATAAGACAAAGAATACAAATAGGAAAATGACAGACATAAACCCTACCTTGTTGGTAATTAAATGTAAAAGGATTAAACATTTCAATCAAATAGAGATTGGTAGAATGGATAAACTGCCCTGATCCAACTATATTTTGTTCACAGAAGACAAGCTTTATATTAAAAGACACAAATAGGCTGAAAAGAGAAGGAAAGAAAAAGATATACCATGTAAACAGTAACCAAAAGAGAGCTGGAGTGACTATACTAATATCAGACAAAATAGACTTTAAGATAAAAATTGTGACTAGATGTAAAGAGGTACATTTTATGATGCTAAAAGGGTCAATCCATCAAGAAGGTATAACAATTATAAGATTATATGCCCGTAACAACAGAGACTCAAAATATATGAAGCAAAATCTGACAAGAGTTGAAGGGAGAAATATACAATTCAACAGTAATAGCTGGAGATTTTAGCATTAGACTTTCAATAATTGATAGACTAACTAGACAGAAGATCAGTGTGGAAATAAAAGTCTTGAACAACACTAACATACCACTATAGAACACTCCATCACAACAGTAGAATACATATTCCTCTCTAGTGCACATGGAACATTCTTCAGGATAAAACATATGTTAGGGTATAAAACTAGTATCAGTAAATTTACAAGGATTTAAATCATAAAATTTATGCTCTCTGACCACAATGGAATGAAATTAGAAATCAATAATGGAAGGAAATTTGGAAAATTCACAAATGTTTGGAAATTAAACAATACATTTCAAATAACCAATGGATCAAAAAAGAATTGCTAGTGAAATTAGAGCAAAATTGGAATTAAGACAAATTGCCCCCTGAGAGCTCCAGGAAGTAGTGTTTATCCAGAGCACAGTTTGCAAAATATCATCCCTGGGAGACACACTGCCCAGGAAATCCTGCAGGAAATCAAGGAGCAGGGGCCTTGCTGAAGTGAGCTTCATCTCCCACCTACCCAATTCAAGTCCTAAGTCTGGCAAAGAGGCTTCCTGTTCTCATTTTTGATTGTGAGGTTTTTCAGGCAGACCCCAATGTTGGGGTCCACACACCCCACTAAAGTGCCAGCTGCTCAATCACTGTTGTCAACCAGCTAATTAGATTGATTTCCTCCCTCACTGCTGATGTGTATCACTCATCTGGTTCATTTGTCAGTTGGAAAAGGTGTGGCAGCTCCAGCTTCCAGAGGCCCTGCCTGCTGTGTAGAGTCGGGGTAGGATTGGGGGCCATGTACAGAGGCTGAGGGAAGGCATGGGGCTCTGAGAGGAGACCGGGATGGACTAGGTGTCCCTTGTTATTCTCTGCTGCAATCACTTTCCTGCAGTGTGTTTCTGAAATCCTGACTGCAAATGTCGCCTTGCACCCTGGGTTCCTCTGATGATGGTGGTGGTGTATGTGCTTGTGTTTCACATGAGCTCGCTCAGCTCTAGAAAGAGAAGTATTTCAAGATTTTTCTTTATTTAGTTATACAAAAATACAGTATGTCCCATGCACCAGTGTAGCCAATATATATATAGTCATTATCACTAGAGCAATTACTACAACGATAGGAAATAGAAGGTTACAGGAATTTGTTTATCCAACTAAAAACCCTGAATTAAAATTGTTAACCTAAATAGCAACCTGCTTATTATGCAAAAACCCTTATTCTATATGTTTGTGAGAGCTAGAAATGTATAAGTATTATTAGTAAAAAAAAAAAAAATATGAAAAACTCGTTATTGGTTAAAAATAAAAAGTCAGTGTTATCTACAATCCCCTGAATTGAGGGGCCTTGCCCAGAGCAGGAACCTTGGTCCATGACAAATGGTGAGTCAGAGAGTTTGCCTCCTTCCCTGCACCCCCATCGAGTGATGCCACTTCCCCAAGGTGTGGTTGCAGTGGAAAGTTCCATATGTGGCTGAAAGTGGAAGAGGAACAGGTGACCACTGGGCCTGGGCAGGGGCCTTGCCTTCTGTAGGGATGGGGCCCTGCTGGGGTTCCCTGAGATGTGGCAACAACGAGGTGTAAAGGCAAATGGCACAGCTGTGTTGCGCAGTCATGTTTTGGTTTGGACTTTGGCCAGAGTTGATGTGGGTCACACCTTAAGTGCCTCTAAGTCAAGAGATCAAGAGTAGATGGAGAGAAAGAAAAAAGAAAGAGACAGCATGAATGAGTGACCGGGCAAGGCGGGGAGAGGTCTTCTGCTCCGGGAACATCTGCCCCGCTTCCCAGGCAAAACTGGAGGGGTGTCATGAGTCTCAAATTGGGGTCACAGCGACTCCTGGCCCTCTCTGGAGGGAGTGGGTACGGAGGTGGCCCTCACCCTATGATCTGTGGTCTCATTTGGTCTCCACTGTCCCTCCAGGATGAATTCACAGTTGCTTTAAAGTTCAACGAGCCATTTCCCTGACCTTGGATGAATTTTCAGTACACAGTACAGCATAGTTACAGGCATGGCAGGCCAGAGAGGTCACCTCAAGACCCAGGGTCAGGGGATGTCAAGAGGCCCTTCCTCCCTTTTGACAGGCCTGGGGAGAGGCTGCGGAATGCTGGGGGTCTTGGGAGGGTGTGAGGAAGCTAAAGCAGGGCAGGCCTGGTGGGCGGTCCCAGTCTCCTGTGGGACTGGGCTACAGAGAGTCTGGCCCCACAGTCATGCCATCCAGCCCCTTGCCTCCAGGTGACAGGCACCAGGACCACCCCCCCACCCAGGGGTTCAGGGACCTCAGGGGAAGACCTCCCCCTGGCAGTTGAGCATAATCTGCTTTGAGAAGCCAGAGAAAGTCTTTGAGTTGGACCCGTAGTAGCAGGTGACAGGGTTATGTGGATGTCTCAGCCCAGACAGAACACCAGCCTGGTGTTTTCCAGCGTTTTGGGAGTAACCATCACTGAAATATGTTCCTGGACATGCCAGGGACTTGGATTTTGCCATCCAAGCTGGTGAGGTCTCTGGGATCCATGAGGAAGGGCTGTTAGGCTGGGACATGAGTGCTACGATTGGAGGGCTCAGTGCCCGTGTCCGACTAGCCTGAGCTGCAGTGGTTTGGGTCCCCAGGCCCAGAGGCCCGCGGTCCCCTAATACTCCAGCTCCTCCCGGGGGTCTGAGCCATACAGCTCGGCCAGCATCTTGAACCTGGGCCCCCAGTCATTGAGAAAGTCATAATCGATGTCCGAGTCAGATGAATCGGTGCCCAGGGAGCTGAGGGACTCGGCGATGGACTCGGCGCCCTCGTAGCCGTAGATGTGCAGCGTGTCGTAGGGTGGGCCGCCGCCGTCGTGGTCCGCCTCGTCCTTCTTCACCTCGATCATCGCGGCCATCTCCCCGGGCCCGTGTGCCCCGGGCGCGTGCCGCGGCGGCTTCTGCACCTGTGCGTAGAGGGACGGCCGCGTGTCCAGCGCCGGCCGCGGGGGCTTGGTCCCACCGTGGCGCACCGAGTTGAGCACCGACACGTCGTAGCTGGTGGTGTCCATCTCGCCACCGCCCTCCTCGTCGTAGGTGACCAGCTGCTCGTGGATCTCCGGCACGCTCTTGCCGTGGGCGCGGGCCTGCTTCCGGAGCCGCCGCCGCAGGATGATGAGGAGGGTGATAACTGCGAACGAGCGAGCCAGAGCTGGTCAGCCATGGCCCAGCGGAGCGGCGGACACCCCCTCCCCGAGGTTCACCTGCACCCTCCCCTCCTCCCTGGGAATCCCTGGGCCAACGCAGAAGTTTTGGTTTGGTCTAGACACCTGGTGGGTCCACCTCGCTCCCACTCGAGTCATCTCCACCCCACCCCGACCCAGGATCCATCCTTGTTGGTGTCCTGGCCGCAGTAGGGGTGGGGGGAGAGCAACAGAATGGGCCTCCCTCAAGTTCATTCTCTCCTGCCACTCTCCTGCCCATCTACCGGCATCCTCAGTTCCTCCCTCCTCTTAACCACTGTGGCAAATCCTTCTGTGCCTTGTCCAAAGGCCAGGAGGCCAGAGGTTGGGGCAGAAATGGGGAAAGGGATGGAGTTGGAATTTGGAGTGCAAAGATTCTGAGCCATGATGATGATGATGATGATGGGTCATGGTGGTGCTGGTAGACATGGCACCCATTGCAGTAGCAGCAGCTACTCTTGAGCACCTACTGTATACATGCTGGCATGGTATTGGCACATTTTCATGTTCTTTTACTCAAAGTAGGTATTAATATCCCATTTTACATGAGCAGACCGAGCTCAGAGAAGCTGAGTGACGTGCCCAGAGTCCCACGATCAGGCAGCGGTGTGTTGTTGGCCCTGCTCGAAGCTCTGAGGTGTGTGACTGCATGACGGTTGCCAGCCCCCAGGAGGGGTGGACCATGTGGGGCAGAGAGCCCCTAGAAGGAGGCTCGGAGCATCCCTAGACTCTGTCCTTCTAGCCTCGAGTTACCTAACAAACTGTTCCATACCTAAGAAAAGCCAGGATGCCCTCTCTGAGCCTCTGTTTCCTTGCCTGTGAAATGGAAGTGATGACTCCTCTGCTCTGTTTCCATTTGATAAGGTGGCTGTGAGGTTAAGTGCAGGTCTGGGTGTGGTGGTGATGCCAGTATATCATTACTATTAATTTTTATTGAGAGGAAAATCTGGGTCTGGACTCTTTGCCACAGAAGCCCCAGAAGGGGGGGCACTGCCAGGGGGCCTCTCAGGGAAGCCACTGGCAGGAAAGGCCTGGAGCAGATAATGTGGGTCCCTCACTGTGTCCCCCGGTCCTGTCATTGTAGTGCACAGGGTGACCTCTAAGCAGCCAAGGGCTTCCTCTGGAGGGCCAGCCCCTGCCCCAGGTGAAACGCAGGAGAACTTACACCTCTGGGAGGAGCCCCACCATCAGCTGGTGGGCATCGTTGGAAAAACATGGGCTGTGAGTGCCGCCACCCAGTCTCCAGTGAGAAGAAGCTCCAGTGTCCCATGGTGGCAACTTGCGTGACAACTTGCCCTTGATGGGCTGCCTACCTTTCCAGTCTCACTCCCCCTCTTCCTTCTGGGGCTTCCTGGGAGTGCCTCTCAAATAAACCATGTGCACCCCAATCCTGATCCCAGGGTCTGCTTCCTGGGGAACCCAAACTAAGGCAAGGCCTAAAATGCTCCTAAAGTTTCTGAGGCCCAAACAAGAAGAAAAGAGATATCAAGGCTGGAGAAATCCTAAAAATAGAAAGAAAACCACTGGCAATAATCTAAACTAGAAATTTTAAACTTTCCATTTCTCTCCAAAAGAAGAACTGGATCCTCTTTTTGCAAAACAGGTGCGACTTGTGGGATCTTAGTTCCCTGACCAGGGATTGAACCCGGCCCCTTTGCAGTGAGAGCGAAGAGTCCTAACCATTGGACCACCAGGGAATTCCTTCAAAAGAGGTTTTATATAAATAAATGCCTAGAACAGTGCCTGGCACACAATAAGTGCTCAAAATATGTCAGTTGAATGAGTGAATGTTATATATAAAGTATTTTAAACTGGGGAAGAAGCCTTGAGTCCCCCCTTCTTCACCGCCCCCCACTCCCCCCGCCATCCCCACAGTTAGGCACCCAAGGAGGTGGAGCTTACACCTAGCACAGGGCTGCACTAGGGCCTGGAGGCAGGGTTGGGCCTGGATCCCTGGCCTCTTCCTTCTCCTGTGCAGCCCCCTCAGTGTCCCCTCCCATCTTCCTGGGCACTGACCTGTGATGGTGAGGATGCAGAGGAAGATAGCTACCAGTGCCTGGATGCTGACGCCCACCTGGGCGGCCACCTCCTCACACAAGGTGAACTCGCCGCGTTCGTTGCACTTGCACACGGTCACATCCAGCATGCTGGTGCCTGTGAGGCTTGGCCTCCCGTTGTCCGAGATGAGCACGGGCAGGTGGTGGACCTTGGCGCGCTCTCGGTCAAAATACCCGTACTTGACTGTGATGTTGGCCGTGTTATCTGGAAACACCAAGGCCTCGGAGTCAGGCTCTGCTGCCTGGAGTGCCCATCCTCTCATCCACACTGACGGTGTGGCCTGCCACCTCCAGGAAGCCCTTGGTACCTGCACCAGCCCACGTGCTGCCTGGGCTGTGCCTCTGCCCTTTGCACCCCCTGCCTCAGGTTTTAGCCATTTGAACGCAGGTCTGTTCCTCCAGAGAGGGGATGTTTTGGGCAGCTACTTCGACCTAGCCTCTAAGAAGGACTTGGCCAGAATGTAAAACCCTTGCTTTCTGTTTCTGTGGGCAAATGATATGCCTACCCCTAACCCTACTTCAATAAAAGGTGACTCTCAGCTAATTAACGCATTGTTTCAAGCTTTGATGAGCAATCGGGGAAATAAAGTCTTAAAAAGTCTTTTAGCATCGGGCTAACTTCTAAGGCTGTTTTTGCTATCCCTGAAAATCCATTAGAAAGTAAAAACAATGCACAGTTCCCTGGGGCACTGAGGGAATGATTGCATATGTAATTGAGGATTCCCTGGTCAGGCTGAATTGAGAATGGGCTTTGGCCCAAATATTGGCTCTCCCTCTCAGCTCCAATCAATCCATGTACAGAATTCCCCAGGGAGATTTTTAAACATGCTGGTTTTTCAGAACAGCCCCCCTCCACTCCTCCTTCCTTTTCCCCCTCCCCTCTCCCGCATTTCTGATTCAGTGGCTGGATAATCTGCCCTTTGTTGACTCCTAGGAGATTATGATGGTCAGAGGGTCCAGAGACTCCCCGTTCCAGGGTTTCCCTAAGGGCCGTGCCGGGTTGGCACACTTAGGAAGCCAAAAGCAAAGGAGGCCATCTTTTAGATTTCAAATGGAAGCCAATTACATTTCATTAGTAAGTAGCGATGTCTATTATAATTGAAAATAATAACAATATGGCCACTGACACTGTATGAGGGAAATGAGAGATTTCTCACTATACTCATTTAATATTGTAGCAGGACATTCATGTTCTAAGTGAATCTGAGATCAACAAGCTAGTCTCCTGGTCACATATGGGGTGTCGTTGGGGTGGTGCTTAAGCTTTCTTCTCCACTACAGGCCTCCTCTGAGGCAGGATTGAGGTGGGCACTGGGGATGGGGTGACAGGTGTTTTTTCCATATTATTTACTAGTAAAGACAGCGAATGTTGAATGGTCTGTCACGGACTGTCCGCGCATCATAGCCGCCATCCCCATCCCATAGGAGGCTCCTTAAGGACGAGTCTGTGGCTCGTCCCCTGGGTCTGCCCCTCACTCTCAGGGACCCCGCTCCCTGACCTTCCTCAAAGGTGGCAAGGGCTGTTTCTGTACAGGGGTCCTCACCAACCACAGTGTTGCCAGTTAGGGACGGGCAGGGATTCCACCCCATTCTGGGTGAAGGATTGTTCTATTTAGACCCAACGGGGATTTTCTGTGTTTTTTCTGAGGAAGGTGCAGAAGCCATGGAAGCCTGTCTGCTGTTGGCTGGAATTCCGTCAACTCAGCATTGTCACTCTCGGAAGCACATACTCATGAGAAACTCTGATTGGCCGCTGCTGACATCACAGGACTCTCTAGGCTGTGATTGGTGGACCACATCCTGTCCCGAGGACAGCTGGTGGTAAGTAGTCATTGTAGCCGAGTTAAAACACTGTGTCCTTGGCATTTCGGGTTTCAAATGTCCAGTTTTGCCTCTTTGGAAGCAACCTCAAAGTTCCATGTCACAGAGCAATTTGCAGTTGTGCTGAGCACAGGGGTCCCATGGGAAGGAGTCTTTGGCTAGTTTGTGAACCAAGCTGTCTACACCGCATATCTATTCTGTGCTCCTCAGTAACCTGAGCATCTTATGGGGAAGGGCAGGCCATGTGGACTTAGCAGTGTGGCCAGGGTGGCTCTGACCATTGCACGGACCAGTTAGGTATGTGGTGGGAATTGTACAAAACATCCTGTTACTTGAAAGCCCCAGTGAGGGCCTGCCCCCAGTTCACTGGCTTGGTCCTTGACCCTGGCACTTTAAGACTCAACCCCGTCCCTGAGCCCCCCAAGAGCCAGGCTGACTGCCTTGAGGCGCACCGTGATTATCCGTGAGGGTGAAGTTGCTGTCCTCAGTGCTCAGGGAAAACTTGAACTTCACATCTCGTGGCGTTATATCCTTGTCTATTGCCGAGATTTGCACGACCAGCTAGAGGGTGGAAGATGCGGGACGGTCATTAGCGGTGTTGGGTTGGCCGGGGTTTCAGTGATGGGGAGGGACTTTGGATTTAGACCTGACCGTGGCTTTCTCTCACCTGTAACACTAACCTAAATGGTCTCCACAGAGCCACTCTTTCTACCACCACCTCCCCGCCAATCTACTCACTACACATTCTCTCTGAGCCTCAGTTTCACCCTCTGTAGGGATAACGTCACCTGTCCTGAAGGCTGTTGTACAAGTTACGTTAAACTCAGTGAAATGCCAGCTGACCGTGGCTGGGAGGTGCTGCCCCTCGGCCTGCCCCAGATGGGCGCTGCCTTGCCCTCCCACCTGAGCTAGACTCACCTTGCCCTGGGCAGCGTTCTCACACACTTTGGGCTCGTAGGGCTTGGCAAACTCTGGGGCATTGTCGTTCTCATCCATAACTTCGATGTGGACTTGCACAATGGATTCTTTGCCCGTGGGGGTCCCTGCAGGGGAAAGGACTCATCACTACAGTGGGCTCAGCAGGTGCCAGCCCTGGGATTAGAATGTATATGGATGGGGGTCCGGGAGGGGTGCGCTTTTTGCAGGAAGAGGGGGTTATGGACATCTGGAAGGGAGGCCAGGGATGGCGTTCTGGTTGAAGGGAGCGGAAGAGGAAGGGGGTAAGGCTTCAAGCACAAGGATATTTGCTAAAGAATTATTTGTAAGAATCGAAAAGGTAAACAACAGAAGTGTATTTTTAAAGGTTTTAATTAAATCAATTAAGTAATTATTAAATCAATTCAGCAATTTAATAAGTAATCAAACTAATTTAAATAAATTAATTATGAAATAATTGAAAAGGTAGACGGTCTAAGTGAGATTGCATTAATAAATTATGTCAGTTTAAAAGAATGGACTATGTGGCTGTTTGCAATGCCCACGTAAATTACATTTAAAAAATTACAGTCTTTTTAAAAAAGACATCTTAGTACCATGAGAAAATGATTCTGGAATAAGGTTAAGTAAAAATGCAGGATATGATGTTTATACAAATATTATGATCTCACTTGTATAAAAATACATATAGTAAAAAAGACCAGAGGAAATACACTACAGTGCTAACAGTAATTATCTGTGTATGGTGGGAATATGAGGGTATAATTTTCTTCTCCTTTTTTGTATTTTCCGTATTTTAAAATGAACAGCAAACTATTACTAATAAGATTTAAAAATTGTATGAGTGAGATTAGATGGGGAAGAAAGGGGCAAAGACTGATCTGGACAGTACGCAGGAGTCCATTGAAGCTGGCCTGGCTGCCATGTGGGGGACATGCTGCCAGCAGGAAGCAGGGGCCTTTCAGGGTAGCACCGGTGGGGCCCTGGCCAAGTCACCCCCTTTCTGGGCCCTGGTGGTCTCTGTGTAAGGTGGGAATAATGATCCTTCTCCCAGAGGGCAGTTGTGATTTTCTCATAGAGGCTAAGAGTGCAAAACTCCGATACTTGCCTTTCCCTTTGGCAGCAGTTACCCTAATTTCTGGAGAATCTAACAATCTTGGAGTTGGAAACTGCTTCAGATTTTGAATTCAGCCCACTAACTGGCATATAAACACCCTCCAAAGCAGCCTTTTCCAAACGTCCACTATAATAAGAATCACACAGCACTTGTTCAATGCACATTCCTTGGCCCCATTTCTGACTCACTGGACCAACACCTCCTGGGAGGCATCTGAGAAGCTCTGTGGTTAAGAGGTGCCTCAGGTGATTCTCATCACAGGGACATCTGGCAGCCTGTTTTGGAACAGTGCTTCTTAAACTGTGGCGTGCATGAGATACTGATTCAGTCTGGGGTTGGGGCCTGATGTTTTGCTCGTCTAACAAAGTCTCAGATGACGTGGATGCAGGTGGTGGGGGATGGAGGCACTATAACATCCCAACCAAGTGGTGCATCAGCAGGTGCTTATAGTACCTCTGGAGACCCAAAATGATAGATTTTGCCAATTTTAAAAGGATGACAAAAGGAGAGGAGCCCAGGTCCCCCGGCAAATGGGGCCACTCACCACTAGAATCCAGCTCTTTGGCCTCCACTGTCAGGTTACACCAGGGGTAGACTTCTCTGTCCAGCTCCTTCTCATTGTAAATATTCCCCTGCTTGGTTATTCCGAAGAACTGGCCCTTGTCACTCGTCCTGCGGATGGAGTATCTGCCCACGGGAGAGAGTTTCAAGGTTTTCCGTTGTTCTTTGTTGAGTCCAAACTCCCCAGCAGGACAGATGAGACCCTTCAGGATCTGTCCCTTGCATCCATCCCCCATCCTGTCACTGCTCATTGCACTTGACCACCCACAGGGAGTCAGAGTAGTGAGATAATCCCTTTGATGTTGGCAGTGTTGCCATCACTGGGCTGAGGGTGGTACTTGAGACTCCATCAACAGCACTTTCAGAGTTGAGGCAGGTGGCACTATAATCAACTATACCACAGCTTGGATCGGATTTTGTGATTAATGAAAAGATAGTTGGGCAAGAGCCAGGAAGAAATAAAAAAAGGGGCTGGAAGAGGTAAGAAGTGACTGAAAGAAAATTAAATTTGTGAAGTAAAAACTGGAAAAGTTCTTTAGGAAAAAGGCATGAAGAGAAGAAAAGAGAGATGAAAAAATATATAACACTCCAAATATGTATTTTTCTAATACTGAGGAAAATTCCAGAACAAAGAAAACAGAAGAAATAACCAAAGATATAATAAAAGAAAACTTCCTGATCTGAAGAAAGGCCCAAGTTTATAGAAGAGGTCATTGATATCAGGCATAATTTAAAAAAGAGATCAATATTTAGCTATATCCTGATGACACTTTTGAATTTCAGAGCTATATAAAGAAACCAAAAAGAGTCCAGACAGAAAAGATACATCCTTATAAAGAAAGATAAATCAGACTCACCCCAGACATTCTCACAAAGTTAAATGCTAGAACACATTGATAATATTTTTGATTTGTAAATATGCAAGGATTCAGGAACTATATCATACACAAGATGGGTCCTGAAAAAATTTTTTTTGAAAACTCACTTCATCTAAGAAGTGTCTCAAAATAAAGTAAAAAAAAAATCTGGTTTGGGAGGAATTAAAATTAAACTATTGATAATCTTTATCATATATAGGAAGGCAATGGTGTGTGTGTGTGTGTGTGTGTGAGAGAGAGAGAGAGAGAGAGAGAGAGACAGAGACAGAGACAGAGACAGAGAGAGAGGCAGAAATTTTTAACTAGAAAATATTGGTCCAGGAAAACATATAAAATTTTACAGATAGAAGTAAATCTCACTGGTAGAAGTAAAAATGCATGTACTCCATCCAAATATCTATGAGAAAATAACGTGAAAAAATAGACTCTACAACAAAGATGGGGGAAGAGAAAAAAGTAATTAAGTTTGAGAAATAGCAAATATAAAACAAGATAAAAGAAGTAAGATCAAACATATCATTTACAATGAAAAATGTAAATAGGTTAAACACATAGCATCTCAGTTTAGATTAAAAAGCAAAGCCATGAGGACACGGCGGGGAAGGGGAAGCTGGGATGAAGAGAGAGTAGCAATGACATATATACACTACCAAATGTAAAATGGATGGCTGGTGGGAAGCTGCTGCATAGCACAGGGAGATCAGCTCGATGCTTTGTGATGACCTAGAGGGGTGGGATAGGCGGGGTGGGAGGGAGGCTCAGGAGGGAGGGGATATAAGGATATATGTATATGTATAGCTGATTCACTTTGTTGTACAGCAGAAACTAACACAACGTTGTAAAGCAATTATACTCCAGTTAAGATGAAAAAAAAAAAAAAAGCAAAGCCAATTGCATTCCACTTTCAAGAGACAACTTACTGCCAATGACCTAGAAAAAATTAAAAGTAGAGGTCGGAAAATTTATTTCAGGCAAACATGAGTAACATGAAAACAAGACTGACAAACTTTACATCAGGCAACATGGAATTGAGGACAAAATGTTTTAAGCCGAACAAACTGGGTAATGTCATAAGGATGAAAGTGACAAGTCATAATGAAGGTAAAATAGTTATAAACCTTTGTTAACTGAATAGAAAAATTAAAATACATAAAGCAAAGGCTTAGATATTCCAGAAAAAAATGGACAAAAAGACACATAAAGACAATTGCATTACATCACAGAACAAGTTAAAGCAAAGCCAAAAAATGCCCTACCATTGTAAATGAAAAAAAAAGTCTCTTAAATAAACTATTGGATCAATGAAGAAATAAAAATTATCATTACAGACCATTTAGAATAGAATGGCCATGAAAACAGTCATCCTAAAACTTATGAGATGTGATCAAAATGGAGGTACACATTTGTCTTTAACAGGAAGACCTGATAACAGAAACATTAACTCTCCCCAAATTGATATGTAAACACAATTCTCATTAGAATTCTGATGCTTTTTTAAAAACTGAAGAATTTTATGGTTCACATGAAAGAATGAATGTTTGAGAATGCATTAAAGATATATAAAGTGAAAAAACACTTGAGGGAGGGACTTGCCTTTTACATACCAAGTTTTAGTATCAAGCTGCTACAATAAAACAGAATGGCTTTGCCACAGAACAAAGGATTCAGAAATAGATTCAGGGATATACAGGAACTTAGTGTGTAACAAAGGTAGAAAACGATGACTTATTTGATTAATGGTGCTGGCACAGTTGGCTACCGCTCCAGAAAAAAATGAGATTGATGGAACTTCACACTCTCATATGTTGTGTGGCTCTAGAAAGTATGAGTTGGAACTACATCTTTTGTCACAGAGGGTAGAGGAGAGGAGTCTAGTTCAGGAAGAAGAACAAGTAGTGATGAAATGGGTATAGTATGATCCAAAAAATTTTTAAAACAATCAAATCCCCCAAACAAACAAAGGACAAATCCACCATAAATGTGTGTAGATGTTTGTGTGGTCACGAAGAAAGGCATGATAGGACCACAGCACACCATGAAGATGAGTTGTCTGGAAATCAGGGTTACTGATGTTTTCTTTATAGATCCTTGTGTTGTTTCATTGTGTGAAATAAACACTTTTTCCTTTTGTGGTTTTGGGAAGACAAACGTAATAAATCATGTTTGGCGAAGGGGTTTCATGGATGTCAAGTTGGTTGCTCTCTTGACTGTCAGATCTCCCCAGATGGGACCTGTGGGAGCCTGTACCTCCCCTTCAAGGTAGAGCAGACAATGGGAAGCTCTGATGGCCAGGACCATGCTAGGTGTGTGCCTGGGCAGAACAAGATTCCACCTGGCCATGTGGGTTAGTGGAAGAGCTTGGGCTTCTTGTCCGGCCTCTGTGCATGTCCCATGTACCTGCTGGGAGAAGCCAGTTTCCCCTTCTGAGTCCTGGGCTCAGTCCAGCAGGCCTAAGAACCTCAATGCCTGGGTGGTGTCGTGATCATCACCATCCTCACGCCTTCCGCCCCCCTTACCTGATGCTCCGCTTAGCGGCATCGGGGTCCACGGCCAGCACTGAGCCGATCAGAGGTTTCTTCTGGTTCTCCCGCAGCTGGAAGTGGTAAAAGGGCTGCTGGAAGCTGGGGGGCTCGTCCACATCTGTGACGTTGATGATGACACGGGCGATGTTCTTGGTGGAGGTGCTGCTCAGGTAGCGGAGGTCAATGGTGGGGTCCGTGGCCTCGATGGTGAAGCTGTATTGCCGGATGTGTTCATAGTCTAGGGGCTGCGGAAGGAGAAACTACGGTGGTCACTTGCTCTGAGCCAAGCATATGGTTGTGATCTTCACAGCAGCCCTGCAAGGTCATACTGGGGTGACCCCCTTTTTACAGATGAGGGGCCTGTGGCCTGGCTGTCTTCAGCTGTCTCGCGTGTATCCTGACCGTGGCTCAATTCCAAGTATTGAGGACAACCAGTGGATCAGCCACAGTCTTGCTGTCAAGGGGATCACAGACTAGTGGTTCTATCCACAGCTCCTTAAAGGCATTCCCTTTCTTTGTGCCTTTGCTCAAGTCTCTTCTCCTGCCCTTGCCCGCTTGGCATACTCCTATTCACCCCTCAGGAAGCCAATCTGAAGGTAATCAGATGTCCTCTCAGAACCCATTCCTGCCCCTCCCAACACAGGTAATTGCTCCCTGCCTGGGTACCCTTTTTGTCTGTGTGTCTGTCCTCCCTACTGGCTGAGAGCTTTGGTACCGTGGAGGCCGTCTGACTCCCCCGGGTATATCTAGTCCCCAGCACAGGGCTGGACCAGAGAAGGACTCGGGAGAGGTCTGCTGGAAGAATGGCCTGGCTCAGGCAGAGGGGTTCTGGAATGTCCCCTTTGAGGCAGGTCATCACTGGCCTTGGCCTCCCAGTCCTCTGCATGGCCATTCTGAAGCAGTTTGTGCCCCTGGCAGACCTTCCCTCCTCTTCTAGATTCAGCCAGTCCAACTGCTTTCTCAGCAGCAGCCACTGCCAATGGCCACCCCCTCCCCACGGCGTTCACTATTTCCTTACGTGCTGATGGCTTTCAGATGCAAGCACTTGTAATCTTCCAGGGCTTTCCTGGCCTGTGCCCAGGGCAGATCAGAAAGTGCCAGGGAGGGGACTTCCCTGGTGGTCCAGTGGTTAAGAATCCGCCTTCCAATGCAGGGGACGCAGGTTCGATCCCTGGTCAGGGAACTAAGATCCCACATGCCACGGGGCAACTAAGCCCACGTGCCACAACTACTGATCTCGCGCGCTTCAACTAGAGAGTCTGTGTGCCGCAAACTACAGAGCCCACGCGCTCAGGAACCCTCGCGCCACAACTACAGAGCCCACGCGCCCTGGAGCCTGCACACCACAACTAGAGAAGAGAAAACCCACACGCCACAACTAGAGAGAAGCCCACGTGCCACAATGAAGAGTCTGCATGCCGCAACAAAAGATCCTGCATGCTGCAACTAAGACCTGATGTGGCCAAAAATAAATAAAATAAATAAATAAATATTAAAAAAAAAAAAAGAAAGTGCCAGGGAGTGAGCCCCCAGGAGCCCTCAATCAGCCCACAGCTGCTGCGACTCTGAGGCATATTCCAACCACACTGTCCCCTAGATGTCCCCAGTGGGACTGCACCCCACTCGCCCATGGTGATCACCTGCTCATTGAGGAGCCTGTATGAGCTTTCCTTCTTTTCACATCTCACTGCTCCTGGGGCTTCCTGAGATCACTCCCCAAGTAAACTATTTACACCCAAGTCCTTGCCTCAAGGTCTGCTTCCGGGGTAGCCCAGCCTAAGTCACTGACCCTTCTGTCCTGGCTCCCCTTCCCAGCGCCAGCGTCACAGTGTCCACGAGCACACAGCCAGCTCCAAACTGACCCAGAACGTGCACCTTTGGTGGCCTCTGATCCGGGAGCAGCCCCTGGCTGAGTCCTGAGGAAGCTGGGAGCCCCCAACCCCACATCTGACGTCACTGCCACAGGTCTGCGAACCTTCATGGGCTTGATGATGCCCTCGTTGCGGGTGGGGTCAGGCTCGATGGTGAAGGTGTCCCTGTACTCGCCCTGCACGATGCTGTACTTTGTCTTCCGGTTCTGGGGCTCGTCTGGGTCCTCCACAAACAGAGAGCCCAGGGGGCTGCCCACACGGATGTCTTCGGGCACAGAAAATATGTACCTGGCTGATGCAAAGGGGCGCCCCAAAGGGCACTGGGTTAATGAGATAGATGAGGCGATTGTCCCCCATACTATCCCAATACATTTTGTTACAGGAAACGGGCACAATAAAATAGTAGTAGTAGTAGTAGTAATTCCTCTGGAATTTTGGGTCCCACGGCAAAGAGGTTCTGCTCTATCTGTCCTTCCATCCACCTGACAAGTAGTTACTAAGCACCTACTGTATGTCAGGCACCTTGCTAGGGGACCTGTTAATTGACAATGGAGAGAATCTCTGCCTTCAGGGAGCTTGTGCCGTACACAACGAGGCCATTTCAGGAAAACCCGCCTGTCCTTGGGGTGGCTGAGCCTCTGAATGGCGCCGTCAGCGTTGGAGTTGCAAGTGATGAATCATCTGACTTTCCTCCCCAGCCCACCCAGGCCGTGTCAAAAGCTCTTGTCAGGCATTTTTCTCGGGGGAGAATCAGTCTGTGGGTGGGTCAGAGCCCAGCCCTGGCCTTGGCTATGGAACTTTGCTGAACCCCTGTTCCCCAGCTCATGGGGATTTTCTAGCTGGGGTCTGGGTTTTCCTGAGCTCATGGGATCTGGGTGAAAGTGGTCCTATCTGGTAGTGGGACTCTGGGCACACGGTGGCACACAGCAGGGAGCGTGACTTCCTGCTGGCCTGTGAGGGCTCCGTGGCGGGGGCAGTTGGACAGCCTTGGGAACGTGTTCAGAGATGGGGAGCACCAGAAAGACATCCCTGACATAGGCCCGCCCTGGGTTGGAGAGAGAGGTAGACGGATGCCAGGCTCCTCTCTCAGAGCTCCCGGGTCACCGAGTCTGGAGTATCCCAACCCTCGCCCTGCCCAGGGCCCTAGGGGAGGGGCTCACGCTGTGTGAAGATGGGGAAGTTGTCGTTGACGTCCTGCAGAGAGATCAGCACAGTGGCCGTGCCCGATTCCCCCCGGAGGCCCTGGGCATCTCGTGCTTCCACCACGATCTCGTACTTGGCCTGCTTCTCTCGGTCCAGGTTTTTGTTCGCTGTGACAATTAGTCCTGCAAAAAGTGTCACATCAGGAGCCGTGTTACTTGGGGGAGATTTTAAAAAATAGTGATGCCCGGCCGCTACCCAGAGGGTACCTGGCTTCAGAGCTCCCCAGGTGATTTCACTGTGCAGCCAGGACTGAGAGCAAGGGGTGAACCACCTCCCACCTCCATGCCCTGCACTGCTAGGCCAAACGCTTTGGTCCAGTATTGGTCCCAGCCACCTGGAGCACTGGGTTGAGCAAGAACCTGAGGCCACATCTAGGCTCAGAGTGGGAAGAGTGCTGTGATGGGTTAGTGATGGCTGCCTTGGTGCAGCATAGGTTGTGCTGTGTATTTGCCATCACTCTGAAAGATGGCTTGCCTCAGGCCTGACCACCTGGACTTCTGTCTTGCTCCCAAGATTCAGTCCTTACAGTTTTTTGGGTCATGTGGAGTGGATAATGGCAATGGGCCACGTGCTCATTATATGTTACCTAATTCAGACTTCACAGCTACCATACAAGGTGAATATAAGCTTCCCCATTTTTGAGATTAGGGCCCTAGTGCTCACAGAGGTCAGTTGACTTGCCCAAGGTCTTTAGAAGCAGTGAGGAGCAGAAATGGGTTCGGAAACCAGATCCGTTTGATTCCATAGCTAGAGCTGCTAACCAGCATTCTCTTCCACCTCTCGTGTCAATGCGTGGGTCCTGACTTTGTGCCCTGGACTTGAGTTCACGTCTTGGGCACCTGTCTGCCTCCTTCTGCCCTCACCAGCCACCTTGTCTTGACATAGGGTACCGACTGCCTCCAAAGGGTGGTGTAGGTCAGTGGTCAGTGACACCAGGCAGACTGGGCTTCCCTCAGTGCCTGCACCTCCACCTCCTCCAAGCCAGTGCCACCCAGGGGGGTTAGTTACACAGACCAGAACCACGGATGCTGAAATGTTCTTCTCCCTTCAGGAGTTGGTACATGACAGAGGCGTGGTCTGCCACAGTGGGGTCATCTGCATCCACTGCTGTCACCTGGATGACCGAGGTCCCTGTGGGGAGAGAATCCAGGGTTGCTCCTTTGTGATGGCCAGCCCCTCACCGCATTCCCAGATGAGGGCAGATGGGGCTCAGGCTGTTCCCTGAACCCCCCTCCCACAGGTCCTGAGGGAGAAAAGGCTGCTTTGTTTTCTGAGGAGCCTGCCTGGGGGCAAAGTGCTGGCAGTGGTGGAAGCCCAGCTCCGTCAAACATGAAGGGTAAAGAGAACAGGTGGTTTTCATTTATGGGGGAAATGAGGGAAGAGGTGAGTGGCTGAGGTCATGGGGAGAAACAGTAAGGGCTGCTTCTTCCTTCTGGAAGCATGAGAACAAGAGAATAGGAAGGGCCCCCAAAGGGCTGGGTTCACATCTCTTTCCCCTTGAACTCCAGGCTCCGCATACTTAACAGGAAGGTCTGGTCCTGAGTCCTGGCGAGAGAGCCTGGACTAAGGGGTGGGGAAGGGAGCCCTTTTCTGGCACCCCCTGGAGGCTGGGGGTAGAATTGAGGAAGGAATAGTCTCCTCTGGAGGCCTGGGGTCCAGGCTGCTGACACACCTTGGGATGAGGTGTGTCCCTCTCCCGCCCCCCTCCCACTTCTGCATGGACCCTAAAGGTGACCGCTTGTCTTGGTGGCAGAGTTGGCCTCCTTCATGTGCAAAGGCTACGCTCTTGGCATGCCAGCCCTAAGAGTCAGAGCAGTGGGTGGCGTTGGCTCCAAAGAGTAACAAGACGTGTGTGTGTGTGTGTGTGTGTGTGTGACGGTCAGGGCTCCGTCTGGGGCCAGGTCAGAGCTTAGTCTTTAGGGACCAGAGTTCATTTCGAGTCATATAAAGTGGCAATATGGGCATCCCCGTAGCTGCCCGGAACTCACTGAATCCTGCCCCAGGCAGTGAAGCTGCCCATGGGAGAGGTGCCTCCATGCCAGGGATGAGTGAGGGGAGAGGGAGACGGACAGACTGGGTACGTACCTATCCCTGACATCTCGGGCACGGAGGCATTGAACACCCGGTGCGTGAACACAGGCCAGTTGTCGTTGATATCGTGAACTTTGATGGTGAAGCTGGAAGGAGACTCCAGGTTCTTCTCAGTGTCCTTGTCTACCACGAGGGCGACGAGGTGGTACTCAGAGAGCTTCTCCCTGTCCAGCCTCTCAAAGGCATACACGTCCCCTGTGCTCTCATCAACCTGGAAGACCTTGCCGGCAGACTCTCCTTTGAGCTGGTACTTGGTGTTCTTGCGGTTCACGCTTGATTTAATCTAGGAAAGGAGAGGCGCCGTGAACTGGAAATAGCAGTGGTGGCTGTGTGCGTGTGAGTGTGTGCCCGTGTGAGTGTGCCAGGGCATGGCATTATTAAAAAAATCAATTATATAAACTTACAATTAAATGAATCATATTAAAAACAAAGGTAACGTACTATAAATCTATTGCTTCCTAATACTGTAATTTTACTACATTTTACTATGTTCTCTTGAGTTTTTAAAAAAATTTTTTAATTTTTTACATCTCTATTGGAGTACAATTGCTTCACAGTGGTGTGTTAGTTTCTGCTTTATAACAAAGTGAATCAGCTATACGTATACATATATCCCCGTATCTCCTCCTTCTTGTGTCTCCCTCCCACCCTTCCTATCCCACCCGTTCTTGAGTTTTTATGTTGATCGTATTGAGTGCTGGAAATATTGGATAATGCTGTGTTAATGCACATCTGTTCCCAACTCTGCCTTCGGTGGCATCAAGTTAGTAGCTTGCAACAGACATGGTGAAAGTATTTACACCAAGGAACTTGGCAAATGCTACAAACAGGATCTTTTCCCCTCAAAAGCCAGTTGTCAACTATTTATCAGCACATCACTGGTCTCAGTCATTTAGTTTTAGAATGGTGCATAAAATGTTCTCTTTTTGGAGATTTACGACATATAGTCCTGCAGAAAAGAACTCCACTGAGCTTTGTTTAACTCAGGATTTCCTATACTTGTTAGACCACTGAATCCTTTTTCTTTGTTACACATACTATTAGTGTCCTTAGGAATAAGACTTGGAAAATAATGTGTGTAAAGCAATTTGCACAGGCTCTCAATAAATGCTAGTTGTTATTCACACTAGATGCCTACATTAAAGGATATTAGAAGTTTAGAATTGCTGAACATTTCATTTATAGAATCTTGGGAACAGAGACTATTAGGAACATAAGCTAATCATATTTCGTACATGTCAAATGGTCCTCCCATAGGTGGTTAGGATGTTCAAAAAATAGAGTTCAATTCAGTAAAAGTAAAAAATCAGATGCCTACAAGGTGCCAGCCTGGGAGCATAAAGATAGTCCAGACCCCATTCTTTCTCTCAGGGCCTGGTTTGAAGCAGCAGAGGCTGAGATTTTGAGGAAGGGCAGCATTTAAGGGTCAGTTGGAACAAGAGCCTTGAGTGAAGGTGTTGCATCAGAAAGGCTGGAGGAGAACCCGAGAGAGAGTGGGGTCTCAAGACAAAAGAGGGAGCATCAAGATGGGTGTGGTCAAATCCCATGAGGTCTGGAAAGCACCCCTAGGCTTAGCAGCGATGCAGTCATCGGAGCCCTTGGTGAGAGCAGCGTTAGGGGGTGGTGGATTGAGAAGCCGGATGACAGGGCTTTAGAGAGGAGTCTGGGAGGTGAAGAAGTGGGGACAGGGAGTGAGGCTCCTCCCCCTTGGTGGGCGGGGAGGGAGAGAGGGGGTGCTGTAGCTGGAGGCAGTGAAGAAGCATCCTGGAGCAGGGCTGCGGGTGTGCAGGGGCAGATGGTTTGTGGGGAGGTCCCGAAGCCCAGTGGCCGGGACATATGATGGACAGACGGGCAGGAGGCAAGAAGTGATGGTGCCAGCTCTGGAACCTGTGACTTGGGTGGGAGGACAGTGGGGGTCAAGAAGGAGGGACAGTCTGGGGCCCTGTATGAGTTACTCAGGGTTAGGGTAGGATGGTCCTTCCAAACCTGGTTCTGGTGGGTGCATTAGGATCCATGTGGGCAGGGGTAGCAAGGGGGCGTGAGTCAGCTTTGATCTGTTACTGGAATTCTGCCTGAGATTGCATTTGACTCACACCTAAACAGCTTTGATAAAAATTTCTCAATATCATCAAATAAATAGTGTTAAAAAGACTTCATTTGGATATGAGTTTCTGTTTTCCTTCCCTCCAGCTTTTCTTAAATAGACTTTATATTTTAGAACAGTTCTAGATTTATAGAAAAATTGAGGTGATAAGTACAGAGAGTTCCCGTATAGCCTGTGCCCAGTTTCCCTGTTATTAACATCTTACATTAGTATGGTACATTTGTTGTAATTAATGCACCAAAATTGATATATTATTATTAACTAAAGTTCATATTTTGTGCAGATTTCCTTAGTTTTTACCTAATGTCCTTTTTCTGTTTGAGGACCCCACCCAGGATACCACATTACATCTAGTTGTCATGTTTCTTTAAGTTCCTCTTGGCTGGGACAGTTTCTCAGACTCTCTGTGGTTTGTTTTTTTTTTTTAATTGAAATACAGTTTATTTACAATGTTGTGTTAGTTTCAAGTATACAGCAAAGTGATTCAGTTATATATATATGTATATATATACAAATATACATATATATGTTCTTTTTCCGATTCTTTTCCATTATAAATTATTACAAGATACTGAGTGTAGTTCTCTGTGATGTATGGTAGGTCCTTGTTGTTTACCTAGTTTATATATAGTAGTGTGTAGATGTTAATCCCAAACACCTAATTAATCCCACTCCCCTAATTAATCCCGCTCCCCCCCACTATCCTCTTCGGTAACCATAAGTTTGTTTTCTTTGTGAGACTCTGCTTGTTTTTGATGACCGTGAGAGTTCTGAGGAGTGCTGGTTGGGTGTTTTGTAGGATGCCCCCTATTGGAATTTGTCTGATGTTTTCCTTACGATTAGACAGACTGAGGTTATAGGTTTGGGGGGGGCCTCCCCTTTTTAAAATTATCCCTATATTTGGATATCACATCTTAATGCCAAAAGCTATGCTGACCCATGTTTGTGGATTCAGAAGGCCACTCAGCTCCCATTGTCCAGCAAACAGCTCTGTAAACAAAGGCTCCTGGCTCTGATCTTGGTAAACAGGGACTTCCTTCCCTCCGATGATGTCTTTGGAACCAGGAGGTGATCCTTGGAGCCCTGTCCTTGCCTCTCCCAGACATCGTTGCTTCTTCCCAGGGTGGGGATTGCACGGGACCCTCTGTCCCCACGCCAGGTGCCAAGTGCACACTGTTGGCAGGGGACGGCAGGTCTGACGCTGTTCCTGCTGCGCAGAGGACTTTCGGCGAGCCGTCCAAAGTCTGCCGTGTCCGGGCTGGGCGGCGTGCCGGTGGCCCTGCTTGCTGCTGACTGTCCCTGACTCAGCCCGTGGATATTCCTTGGGGGCAGCCATTCTCTTTGGAGGTTGATTCACGGCACACTCATCCCCTTGGGAAGGAGTAGATGGGCTGATGGCATTTTCCTCTAGGGCACAGAGTTCACATCGGTGTTGGGAGTCGGGAACCCTGTGCTTTCCTAGGGCTCTATCCTGGTTTCACTGTGTGACCCTGGGCAAGCGCCTTCCCCTCTGAGTGGCCAGACTGAAGGATCTGAATTTCCCAGCCATTCTTGGTGGCCAGAGGAAGCCTGGGCGCACTGAGCAGTGGAGACGGCCGTGGGCAGGGCTGTGAGTGGAGATTCCCCAGCTGGCTCCACCGCCGGCTGCCATGGCATTTCTGGTGCTGAGGCCAGACTTGACCCTTCCCCATCTAGGGCTCCTTTCTGGCCTGTTTCTTTATAACCATAGGGCTCCCCCATCTCCAGCATGTGTGGGGTTCTTTGTCTGATACATGCTGCCCTGCTAGACCAGGGTGGGCAAACTGTTTCTGTAAAGGGCCAGATAGTAAAAATTTTCGACTTTGTGGGTCATATGGTCTTTGGGACAATTACTCAAATCTGCCATTGTAGCATGAAAGCAACCACAACCATTTGTTAAGTGCACGGCGTGGCTCTGTTCCAATAAAACTTTATTTACAAAACCACATGGCGGGGCAGTTCTACCAGCCCCTATTTATGTATTTATTTATTTAATTGAAGTATAGTTGATTTACAGTATTGTGTTAGTTTCTTGTGTACAGCAAAGTGATATATGTGTGTGTGTGTGTGTGTGTGTGTGTATGTATGTATACATCTTTTCCATTATAGGTTATTACAACCTACGGAATATAGATCCCTGTGCTATGCAGTAGGTCCTTGTTGATTATCTGTTTTATATATAGTAGTATGTATATGTTAATCCCAAACTCCTAATTTATCCCTCCCCCGCTTTCCCCTTTGATAATCATAAGTTTGTTTTCTATGTCTGTGAGTCTGTTTCTGTTTTGTAAATAAGTTCATTTGTATGTTTTTAGATTTGACATATAAGAGATATCATATGATATTTGTCTTTCTCTGTCTGACTTACTTTACTTAGTATGATAACCTCTGGGTCCATCCATGTTGCTCTAAATGGCAAGATTTCATTCTTTTTTATGGCTGAGTAATATTCCATTATTTATAGGTACCACGCCTTCTTTATCCATTCATCTGTTGATGGACACTTAGGTTGCTTCCACGTCTTGGCTATTGTAAATAGTGCTGCTATGAACATTGGGGTGCATGTATCTTTTTGAATTAGAATTTTCATATTTTCTGGATATATGCCCAGGAGTGGGATTGCTGGCTCATATTGTAACTCTATTTTTAGTTTTTTAAGGAACCTCCATACTGTTTTCCATAGTGGCTGCACAAATTTACATTCCCAGCAACAGTGTAGGAGGGTTCCCTTTTTTCCACTTCCTCTCCAGCATTTATTATTTGTACACTTTTTGATGACAGCCATTCTGACTGCTGTGAGGTGATACCTCATTGTGGTTTTGGTTTGCATTTCTCTAATAATTAGCGATGTGGAACATCTTTTCATGTGCTTGTTGGCCATCTGTATGGCTTCTTTGGAGAAATGTCTATTTAGGTCTTCTGCCCATTTTTGATTGGGTTGTTTGTTTTTTTGATACTGAGCTGTATGAGCTGTTTATATATTTTGGAAATTAAGCCCTTGTCAGTCGCATCATTTGCAGATATTTTCTCCCAGTCTATAGGTTGTCTTTTTGTTTGGTTTATGGTTTCCTTTGCTGTGCAAAAGCTTATAAGTTTGATTAGGTCCCATTTGTTTAGTTTTGCTTTTATTTCTTTTGCCTTGGGAGACTGACCTAAGAAAACATTGCTGTGGTTAATGTCAGAGAATGTTTTGCCTATGTTCCCTTCTAGGAGTTTTATGGTATCATGTCTTATATTTAAGTCTTTAAACCATTTTGAGTTTGTTTTTGTGTATGGTGTGAGGGAGTGTTCTAACTTCACTGATTTACATGTGGCCAGCCCCTGTTTTAGACCACAAGCTCCATGAGGGTGTGGACCATGTCTGTCTTTGCCCCCTGACCATGTCCCAGAGCCCAGCCTTGTGCTTGGGACCATTAATTCCTCTCACCGGTACCCTGATCTTTCTTTAGCTGACCCTGCTTAGCTTCCAAGAAACTGACGTGGTGAGATTTTAAAGCACTGGAAAGGAATTTTTCTCCCCACTGAAAACTCTTGAAATACCTAATCCATCTCCCTGTCGTTGCATGTGAAATTCCACCACTAGAGCCATTCCTTTCAATTAGAGTGGATGGTTTTGACCTCAGCAACCTTTTGACACAGGAAGATAGTTCATTATTCACTCAGATTAGCTCCAAGCTCTAGGAAGGTGACTGAGGATGGACACATTTTTAATGGGATGAAATGAGGGTTTAGAGTCGTAGGCACCGCCCGGGAGGGCAGGCTTGGGTCAAGTGCCTTGTTATGGGTGTCCTAGAATCTGGAGCTCATAACTCCCTAGATGCTAGGGCAAAACACCCTGAGAGACAGGGCTTTCTGAGGAGGTTCAAAGGCCTCGACTAGAGATGGCAAACTGTGGCCTGGATGATGAGCTTTGTCACCAGCACAATTTTGTAGAAGTCTGCTCAGGTCTTCCAGACCTCTCAGATGGGCAAAGTTAATGGCAGCCTTGGCTGGTCCTGCCCTGAGCCCTGAGCCCCCACACTAGACTGCCCTCCTTAGCTTGTGCACGGGGTGGCCCTTCTGCCAGTGATACTCCATAGACCAAAGTCTGGGAGAAAGATGAACCATTGTGCTCACCATTACTTTCACCACCACCACCATCACCACCACCACCACCACCACCACCTCCACAATGATCATCATCATCACCCCACCACTGCCTGCCCCTTCCCCACCACCACCACCTCCACAATCATCATCGTCACCCCACCACCGCCTGCCCCTTCCCCATCACCACCACCACCTCCACAATCATCATCATCATCACCCCACCACTGCCTGCCCCTTCCCCACCACCACCACTACCTCCACCTCCACAATCATCATCGTCACCCCACCACCGCCTGTCCCTTCCCCACCACCACCTCCACCTCCACAATCATCATCGTCACCCCACCACCGCCTGTCCCTTCCCCACCACCACCTCCACCTCCACAATCATCATCGTCACCCCACCACCGCCTGCCCCTTCCCCACCATCACCACCACCACCACCACCACCTCCACAATCATCATCGTCACCCCACCACCGCCTGCCCCTTCCCCACCACCACCACCACCTCCACCTCCACAATCATCATCGTCACCCCACCACCGCCTACCCCTTCCCCATCACCACCACCACCTCCACAATCATCATCGTCACCCCACCACCGCCTGCCCCTTCCGCATCACCACTACCACCTCCACAATCATCGTCACCCCACCACCGCCTGCCCCTTCCCCACCACCACCTCCCCAATCATCATCATCACCCCACCACCGCCTGCCCCTTCCCCATCACCACCACCAACTCCACAATCATCATCGTCACCCCACCACCACCTGCCCCTTCCCCATCACCACCACCAACTCCACAATCATCATCGTCACCCCACCACCGCCTGCCCCTTCCCCATCACCACCACCACCTCCACAATCATCATCGTCACCCCACCACCACCTGCCCCTTCCCCACCACCACCTCCACAATCATCATCGTCACCCCACCACCGCCTGCCCCTTCCCCATCACCACCACCACCTCCACAATCATCATCGTCACCCCACCACAGCCTGCCCCTTCCCCATCACCACCACCACCGCTGTTACCACCACCACTTTCTCCTTGGCTATCACCATTGTCACCATCACCATCACATGTGCCACCTCCACCATCTCTCCCACTGTTACCATCGCCCTCGCAACTATCATCCCCATCCCTGCAACCACCACAGCACCTATCACTGTCCTTATCATCACCACCACCACGGCGCGCCTCTCCTGCTCTGGGGCCTGAGCCTTACCTTGCCCACATAGTGGGGCAGTGAGCCGTTTTTCTCTTCATCGATGTGCATCTGGTTCCAGATCCAGTCTCTCTTCTGGCGCCGGTGAATGGGCAGCGAGCTGAGGGTGTTGGGTCGGCCAGGGTTGATGGCCGCTGCAGCTGCTGCCAGCAGGCCCAGGCAGGTGCCCCCTGCAGCCAGCAGCACCACGAGCACCTGCATCTTCCCGGGAGGGACGGCTCTGAGGGACGAGGAGAGAGACCATCAGGGCATGTGGGGTGCGAGCATCTCCCAGGGAGCACTGAACTGTTTAACCCTTCATCCTCCACTCTCTGCTCAGACTAGCAGAACCACACCCTCTTCTGCCCCCATGGAGCTCCCAGTCTGGGAGGGGAAGCCAGACACAGAAACAGTTCCTACTTAAGGGTCACATGTGCTAGTGGGCAAGCAAGCATGGGCGACAGGGGAGGCTAGAGGAGAGCTGTAGGGAAGGTTTCCTGGAGGAGAGGGCGATGCTGATGTGGATGGTAGCTCCCAAAGCCTTGTGCGGTGGACACCCAGCTTGGATTTTACAAACGGGGAAACTGAGGCACAGAGAAGTTAAGTTCACGGTGGAGTAAATGGTGGGGCTGAGAATAAAGCCCAGGTGTCTGACCTCAACAGCTGACATTTATCAATAAGTGTCATCAATAAGTATAATAAGTACCAAAAAATAAATGTCAATAACTATTGAATGCCTGACGCTCTTCCAAGCACTTTATATATGTTATCGCATTTAATCCTCCCAGTAAGCCTCAAGGTGGGTATAATTGTAGCCCTCACTTTATAGATGAGCGGAGGAAGAGAGAGGGTTAGTAACGTTTTTGAGATCACCCAGACGGGAAGCCACAGAGTCAAACTCAAACCAAGTCAGCCTGGCCCCAAAGTTCATGCTTCTTCCTACTGCCCTCTCTTGACCTAGCAGCTGCTGTGTGGTGGGATTTAAATACTCCTCTGAACAAACATGCCCCCCGGCTAGTCCGAGAGCCCCTGTGGCAGTGTTGCTTTGATGTTGTCTTTAGAAGGCTCTTAAGAAACCCAAATGTCGTGACTTAGAGGGCCAGGCCCTCACCAGACGCAGAGCTCAGAATTGGTGATTAGCTTAGGAGCTGTCACGAGAACAGGGGTGGGATGGGGTGGTGGGTAGAGAGGCTGGGCTCGCAGGACCAGCTTCGTAGTTTGTGGGGCGTAGTATAGAATGGAAACATGGGGTCCTTTTCTCAAAAGTTACTAAGAATTTCAGGACAGAGACAGAAGAACATGAAACCCAGCATGGGGTCCTTTTACGCACAAGACCCCATGTGATTGCCCCCATGAAGGCGGCCCTTGGGACATGGGATCAACCTGGATGGGGATCTGGAGTCACCCAGAGATCAGGGCCCGGTTTCATCCTGAATTCCAGAAGGAAGAGGGCTTGTCTCACTGCCTCAGGGTGGGTAGAGGCTGTGACCTCAGCTGTCACTATGCCCTCTCAGCCCTTGACCCCATCAGTCTACCCTTGCTGGTCCCTGTGTCACTGACCTGTGGCTCCTGGGATGGTTCAGAGGAAGAAGGCTGGTGGGTGGGAGTGGGAATCAGAATCAGAGCTCCTGCCTGGAGAGAGACAAGGACCCACTGGGTGCTGGATGGGAGGCCACCTCTCTGGCTGTCCCCCGCCCTGGCCGCAGGGAGAGGCTTGATTCTGCACAGCACAGGAGGTTTCTAAACTCTAGTAACATTTCCTCTGAGACACTGGCGCCAGGCTGTCCTCAATGAGGGCCGAGGGTGTGTGTGCAGACTGGCCTCTGGGTCTGCTGAGCTTAGCATCCAGCATCCCTGTGGCCCCCTGCTGCTGGCCCAGGCAGCAGTGGGCTCGCAGGGTTTGGGTGGGACAGAGCATTCCAGCAGGGCCCGGAACGCAGGTGCCATGTGCCTGGGAAGGCTTCCGGTCCCAGTTCCCTCAGTCCTCAGTGAGGTGGTCAAACTGGAGGAGACCTGGTGCCCTTTGAGGTGGGCTGTGAAAAGGGCAGCTGCTCTGGGCAGGAGGAAGGCAGTGAACAAAGGCTCAGGGAGCTGAGAGTTCTGCCAGGAAGCTGGTCCTGACTCAGGGGAGGCGGCAGCTGTGACCCCTGGCCAGCCTCGCTGGGCTCAGGCCTGGTGGGTCATTTCCTTCTTTGCCTCAAAAGGAACTGCATGTCTTGTTCTCTTCTTCCTCCCTCAAGTGAGAAGTGACTCAAAAAATGAAAAAGTAAAACAAATAGAAGTGAAACTGAGAAATGGGGAGAGAGAAGTTCTCAGGGCCCTGGGCAGGACAAGATATGAGGCCACGCCCTGAGCGGATGCGTATTGAGCATCTACTGTGTGCTAGGCTTTGGGATGCAGCAGTGAGCAGGACAGACAGGACCTGTCCTCGGGGAGTGCACGCTGTCGTGGGAACTCCAGGAAAATAAGTACATGAGGAAAAACATCAGCTGCTGAGCAGAGGCTCTCAGGGAATTACACTGGGGGACACAACAGAGGGTGAGGGGGCAGCTGGCTGAGACTTCAAGGCAAGGGGAGGCCTTTCAGAGAGATGATACTCATGCCATCATCGGAGTGTCAGCCCTAGGAATGCCAGGGGAAGGGAGGGAATTCCAGGCAGAAGGATCAGCAAGTGCAAAGTCCCTGAGGTAGAAAAATGGTTCGTTTGTTTGAAGAACCAAAAGAAGGCCCTTGGGTCAGATGAACAATGGGGGCTCCAGAAGAGGTGACCAGGTTGGGGTGGTAGGCTGAATGATGGCCCCCCAAAGATGTCCACGTCTTCATCCCTGGAACCTGTGAATATTACCTTCCATGGCAAAGGACTTTTAGCAGATAGGATTAAGTTAAGGATCTTGAAATAGGGAGGTTATCCTGGACTATGTGGATAGACCCAATACAATCACAGGGTCCTTAAAAGATGAAGGCAGGAGGGTCAGAATCAGGAAAAAAGGAGATGTGATGATGGAAACAGAGGTTGGAGTGCTGCGGGGCCCCAGGCCAAGGAATGGGGGCGGCCTCTGGAAGTCAAAAAAGGCAAGGAAATAGATTCTCCCCTAGAGGCTCCAGAAGGAAACAGTCCTGATTCTCGCCCACCGAAACCTATTTCGGACTTCAGACCTCCAGAACTATGATAAATACATAAATTTGTGTTGTTTCAAGCCAACCACGTTTGGGGTGGTTTGTTACAGCAGTTGGAGGAAACTAATGCAGTTAGGTTGTACAGGGCAGCCTAGAGAGAGCTTTTTCCTAAGCACGAGGGAAGGTGACTTGATCTGATTTGAAGAGATCCCTGGCTGAGGTGAGGAGACGGGCTGGGAGAGGGGAGACCAGCAGGGGAGGTCACTGTCGTCCAGGCGAGAGTTGATGGTGGCCCAGACCAGGTGTAGAGGTGCGTGGCCATGGGATGTGTTTTTGAGGTGGAGTTAACAGGACTTGCTGTGAATGGAATGTAGGGGGTGAGGGGTGAAGAGGAATCTAGGATGGCTCTCGAGTCTTTGGCCTGAGCAGTTGGAGGGGGCAGGGCTTTGCTGAGATTCGGAAGACGGGTAGTGGTACCAAAAGGTCTGTGTGGGCTGTGTCAGGTTGGAGTTGCTATGAAACATCTCTATGGCCATGGCCAGCAGCTGCCGGAGACCTGGCCTGGAGTGCGGGAGAAGGTGGGGCTGGAGCAGCTTACAGACGGTCCCTTCACGTGGCTGGTGCTCAAACTGTGAGACTGGAACATGAAGGAGGGCAAGTAGCGAGGGAGGAGAAGTGGCCCAGGACAGCCCCATAGGTCTTTCCTCTTTCTCTGTCTCGTGAACTTGTCATCCAGGCTTGAGCCCAAACGTTCCCCTCTGGGGAGCCGTCCCTAGTCCTCATCTGGCATCTCATGCATCCCTGGGCATCTTCCACTGCAGCACTGCCTGGGGCTGGTCCCAGGGTTGACACCCAGGTCCCATTGCTGGGCTCAAATCACAGCTTCCTTCCCTTCCCGGAGAACGGCTTTCTACCTGCCCTGTCTACATCTTCCCTTCTCCCCAAGGCCCAGCCACACATGACACATGGCTCTCTCCTCTTTGGGTTCACACAGAGCAGGGGGACGGTTGTGATCGCAGGCTCTGTGGTTTAGAGAATGTCAGTTGTGCTGCTTTGCTGCTCTGTGACTGTGCACGAGACTCTACCTCTCTGAGCCTCAGTCTCATCATCTGTACAATGGGACCACTACTGTCTACCTCTCAGGGTTGTTTTCAGGCCTGAATTAAAAAAAACATTTGTAACATGGCCAAAAAAGTAACTAAGAATAAAACCAAGCATGTATGAATCCTTGCTGACACTCTGTTTTGCTCTACTGAGTAGTTAGCTTACCATTCTTGTTCCTGAACGCCCAACCATTTGGTTGGGGGATTTGCAGGTCCCCACCCTGCTGAATCCACTCCCTCACCCCTCCCCTGACCTCTACTCTGTGTCAAGGGGACTGACCCTTGGCCTACAGGCGAGAGGTTCTGGTGTTTGGCCAGTGGGGGCTCCAGCAGGCATCTGAGGATGGGAGGAGAAAAGTTGGGGTACTTCTTCCCTGCTGCTCTCTGCTCTGGTTCATTTTTCCTGCTGTGACTGCACCTCTCCATCCCGGTAGCTTCTATGGGTCCCATCCGTCCCTCACTGGGTTCGGGAAACACCCTTCCCTCCTCTTTGTCCCTTTGGTCCTGTGGTGGTCTTCTGCTGGTCTCTGCAGGACTCAACATCCCGTTTGTTCCCTTGACTGAGCTCACAGCTCTGTAAGTGTTTCCTTCATAAAGTCTCTTCTTTGGAACACCTCCACAGTGGCACACTGAAACCTTATCTCACTTAAACCTTGCAAACTGCCAGGTAGTTGTCAGTAATCCCATTTTGCAGGTGAGGCTCAGAGAGGTGGAGTGAGCCCTCCTGGGTCACACAGCGGCAAGTGGTTGAGCCAGGATTTGAACTTAGGCTGCCTTTCACCCTGAATAGTGCCTTTCCATCATGCCACTCTCTCTCTATTTCTGTGGTGACATTAACATGTAATAATAATAATAATGGTAGTAATAATAGTAATAATAAGCAGCTGTTCTCCATGTTTGGCTTTCATAGATGAAATTTCATTTAGTTTTCACAGTATCCTCAGGATGTAGGAATTATCATCCCCATTTCACAGAAGAAGAAACTGAGGCTCAGACACAAACACCTCGTAAGTGGTAGATCTGGAACCCTCACCCAGATCTATCTTTCTCTAAATCCTGGGCTCCTTCTACACCCGATCTCAGAGGGTCCTGAGGGACTTTTCCATCTGAAAAGCCATGTTTATTTGTGTCTTTTGCCTTTTGTGTTAGAAATTTGTCCACATAAATGGGGGCCGAGAGGAAGGGTTTTGTCGAAAAATCGTTCCTCCTCCTCCTGCTGTTAGAGAGGAAGTCAGCCGGTAGGATTTGCTGGACCCACAGCTGGAAACAGAATTTCCCTTGGCCACACCTCTGGAGGTGTGGTCAGAGCACAGCTGGGGTCAGGTTTATTTTAGCCCTTTACTTTCCTATAAGTAGGAGTCACTTCTCTTGGTTGCTCTCACCAAGTTTTTGGAGGGATCAGGCTGCTGCTGGGTGGGTTTGCGGTACCACAGATGTGTAGTGGGCCTGAGGATCTTGGAACTGATTTCTGTGCTTAGAAATGCCCAGCTGAGTAGCCCCGGGGCCTTGCCTGACAACAGATGTGGGGGAGAGGGGATTCGCTCGGCAGCTCAGATGTGCCTGCTGGGCACCCAGAGGCCAGGTGCTGGCCCGTGTCCCTGTTACCCAGGATCCGTGACGATGCTCGGTCCCTGGAGCTGTGTTAGAGGCTTTTGGGGGCAGCTCCAAATGGACTGATGGATGAGGGTGGGCCCTCTGCGCCCTCGGTCAGTCTGGGAAGGTCCAAGGGGCCCAAAATGAGAGGACAGAGTGTGTGGCCCAGGCCCCTGGTAATGGGCGTGGAGCCCAGGAGAAGGGGCAGAGGAACCTCGGAGCATCTGGGGAATGGCTGGGCTCAGTCATGCCCGGATCAGAGGGCAAGGCCTTGGAGAACTCCTGGGTTTGGGTCTGTGTCCACAGTGGGTGGGACCACTGAGCTCAGAACCTAGATGCCTGGGTTGGGCCTGAGGACTGAAGGGTGGCTCTGAAGGCTGAGCCAAGTTGGTGGGGGCTGGAGAGGTTATGTGCCTCTGCTCCTCTCCAGTTCCCTGTCTGGGTCTCAAGGGTGCAGTCCAGTGGTTGGGACTCCGCGCTTCCACTGCAGGAGGCGCCGGTTCAATCCCTGGTTGGGGGAACTAGGATCCCGCATGCTGCACAGTGCAGCCAAAATAAATAAATAAATTTAAAAATTAGAGAAAAAAGGGGGGAGTTGTTGCTTGGTGAGCCTCGAAGAGGAGCCCCAGCCTGTGGGATGGTAACACCCACCAGGCCTGGTCACAGCTTCTGGCCTTTGCACTTGCCGTTCTCTCACCTCTGCCTGGACTTAGGTCACATGTCACCACTTCTCTGAAGCCCTCTCTAGAGCCTGGAGGTTATACAGTCATTCAACAAACATTTATTGAGCACCTACTATGTGCCAGGTACTGAACTACAAGTGGGGAGCCTACACAGGCTGCACCCTTGTGTAGAGACATTAACCACTTGATAAAAGCAGTTTCAAATTGTGGTGTTTTGATGGAGGCGTAGAGGAAGATGTGAGAGGGCAGAGAGGGGAGGGCCCTGATTCCTTGGAGGGTCTCAGCCCAGCAGTGAATCCTGCCTCTCTCTGATCTGCTGTGAGACAGTCTGTTTCTCTTTGTGGCCCCCCTCTGTCACTGGCGTTTGGCCTCAAAGGGGCTGTGAGGTCCGCTCAGCTCTGTGCTCTTTAAAAGAAGGAGCCAGGGGGACCCAGAGGGAGATGGAAGGGGGGCAGGTTGGGGCTTCTCCTTTTGTAGTTAAATGGACCCTGGGAAGCCTGGACCAGCTGGGAACTGCTCAGCGGGCAGCCTGGCAAACGCCCCCGGCCGGGACGGTTCTGCCCGACCCTGTTCAAGCCTTAGGTTTCAGGAACTAAGTCTGGGCTTTGGGCGTTTATTGAACAGACTGGAGGGCCCTTGGGGGTGGGGTAGAGGAAGACTCCAGGTCAGGGATACACACATGACATCCTCAGGCCACACAGACACACAAACGTGCTGCCTACACGAGCACACACCCCTGTCCCCCGAAGAGTCTCCTCTCTGCGGGGCTGGCCCCTCTCCCGCCCAGCACACCCGCCAGCAGCTAGGACAAGACCTGGCAGCAGAGCCCAGCCCCAGGCAAAGCCTCAGAGGGTGGACTGCATGCTCAGTCCCAGCCCAGCCTCCTGCAGGCTCTGGGCTCCAGCCCAGAGGCCCTGGGTCAGGGATGAGGGGCCAGGAGGTGGGAGGAGAGGCCCAGAACCTGCAGGGGTGGGGGTGAGGGCGCTAGAGCCCCTGCCCCCTGTGTGGCCCTGGGCGGCTCTCCCACCGCCCTCCCACTCCACACCTCGAGCCTCAGTCTAGGGTCGAGGTTGGAGCCAGTGACCCCCAGCCTCGTTCAGGGATCGCCAGCCCTGGGAGGATGAAGGGTGAGTCCCCGGGAGCCTTGGGGCCGGGCAGCTATGAGCTGGCCCCTTGGGGCTTTATCCTGGTTTGGGCCTCAGTTCAGCCCTGTGACCTGCTCTTGCGGGTCCCAGACCCGATCCCCTCCCCTCGGGTTCTGCCAACAGCCTCCCTCCCTCGGCTCCCCTTAGAGCTGCCCACGCTGCTCCCCTGCTGACCGCTCCTCCCTGGCTCCCACACCCTGCAGGATGAAGCCTAGCTCCTGAGCCAGTGTTCAAGGCTCAGCACGGAGTGTCCCTGCCCACCCCGCTGGCTCTCCTCTCCCTCACCTCCCTGCCCCACCCAGCCTCGAGGAGAACTGGACGTTTCTGGATACACAGGCTGTTCCCTCTGCCCGAATGCCCTTCCTTGCTGTGGCCCCTGGGTGAATGCTCTGCTTCTCTTCAAGCCCCAGTCCGTACCCCCAACAAGGTCTTCTGATTGGCTCCTGCTCCAGCGCAGCCTCTGCCTGCTGGCGCAAGTGTCTCTGACCAGGTATCCACTTCATCCCGGCATCCAGCGGCGTGAACTCAAGGCCCAGAGGACCTTGAGGTGTCAGTGTCCCTACTGCTGTCTGTCAGCCTGCCTCGGTCTCCAGCTCTAATCTTGCACTCCTTCCCTCCTTCCCTCCTTCCTCACAGGATTTAAAACAAATCTGCACAAATCTGCTGACAACATCTTGGGTGGTCAGAGCACATATAGTGGTTGATATAACTCAGAGAAGCTCCTCCTGTCACCAAATAGCATCTCTAATGGCCCATCACTTTGTCAGACACACCACCATTAGGATTTTGATCCTTTGAGGACGGTCAGATTATCCTTCTTATGGGTCCCTGATGAACATACACCCGTGTGCAGGGGGCTTCCGAAGGTAGGGCTGGCAAAACAGAGATCATGGGTTGCCATTCACATACTCATGGCAGACATCCCTAATCAATTGCAGTGTTCATTCCCACTGAACTTGAACTCAGCCCCTGAATCCTCAATACAGTCTTTGAGCTAGATATAACCAATTCACCAGACCTAGTGTGCGATTCGAAACAAATTTGTCCTGGGGTCTCTGGGTCATTCCCTTATCTCCTAATGGGGCAGCTCAAAGCTTGAAGGAGAGAAAAACCACCCTTGGGAGAGCCTTTTCCAACCTCCTCTGGGCTTTCTGACTTTGCCTGGGGCTCTGAGGCAGTCATTGGCAGCAACAAGTCTCACACACTTCCCTGTTTGCTCATGAGCTGTGTGGCCTTAGACCCATTCCTTGCCCTCTCTGAGCTCTAGCTTCCTCCTCTCTAATGGAGGATTGAATGAGATCATGGGTACAAAGCCCAGCACACAGTAGGTGCTTAGTAAATGTGTGGGTGTCTCAACCCTCACCTACCCACTCAGCCTGGCCTGGCAGCTGTGGGCTTGACTGGCCAACTCACACCTGACCTCATTTCCTGGTTCTGCCCTGGGCCCACCTCCTGCTCCTGTCTGTTCTTCTCTAGAAGGAAATCTCATTCACTGCCTTCCTGGCCCAGCCTCATGGGCCCTACTTCCCCCTCCTCCCAGTGTCTGCACCTGCCAGAATCTGATCGTTATGCTGTGGCAGACAATCTGGAGGTCCCTGAATGAGTTTAGAGACCATGTGGTCCATCCCTTGCCCTAGAGAAATTAGAAGACTGAAGCTCAGAGAGCAGACCCAAGACCTCCCAGCATCCTCTGGGGCTCCTGCTCCTTCAGGGAGTCTTCCGTGATTTCTCCACCCAACATCAGCTTGGATCTGGGTTACGATGGGCTTGTCAGTATCTCTCCAGCCAGAAGCCAAGCTGCTGAGGGCAGCAGTTGTCTCCTAGAACATTCCTCCCCCAGGATCACTGGGCTCCTGGCTCATCCTGGTGCCTGCTTCTATGGCGTGAACTGTCAGGTTCAATCCTCCCCGGCTTCTCCCCTCTCCAGGCTTCCCTATGGAGTGTGACAGGGCAGTGGGGTCAGAAGGGGCTGGCCTCATTCATATCCTGCTTTCACCTCATACTAACTGTGTGACCTTGGACTGGCTGCTCAGCTTCCCTCAGACTCTGTGGTCCTGTCTGTCAAATGGGAATTCTTTTAGTAGCTTCAAGGATGCCAAGGGGGGTGCAGAGAGGTAATGGAAGTAGTAAGGGATGGATCCCATGGGCAAGGGGCTCAAGATTTTTTTCTCTGAGCTAGTGGCCAGTGTGTCCACTGTGTATCCCCGAGGCAGCAGCAGAGCTGTGAGTCATCCAGCTATGGGAGAAAATAAGCATGGCCCCTCCAGCTTCCTGCCCCCATGTCCGGCCCTTGTTCAGCAGCACAATCGCTGCTCAGGTCTAGACTGCAGGGTGGGCAGCTTAACCCCTGCAAGGCCAGTGGGCCCCTCGCCTACCCCCTCACCACGGGAGGCCAGAATTAGCAGGGCTGCCTGGGGGCGCAGAAGCTCCTGTGCCCCTTGATCACCTGCTGCCCTCCAGGCTGGCGCCCACACTTGGCTGGACTCAGGCCAGATGGGAGGGTCCCGCTGTTCCCCGTCACCTGAAGATGAACCAGAATTCTCGGTCCTGGTACTTACTCATGGCCTTCAGCATCAGTGGCCCTCCTGCCACTCCCTGCTCTGAAAACCTGGCTGCACTGGCCTCTCCAGGTCCAACGAACTGCCCAGGCTCCCTGCCTCCCCTGGAATGCTCTTCGTCTCCTGTCAGGATCCTGTCTGCCCGCCACCCATGGCAGAAATGTCCATGGGGTGGGGGTGAGGAACAAGCATAGTGCTTGGCGCAGAGTAGCTGCCCAGAGTGCTCGCTGGAGGGTGAGCTGACGCATCTCTCACCTGCTGGGGACTGACCGACCTCAGGGGTCAAAACCTTTGTGACACTCAAGCCACGGTCAGCTCTGGGTGGCAGGTAAATTCAGCTGTGATTTCTTAAAGCTCCCCTCCTACGATCCGTTCCCGGTACCAAGTGTGTATATCGCTTCCTTTAATTGACTCATGAAAAGACCCTTTCTTCCAGTTTACAGATGAGGAGGCTGGCACATGAGAAGCTGTGTGGTTCTGGAAAGAGCCTGGGCTTTGGGGTACGAGTTCTTGCTCCAAATCTCAGTTGCCTCAACTGAGAAATGGAGAAAGGCTGTATCTAATTCATCGGCTTGCTGGTAATATAAAATAATGAGCTCCAGTGCTTCAGAGCCTTCTGTAGGCATTTTCTCCAGCTCTCATGATGAACTGCAAAAAGAATCGCCATCTCCATTGTTCAGACAAGCAAACTGAGTTTTGGAGACACTGAGTAATTTTCCCAAAGTCATACGGGAAGCAAGTGGTAGAGCTGGGATTTGTATCCAGGACGGCTCTCACCCTAGACCGCCTGCCTTCAAGTCTTTGGGGGGAACTTCTCTAAAATATGAGGGCTGCTGGGTCCCTTGGGCCCCAATCTACGGGTACCTCGGTTTGGGGAGAAAAACTACAGCTTCCGCAGCTCGTAACCGGCCCCTACGGTGTCTGGGGAAGGAGGGGAGGGGATTCCACAGGTAGGGCCTCAGGTGCCCAGAGTCAAGCCTCAGCTTGCCTGTACTGAAAATGGGGGCAGTGGCTGACAGGGAGGGGCGAGGCTCCAAGCTCCCCTTCCAGGGCTCCTCTCTCAATCCCAGCACAGAGCTTTCGAGGGGAGGGGATGATGTCATCTGTGGTAAATCCTCTCTGGTGGGGGAAGGGGCACCACTTGGGTGCCAGTCCTCTGCCCCTGGCATGCTGGGCGACTCAGGCGGAGTCCTGCCCTCTGAGCATCTGAGCCCAGCACCCACGGAAGCCAGTGGGCCCTTGAGTCTGGGAGTCCACCTGTGGGAGAGCCGAGCTTACCCCTTCCCCAAGAACATCCCTCCGTGTCCACGGCACCACCCCTGGGCTCACCTTCCCAGCCCTGTTGTGAGCCAGGAGACCCAGTCTACCCCAAGGAGTGGCGCTTCCCTGGGAGCCGATGATGACCATTCTACATATGGGGAAGTCAAGGACCCTCACTCACCTTGCCTGTGGGCTGAGAGGTGTGTCCGTTCCGTCTGGCTGTCCGGCCGGGGCTGAGCGTGCCGTGGAACTGCAGAGCTCGGCCAACAGCCTCTGGAGGGGAGCCCCACCCGGCGGTGAGGGAGGCCTGGCCGCCGCCCCTTCAGGTTTTCCAGCTGGCCCTGGCCCATGTGCCCCCCCCCCCCCCACAAGGATGGTTTCCTGTTATTGTTCATTTGTGAGGGCCGGGCTGGCTGCAGAGAGGCAGGCCCTGTGGTGGGCGGCCTCCTCGGCCCAGCTGGGCTGTCCCCATGGAGGCCTAGCCCTGGACTTGGCCGGGATGCTTAACTCGGGCCCCAACCCCAGGCCTCAGCTCTGGGTCTTTGAGCGCAACACCTGCCAAGGGGCTTCGTTCACCTTCCTTGTAACCCCGAGGGCAGGTGCCGTCACCCCCACTTTATAGCTCAGGACACTGAAACTCAGCAAGTTTAAGGTGCTTGTCTACTCAGCTGGGGCGTAGCACAGCCAGAAATCCAGCCTGGGTCACCATGCTGGGGGAAGGGCAGACTTTGCAGTGGCTGGGGAGGCCTCAGGGGCCTCTGCAGTGGGGTGGGTAGGAGATGGGAACAGGCCACAGCTCCTGGGTCTGTGAACTGGATTGACTTCCGGTGGGCGTGGGCCTGGGTTCCAGCTGTAAGGTGCCAGCCTGGGTGTTGGGGGTTAGGGGGAGCGCCGTCTGGGTTTAGGAATATCAGGCGGAGTCAGGTGCCTGATGGGCCAGTCATGCACCTCCACCCCAGCCTCAGTTTCCTCTTCTGTAAAATGGGGATAATATAACCTCAGCCTCACATGGCTGTTGAGATAAACAAGAGTCCAAGAGGGGCGTGGAAGATGGGGAAGCTGAAGGCAGGACCAGGGACCGTAAGAACCAAGAAGCTGCGGGCAGAAGGTGCTCAGATTCTGTTCATCATGAGAGTTACAAGAGGAGGTTTTACAAACCGCAGATACCGGGGCCCCACCCCAGTCCAACTGATTTGGAATCTCCCAGGGCAGGTAGTGGGAATCTTTGACTAGTTGCCCCTGTTTTTCCATGGATGGATGAATGGCTGGGAAGTCCCGAACTGGTTCTCTTATACAGCTGGGCAAACAGAGACCTGAGAGGGAGAAAGCCTTGCCCAGGGGCACTAAGTCAGTGGACACTGGTGTGGAGATGGGGAATGGAGCGGGAGGGTATTTTGGGGGAGGGGAAGATAAAGATTTCCCTGTTCCAGGCATGTGGAGTTTGAGGTGGCTTTTAGACACCCAAGTGGCCGTGTCAGATTGGCAGTTGGAGATAGAGGTAGATAGTTGGATATAGGTGGATACAGTTGGGGACAGGGGGTGGATTTAGTGGATACAGTTGGAGACAGTGAGAGACAAGGGTGGATACAGTTGGAGACACTCAGCCTGGAGGTGAGTTTTGGAAGCCCTGAGCTTATGGCTGGCACCTGAGGCCATGGCAGTGGACGAGCTTACAGGGAGGGAGGCCCCGGGCCTCTGAGATTTGTAGATTCCTTAGGAGAGAGCCCGGGGGGAAGGAGGGAAGGGGTGTTGGCTGGGTCAGCCTGGGAAAGGTGAGCACTGAGACTTGACCACTGGATTTGGAAGTCGGAGGTCATTGATGGCTGTGACCAGAGCAGGTTAAAGGGGAAGGAGTAGACATGAGGGACTGAGGCGGGCGGTGGCTGGTGCAGGGGGATCAGGAAGTGGAGGCGTGTGATCCCGGCTCCTTCCCCCAGACTTGCAGTGAATGGAACAGAGAGATGGGAGGCTTTTAGGTTTTGTTTTAAAGCAGTGCTGGCATGTTCGTGTGCTGAGGGGACTCTAGCAGCAGGGAAGGCAGATGATGCTGGAGGGAGGATGGTCCTGAGGCGGACCTCTGCACGGGAAGCCGCACATCACTGGCTGTTTGTGGAATGAACAAACAAAGGCTCAGCACTTTTTTCTCCAACAGGATTAACTCTGCCTTCTCCTGCCAGTGGGGTGGGGTGGCCACAGAGAAGCCAGGACCGGCCAGGGCTCCGTCCCTCGTGCCGCAGCCTGACTTCTCCTCACACCCGCCTGTGCTGACTGCCTGCCCTTGTGGTCTGTGTGCCCATAAGGTTGGGCCAGGCCCGGGCATCACTTCCTGCTGGGTCTCAGACTCAGCCCTGGTGGCAGACAGGGATGGGGTTTGTCCTGGCACCATCTGCCAATTCCCTTTGTGATCTCAGTCTGGGAGGAAGTTGACTCTGCCCTGAAACCCGCTGTTCCTGTCATTTGTAAACAAGGGGCTGGCCATCCAGGCATGTGCCCCGGGGGTGGGGATGGGGCCCCCACAGAGAGGTAGTCCAGGCCACAGAGGGAAGCTCGTGCCCTGAGGGTCCCCTCAGGGTCTCCTGCCCGATTTCTGCCACTGCCCAGCCCCGATTCCAACTCCTCTGGAGGCAAAGGAGGTGATGGGAGGACACAAGGCCAGGAAGGTACCATCAGGAGCAAAGGAGGCAGCCAGAGGGCCGGCAGGAAACGGGATGGTCTGCGAGACCTGATTAGTAGCTGGAGGGGGAAGTGACAATGGAGGTGGTGTGGGTGGGCTGGGGAGTGTGATAACAAGGCCTGGGGACATCCACCCGGCCTCTGCCAGGACATAAGTTGACCAGGGAGGGGGCCCTATGACATCTTGCTTGGAGAGGTTCAGGCTTGGGGGTTGACAGACCCAGTGCAGATTCTATGCCAGCTTATCACTGGCTGTGTGACCTGGAGCAACTGGCTTGCCTCTCGGAGTCTCTTTCCTCACCTGTGAAATGAGTTACCAGTTCAGACTTTGCAGGGCTGTCGGAGCAGCAGATGAGACAATGAAAATAAATGATTGTAACAGCACACATGCGTTGAACAGGTATTTCTCAAAGTGTGGTCCTCTGGCCGCCTGTCTCAGAATCACCTGGGGAGCGTGTGTTGAAAATGCAGATTCCTAGGCCCCAGCAGGGTGGCAGAGGCAGAATGTCTGGCAGTGGAACCCTGAGACATACACATATGTAGCTCCTAGGCCACATGTTTGCACACTCACATTGGAGGACCCTGGCCTGGGAGCTCTCCCTCCATGGGACACCCCTTTCAATCCTCAGGACAACCCTGGGGGAGGGTTCTATTGTTATTTCCATTATACAGATGGGGAAACATAGCCTGGGAACTAAGTGCTCCCAAGATTACAGAGCTTGTCAGTGGTGGACTGGAAATTCCCAGCCAGGCCTCTGTGTCCAGAGGCCATCTCCTCACCCACCAAGCTTTCCTCCCTGGCTGAGTCTGGCGCACAGAAGGGGCTTATCAACAAGTGATCCCGTTCCTTCTTCCCCACAGTGTGGGAGGCCCAAGGATGGCACAGGGAAGCCGGGCCACAGGGTCTTTGCCCACACTCTTCCGCTCACTGGGCTGCTTCCTCTGCCCCCCTCACCTGCTTGCAGAGCCCCCATCCCCTGTTCCCCCCCGGAGCTTGTCTACTCTGCCCTCTCCTCTGCCACTCCGTTCCCTCCTCTGGGCCCCTGAAGCCTTTTACACAGACCCCCTTCACGGCCCACCACCTCGCTCATCTGCTTCTCTCTCTTCCCTGCCCCTGGATTGTGTCTCCTTTGCGTGTCTGTTCCTGGTGGGTGCACAGGACGGGGTGAGCGCTCCGTAAACGTGGACTTGAAACCGTGGGCTCATAGAAGGGCAGCCAGCCCACTGTGGATCAGATCTGCAACTTCTGCAGGGAGTGTGTGGGTGTGCAGGGCTCTCCACCCCTGCACGGAGTGGCCCCGCACCTGCAGGCAAAGCCCTGGCAGAGAGCGTGAGCACAGCTCACGGTGTCACAGAACACGTAGGGAGGGATAAAGTTAGGATGCTCCTGTGAAAGCATCTGGGATATACTCTGTGGTTCTGTCCGTAGCTTGATTTGATGGCTGAAATATTTTTCATTTCCTTCCTCTTTTCTCCAGATAATTGCTCGAAACCTGCAGCTGATGAGTGTGGGTACCTGAGGCTCAGACTTTCCCTGGGCTGGGGGGACAGAGGGGACAGTTGAGTGCCCTGGGCTCCCAGGCTGCCCACTGGGGGCGGGGGTGGGGTGGGGTGGGCAGGAGAGGGCTGTGTTACCCGCGAGCCTGAGCGCAGGGCGCTGTGTGAGCAGCCTGCTGAGTTTTAGACCAAAGGAAAGCACTTTGGCCTTCGGTGCAGCAGGGATTTGGGGGAGGCCCCCTGGCTGTGGAGAGGGCAGTGAACACAGCCTTCAGAGGAAGCAGAAGGGGGGGTCGGTGTAGGGTAGCCCGCAGGGGCTCAGGAGGGAGGAGGAGCGGGGGAGGAGTCTCACCCTCAGCTGCGGCTCCGCGAGGAACGGGGAGCACCGCTCCACGCGGGGAGTGGGCTGGGCTCGCCTCTGGCCGCTCAGAGCTGAGCTCAGGGTGGGCCCAGAGCTGGGGTCATTGAACGAATGAATGCGCAAGTGAGAGCATGGATGAGTGGGTGCATGAGTCGCCGGCACGTTGAGACAGACCCGGGCGTGGGGCGACTGTAGCTGTGGTCTGTGGTATATTCCAGCACATAGTGGGTCCTTTTCTCAAAGGCTTCAACAAGGCACTGAATCAGTCAGTCAGCCTCTCAGCCCTGCTGGGGGCCCAGCTCTGTCCCGGCTGGGGGTGGGGACCCAGGGAGGTGAAAGAGACTGTCCCTTGATAAACGCTGAGACTGGGGTGGACAATTACAGTCACCAACCTATTACGTGTCTTTCCTGGCCCAGGCTCTGAGCCTTATTTTTAATACGCAGGGCGACCTTGAGAGGGCATATGGCGCTTCCCCTTTTACAGCACTGAGCAGCTAGCCCAGGGTGGCACTGCCCACCTCAAGCCAGGGCTCCCGCGAACGTGCTGAGCCCTGCTGAACACCCCAGGCCCACCTTAGGCTGAGCTGCTGCGGCCGCCTGCCTCCGGGCCTTTGCCTATGCTGTCCTTGGGAAACAGGAGGGAAGGGGCCAGGGCACAACCTTTGAAAGAATGACATAGCCCAAGGACACGACATAGACTGTTTAGAACCAAACAGGTCCAAGATGGCGGACAAGTTGACTTCCACTGACCTTGAGCCTCAGTATATGCTCATTGTAACACACCCACCGGCGCCATGGCAGTTCCAAGGCTGACCATAAAGGTCAAAAAGTGGGCGGTGACCTAATTCCTGGAAATCCCCAACCCTTCCCCAAAATAGCTGCAATACTCCTCCCACTCATTAACCTATGAAAGTACCCACCCCTATAAAAACTGAGATGGCCCACACTCTGTCTGTGGAGTGTGTTTCTCTCTAAATAAATCCACTTCTTACCTATTACTTTGTCTCTCACTGAGTTCTTTCTGCAATGAGACATCAAGGACCTGAGCTTCATTAAGTCCTGAGACCAGGTGGTGTGTGATCTCAGTTCAAAGAGCATGGGTTCAAGTCCTAGTCTGGGTTTTGGCTGGGTTCGAGTCCCGGCCCTTGGGGTTCAAGTCCCAACCTGAGTTGCACGGTTTCCCTTGCACCCAGGATGCTCTTCCTTCTTACCTCTGTTAGCCCAACCCAGCACCACCCCTCCATCCAGCCCTGCTAAACTCCCGTTCTGGAAAGCGTCTTGCCCCTTGGAAAGATCCCATCTCACTTGTACCCCACTCATTCAGTTCCAAAGCCTACTGGGCTCCTCCCCTCTTATGTAACGATTCCTCACTACAGCCCTGAGAAGTGTAGGTACTATTCATATTCCTATTTCCCTGATGAGGGAGCTGAGGCTCAGAGAAGCTGAGTAACTTGCCCAAGGTCACACAGCTCCTGAGTAGCAGAGCCAGGATTCCAACCCTTGTCTTCCAGTTCCCAGTTGAGTGCTCACTCTACATCATCATCCTACTCCAGTCAACATGTCATTGTTTGACAGTGTTTTGTGCTTGTTTATTATTTAAAAAATACATTTCATGATGTGCAGGCTTTGTCTAGCTCTGAGGTGGACATGGGGGACGCAGAGGTGACCCAGGCTGGGTCCCCGCTTTCGATGTGTCAGACCAGTGTGAGCGGCGCTGGTGGAGCCAGGTTGGTGACAGAGGTGTGTGCCTCGTGCCGGGGGTGCTTGGAGGAGGTAGCCTGGGGAGCTGCCAGAATGGGCAGGGCAAGAGGAAGGACTGGCCAGGCAGAGAGAACAGCAAGGTCAAAGGCACAGAGGCCTGTTTGGGAAGGAGACGCCATTCCCTGGGTGGAAGCATTGAGCTGCTGGGAGGGGGAAATCAGGGACTGGCTGGGGTGAAGCCAGGCGGCCGGGGCCTTTCAAGCCATGCTGGGGAGCTCAGGCAGGGGGATCCTGGGGGGCCTCTCACCGGGTGGGCCCCGAGGAGCCCTGAATTTTAGGTGATTTGCCCCGTCCAGTCTGGTGGTCTGTGGCCAGGCTGGGGAGCCACAAGCTGTGGCTGTTGAGTGTACAGTTGCTGAAGCTAGACTAAGTGAGGCCTTTCCTTGGCCAGGAAGGGACCGATTGAACAGGGATTGAATTCCCGACAGTGAGAACAATACCTTATCTGCACAGCACTTTCCCAGATGTTTCTCACTTTTCTCCCACCACATCCGGGCAGGCTGTTAGGAAGCGGTGTTTGAGCTCGGGGCTGAGGGGTACCCAGGAGCAGCCTGATGTGAGGGTTGAGGTCCCGGGCATGCCTGCTGCTTACCGTCCCGCTGATCCTGGACACACCTTTGGTGCCTCAGTTTCCCGTTCTGTAAAATGGGAGTGATTGCGTGCCTTCCTCATGGGGTTTCTGGAAGGAGTCATTGAGAAGGTTCAAGTAAAGTGCACAGAGCTGTCTCTGTCATACAGTAGCCACTCTATAAACGTTAGTCGTGACAGTGACGCCACAGAGAGGTTGATGGTGGGGACGTACGTGTGAGGGTGTGAGCACGGCCTCTGCATGTGCGCGGTGTTTGTTCGGCAGCCGCGTGGCTACATGTGTACGTGCCAGAGCTTGTGTGGACCATGTAAGACGCCCACATTGATGTGACCATGTGTGTTTATGGGTGCACAAGTGGGCTGAGGGGTACAGCTGGGCCAGAGGAGGGCCAGGCCTGGGGGCAGCCCCTTCCTCCTCCATGATCTGGAATCATCTGCCTCTGTTACCCTGTTGACCAAGCCTTGTGCACCCTCATCTCCTGCAGAAGCCCAGAGAGGTCAAGGCCTTGCTCCAGGGTGGCCCAGCGAGCCCGGAGTGGCAGGATGGGACCAAGGGCCCTTCCTCCCTGATCGGAGGGCAAGCCTGAGTCTGGCAGAGAGCTTGCTACACGGAAGCCAGGACTTCCTACCTCTGGGCCCCGCATTGCTTGCGTCCTGCATCAAGTGTCCCAGAGAACAATGGATCGGAGGCTTTGCCATCTGTGGGGCAGGAAGGTGGGTCAGGAGCCGCTTGATCCTGCCTCTTGATGGGGCAAACAGGGCTCTGGCCTTTCTCCAGGCCCCTCAGCTGTCTCCAGACCCTGCGCCCTGTGGCCTGTGAGGCAGAGCTTCTGGGCAGTCCAGCAAGGTGGTGGGAGTCTGAGCTGGTCTTGGGGAAGGAAGCTGCCAGGGAGAGCTCTAGGCAGATTGGGGGGAACTGATCACAGCTGGTGGAGGTCTTGGGGGTCCCCCAGCCTCATCCACCTGCCATGCCACTGAGAACCAGGAGGGAAACAAGAGAGACTCTACCCAGCCCAAAGCAACCCTCCCCGGCCCCTGGGCTCATGCTCTTATGCACAGGGGTGTCTCTGAGCCTGTTAACTCAGTTTACGTACAGTTCTAACAAGCCTGCTGGCAGGGAGGGCAGGGTGGTGCTGTGGCAGTCCTGCCAGCGGAGAGGAGGAAACTGGGGGTCTGTTTGTATGGACGACTCTTCAAAGGCTTGGGCTGTTTCTGTACCCCCCTGTGTCTGAGAATCTGGCCATCATCAGGGATTCCCCTGCCTTGGGCTGAAGGACCCCTTCTGAGGGCAACTCCTCCCACTCTGTACTTCTGGGAAAGTTTCCTTCTGCTTTTGAGTCCTGGCTGTGGTCACTCACAGGAAACACATGGTGGTCGTTGGCTGGAGTGAGGGAGGACTGGGGTCAGGGTGGTGCGGTTTGGAGGGTCTAGACTCCTGGTGACAAGGGAGACTGGATGGGGATGGTTTGCCACCCTTTCCCACCCTGTAGGCCAGCGCTGCAGGGCCTCAGCTCTGGGACTCTCACTATGGCCCTCCCTCACTCTGGGACGGTCATGCATAGTCTCACCCCACCCCACCTCTGTTTTCACTAGTCTGCTGTTTGGTGCCAGTTCCTGCCTGATGACCACCATCTTTTGCTCTTTGGGAGAAGGTCCGAGTTCCTCAGCCGGGTATTCAAGGCCCTGCTGCCTGCTGCAGTCCTGCTTCTCACCCTTCAGCTCCAGCTATGCTGGGGGAGTGAGTTCCCTGCAAGCACAGTGCTCTGTCAGGCCACAGGGCCCTTGCATGTGCCATCCTACTGCCTGGAATTCCACCTCCCAGAGAACCTCTTGTCCTTCCAACTTCCTGAAGTTCAATCCAAGTATCTTCTCCATGACAAACAACAACGATAGAGTTACCACTCTTAAAAAAAAAAAAAAAAGCTTTATTGAGCTTTATTTATTTTTTAAAAGTTTTATTGAGGAATAATTGGTATACAATAAATTGCATATGTTTAAGGTATACAGTTTGACAGTATTTGACATATGTATACATTTGTGAAAACATCACCACAATCAAAATATTGAACATATTTATCACCCCCCAAACTTGTCTTATGCCCCTCTGTATCCCCTGCCTATCTCCCCTCCCCAGGCAACTGACGATCTGGATTCTGTCAGTATAGATTTGTTGGGATTTTTCTAGAATTTTATATATGTAAGAAGCTTTATTTAGTGTTTTTTTTTTTTTTTAGTATATTCACAAAGTTGTGCATCAATCATCATTATCTAATCCCAGAACATTTGCATCACTCCAAAAGAAACCCAGTACCCCATTAGCAGTCACTCCCGGTTCTCTTCCCCCCCCCCCCCCCAGCCCTTGGCAACCACGAATCTACTTTCTGTCTCTATGGATTTGCCTTTTCTGGACATTTTATGTAAATGGAATCATACAATATTTGGTCTTTTGTGACTGTATTCTTTCACTTAGCATAATGTTTTCAAGGTTCATCCATGCTGTGTATCTATCAGTACTTCATTATTCTTTTATGGCTGAGTAATATTCTAATGTGTAGATATTCCACATTTGTTTATCCATTCATCAGTTGATGGACATTTGGGTTGTTTCTGCTTTTTGGCTATTATGAATAAGACTGCTTGAACACTTGTGTACAAGCTTTTGTGTAAAGATTAAAAAAAAATTGAACTATAGTTGATTTGCGATATTGTGTTAGTTTCAGGTGTACAGCAAAGTGATTTGGATATATATATGTGTATATATATATACACATATATATATATATATATACACACATATATATATATATATATATATATATACACATATATATATATACACACACACACAGACACACGTTTTTTTATCTGTTAATCCCGTGCTCCTAGTTTATCCTCCCCCCTTCCCCTTTGGTAACCATAAATTCGTTTCTTATGTCTGTGAGTCTGTTTCTGTTTTGTAAATAAGTTCATTTGTACCATTTTTTAGATTCCACATATAAGTGATATCATATAATATTTGTCTTTCTCTGTCTGACTTACTTTACTTAGTATGATAATCTCTAGGTCCATCCATGTCACTGCAAATGGCATTTCATTCTTTTTTATGGCTGAGTAATATTCCATTGTGTTTATGTACCACATCTTCTTTATCCATCTATTGATGGACACTTAGGTTGCTTCCACGTCTTGGCTATTGTAAATAGTGCTGCTATGAACATTGGGGTGCATGTGTCTTTTCAAATTAGAGTTTTCGTCTTTTCTGGATATATGCCCAGGAGTGGGATTGCTGGCTTATGTTGTAACTCTATTTTTAGTTTTTTAAGGAACCTCCATATTGTTTTCCATAGTGGCTGTACCAATTTACATTCCCACCAACAGTGTAGGAGGGTTCCCTTTTCTCCACACCCTCTCCAGCCTTTAGTACATGTAGACTTTTTTTTTTTTAATAAATTTTTATTTATTTATTTATTTATTTATGGCTGTGTTGGGTCTTCGTTTCTGTGAGAGGGCTTTCTCTGGTTGTGGCAAGCGGGGGCCACTCTTATCGCGGTGCGCGGGCCTCTCACTATCGCGGCCTCTCTTGTTGCGGAGCACAGGCTCCAGGCGCGCAGACTCAGTAATTGTGGCTCACGGGCCTAGTTGCTCCGCGGCACGTGGGATCTTCCCAGACCAGGGCTCGAACCCGTGTCCCCTGCATTGGCCAGCAGATTCTCAACCACTGCACCACCAGGGAAGCCCCATGTAGACTTTTTGATGACGGCCATTCCGACAGGTGTGAGGTGATACCTCATTGTAGTTTTGATTTGCATTTCTCTAATAATTAGCAATGTTGAGCATCTTTTCATGTGCCTGTTGGCCATCTGTATGGCTTCTTTGGAGAAATGTCTATTTAGGTCTTCTGCTCATTTTTTAATTGGGTTGTTTGTGTTTTTGATATTGAGTTGTATGAGCTGTTTGTATATTTTGGAAATTAAGCCCTTGTCAGTTGCATTTTTTGCAGATATTTTCTCCCAGTCTGTGGGCTGTCTCTTCCTTTTGTTTATAATTTCCTTTGCTGTGCAGAAGCTTATAAGTTTGATTAGGTCCTTGTGTGAAGATGTTTTTAATTCTCTTGGGTATGTATTCGGGAGTAGGATTGTTGGGTCATATGGTAACTCTAGATTTAATCTTTGAGGAATTGTCAAACTGTTTTCCAGAGCCACTCTACCATTCTACCATTCTACATTTCCACCAGCAATATACAAGGGCTCTAATTTCTCCACATTCTCACCAACACTTGTTAATGTTTGTCCTTTTGATTCTAGCCATTACCGTGAGTGTGAAGTGGTATCTCGTTCTGGTTTTGATTTGCATTTCCCAAATGACTAATATTGTTGAGCATCTTTTCATTGGCTATTTGTATATCTTCTTTGGACAAGTGTCTATTCAAATCATTTGCCCATTTTTATTTGGGTTATTTGTCCTTTTTTTGCTTGTGTTGCAAGTTTTTTATATGTCTAGATATAAGTCCCTTATCAAATATGTGGTTTACAAATGTTCTATCCCATTCTCTGGGTTGTTTTTTTACTTTCTTAATAGTGTCCTTTGAAATATAAAAGCTTTTAGTTATAATGAAGTCCAATTTATATATATATATATATATATTTTTTTTTTTTCCTTTTGTCTGTTGTGCTTTTGGTATCAAACCTCAGAAACCATTGCCTGATTCAAGGTCATGAAGATTAGCTGCCACTTCTTGAGGCTTACCCTGTGCCATGTATATATTACCTTCCCTCATCACATCCTGGCAAGGCAGGAATTTTCACTCCTATTTTACAGATGTGAAATTGAGGCTCAATTCATTCCTGGGCATATAGCGAGTAGATGGCAGGGTGTCTAACTTCAAAACTGGGCCCAGATTGGTGCCAGGGTGACCCACAGATACCCTGGAAGCATGGCAGTGGGTTAAGGAAAAGAGTAACCAACATTCATTGAAAGTTTCCTTTGTGTCAGGCACGGTGCTTGGCGCTTTATATGCATTAGCTGACTTTCTCTGTCTCTCCATGGCAGAGGCTCTCAAAACTATGGCTCTGACCTGCAACCTCAGCCGATTCTTGGGCCCCACCCCAAACTTGCTAAATTAGAAACTCTGGGGGTAGGGCCCAGCAATCTGTGTTACTTAAGAGCATCAAGTGATTCTGATACGCAGGCGTGAGAACTGCTGCCCCAGAGCAGTGCTTCTCTCCAGGCTGCACACTGCAATTACCTGGGGAGCTTTTTGTTTTGTTTTGCTTCTTTCCTTAAGTGCTAGGTTGAGGAGAGGCACACATGGAGATTCTGATTTAATTGGTCTGGGAGGGGGCTAGACTTCGCTGGGTTTTAAAGCGCCCCAGGAGATCCGAATGTGCACCCGGGACTCTAATGACTGCCTTAGGAGCAGCTCCCACCACTAGCTCCATTTTATAGGTGCAGAAGCTCTGGGAGATTAAGGGCGTGTTCAAGGTTATATAGCCACTTTGCAGGAGGGGCAGCTGGAATTCAAAGTCCCTGCCTTTCCACTTCCTCTCCTTCCTCCCATTCTTTACTTTTTGCTTAATATAGATCCTGTGTGTTGTTTCCTCAAGCTGCTCTTTTTTCGGAAAGTAACCGAGGCACGATATCGCCATCTAGTGGCCATTGATGAGAACTGACGAGCAGCTTCAGGACTTCCGATGACTGTGTTCTCAGGGGACACAGGTGGGAGGAGAGAAGGTGACCATTCACGTTGCTTAGACAGACGTTTTTGGGAGACGTGGGCCCATGTTTCCAAAAGGTGTCTTTTGAGAAAAGGAGAGTGGCATGATGGCAGTTTTCATGTTTAAGCTCTGCTGATTAGAGGTCATTCACAAACCCCAGGAGGGGCTGGAGAGAGAGTCTCTTCTTGATCAAACTTGAGTCAGGGTCTGTAACTTTCTCCTGGGCCCATCTGTGTACTTCCTTGAAAAATCTAGTTTTAGCAAGAATGCTGCTAAGTCAGTTTAACCAGAGCCTCGAAATCTGATATGGTTCCTCACCCTCCAGCATTCTCTAGGTGATGTCTGAGCTCCCTGGCCTGTCTTCAGCAAGAATCCTATTAGGTCAGTTTAGCCAGAATTCCCCTTACCCCTGCTTTTTCCTCTTAGTAATTTTCCATCCACTGACCCCCCCTCATCCTGATCCTTGGCTATAAATTCCCACTTGCTCATGCTGTTTTCAGAGTTGGGCCCAATTCCCCTACCCCTCACCCCCAAATCTTATTGCAGTGGTCTCTGTACCTATGGCAGTGGTCCTGAATAGAGTCTGCCCTACCATCTTTAACAAGTACCATAAATATATTTTTCCTTTAACACCGGGGAGGCTGGGTCCTAGGCAGGGCTGGAAGGGGAGGCAGAAAGGAATCTGAAATGATGGATACTCATTTGGGCAGGAAAGCTCGGCTCACCTCCGTGTGGGCATTGATTCATTCCACAAACAGCCACTGTGGGTCAGGTCTGAGGTGGTGCTAGCTCTCAGACATCCCGGGGGGAAGCATAGAATATTTGGGGTACTCAATCCCCTGTGGTCCCATCAGGTCTATTCTTGGCCCTGGGAGGGGCTCCAGCAGAGGCAGGTGGGGTGGGGCACCTGAGGTGTCTGTGCTGGGGGGCAGCCTCTTGAAGCTGGTGCCTAGGGTCTAAATCGGAGCCCACAGAGATGAGTCAAACTTGATGGCTGCTGCCCACTCTGCTCGCTCCTGTGGGATCAAACAAGGGCCCCTGGGAAGTGCCTCAGAACCTCTTAGGTTCTGGCGTGGCTGGGGTTCTCACCAGGGGCAGGGACGTTGAAAGAAATAAAGCATCCGAGGAAGGAGGGAGTGATGGGCTATGGGGAGGGCACTCATAGGAGGTACACATAACAGAAGATTTACCATCTTAATAAACTGTACAGTTCAGTGGCATTCAGTACATTCACATTGCTGTGCACATTCACCACCACCCATCCACAGAACTCTATCCATCTTGCAGAACAAAGCTCTATACTCATTAAACAGTAGCTCCCCATTCTCCCCTCACCCAGCCCCTGGCAGCCACCATTCTACTTTCTGTCTTTATGATTTTGACTACTCCAGGACCTCATGTAAGTGGAACCAAACAGTATTTGTCTTTTTGTGACCAGCTTATTTCACTTAGCATAATGTCCTCCAGGCTCATCCATGTTGCAGCATGTGTCAGAATTTCATTCCTCTTTAGGCTGAATAATATTCCATTGTATGCACATACCACATTTTCTTATCTATTCGTCTGTCGATAGACACTTGGGTTGATTCTACCTTTTGGCTATTGTGAGTAGTACTGCTATGAACGTGAGTGTACAAGTATCTGTTTGAGTTTCTACTTTTAATTCTTTTGGGTATAAACTCAGAAGTGGAATTTCTGGATCATATGGTAATTATATTTTTAATTTTTTAGGGATCACCATACTGTTTTCCATACTGGCAGCACCATTTTACATTCCTACCAATAGTACACAAGTCTTCCAATTTCTCCACGTTCTCAAAAATTTGTTACTTTCTGTTTTTTGTGTTTTTTTTTTATAGTAGCCATCTTAATGGGTATGCAGTGAGATATTTCATTGTGGTTTTGATTTGCATGTCTGAAATGATTAGTGACATTGAACATCTTTACATGTAGCTTGGAATTCTTTATGTATTTATTTTTAAAAAGTAGCTGCCATTTTCTTTTTTTAAAAAATTAATTAATTATTTATTTAATTTTTGGGTGTGTCGTGTCTTCGTTGCTGCACGTGGGCTTTCTCTAGTTGTGGCGAGCAGGGGCTACTCTTTGTTGCCGTGCATGGGCTTCTCATTGCAGTGGCTTCTCTTGTTGTGGAGCACGGGCTCTAGGCACGCGGGCTTTAGTAGTTGTGGCACGCGGGCTCTAGAGCGCAGACTCAGTAGTTGTGGTACATGGGCTTAGTTGCTCCGCGGCATGAGGGATCTTCCTGGACCAGGGCTTGAACCCGTGTCCCCTGCATTGGCAGGCAGATTCTTAACCACTGCGCTACCAGGGAAGTCCTGGAATTCTTTTATAAAATTAAATCTTAGTGGACAAAATGGATTTAAATACTACCTCCCATACTATTGGAAGGTAAACCATCTAGCCTGGAAGCTTACCATTAGATGTTATATGTTTGCTTTTTCATGTAAATGCTGTTTTATTATCTGTGTGTGTCAACTTCCTCTGGTAACAGGCTCCTTTATTCCCAAACACACATTTGTATCTCATGGAAAATAAAGGTTCTGTGGAACACAATTTGGGAAACACTGACCTAGAGGAAGGTCTACAGTGGTATGTCACAGAGCTCCATCCCAGGCCTATCTAGATCAGCACTTTTTGTCAGTGACTTAGAAGAAGACACTGATTGTTTACTAATCAAATCAGTGAGCTATTCAAACCCTGATGGGATGGAGAACGTGTTGGGCGACAGGGTCGGGATCCAAAGATGTCTTGACAGGGTAAAGAAACGGTTCAAAATAACAATATGTGACATTACAAAGATGAGTTCAAGGCCTGGCACCTAGGCTTAAAAAACAAATCAAGGGACTTCCCTGGTGGTCCTTTGGCTAATACTCCACCCTCCCAATGCAGGGGGCCCGTGTTCGATCCCTGGTCAGGAAACTAGATCACACATGCCGCAACAAAGGTCCTGCACGCGGCAACAAAGATCCTGTGTGCTGCAACTAAGACCCGGTGCAGCCAAATAAATAAATAAATAAATAAATAAATAAATATTAAAAAACAAAAAAACAAATCAAGAGCAGCTGCCCAAAGACAAGGGAGACACATATGAGAGAAACTGAGGACACTCGGTCAATAGGACAGTAATATTAAAAGTAATGCTAACATGAATTACCTTATTTGGCCTTTATAACAATGTATGATGTAGATACTATTAAATCATTCAATGGGGAAATTGGGGCTCACAGAAGTGAAGTAGCTTACCTAGGGTCACACAGCTTGCTGGTGACAGAACATTAATCAAGGACAAGATCCTTGCTAGCCACACCCTGACTGGAGTGCTGTTCTTATTCCTTTCAAGCAACCATAGGATGCTGGGGAACAGCAATGGAAGTGTAACCTACAGTAGATTAGGAGGCCATAGAGGTAGTGAGCTCCCCGTCCCTGGGGGTGTTCAAGTGGAGGCTGGAAGACTCTGGCAATGCTGTTGTGATGAGGATCCCAGCATCAGATGGTATCTAGGATAAATAAAATTTAAGGTCCCTCCTTTCCCTGCTATAGCAACTCATTACTTTAAAGTCAAGTTTATGATATGAGAGAACTGTTTTTTTATGCACTGAATGTGTGCATTATTTATAATACTTTAGGGTTTCTCCTGTGACAAATACGCATGCTGTATTTATTCCCAAGTTCTAGGACTTGTGACAAATTTTACATGACCATTTAGGGTTTACGTTTTGGCTGATTATTAAGACATTTACAGTTATTGTACATTTATATTTATGATGCAGGGCTAGTCATATTTATGATGTACTGGATGCCCAGCCATTGATCAGGATCCCAAGCTCAATACCTTACATCGTTCCTGCGGGGAAACGTGTCCTGCTTTATGACAATTCATTTTATGATGTAGTTTCAGAAACTCAGCAAATTTACTTTGGGGAAAAACCTCCCATCATCATTAGGTTCAGAGAAGTCTCATGTATTTAGAGGTAGACAAACCTAGTTTGCTATGTGGCTTGGATGAGTTTCTCAACATTTCTGTGCCTCAGTGGCCTTGTTTAGGAATTGGAGGGGAGGAGACACGCCCTTCCCAGCGTGACTAAGGCGGTATGTATGACGGTGCCCTGGTCAGTGACACATCTTCCCTTCTTTTGTCTTCTTTGGCGTTGGGGGCGCTGCCTTGGGAACCGTGAGCCTTGAAGGCCGGCAGCTTGCCCATAGGGGCTCCAGCTTTTGGGATTCTTCCCAGGAATCCCCTTGCCAAGCAGCATCTTTTCAGCAAACATGAGGATTTTGCTCAGGGCCTCCAAACTAAACTAGTTTCATCTTAAATAAAAGAAATCAATCCTTGCAGCTGAGCCGTTGCTACGACATTGATATGGCATAAATTTTGAGGCAGCCTGGCTAATAAATAAGCGGAAAGGCAATAAACATTAGGGAGAATTATCTGTGAGGCGATCTGGGTAGGCAGCTGGGGAGAGGGGTGATTCTCGCCTCCCTCACCTGCCTCCCTTTCTGCTCCCGGCCTGAGACCCTTGTCAATGGTAGGGTGGCCTGATGTGTGTGGTGGATTTGGGGAGGTGAGGGAGGGTCTGGGGGCCTCCCTGAGACTCTTGGTTTCTCAGACCAGCCCAGCAAGTAAGGAGGGGCTGGTTCTCTTGCCCTTGGTGCCCAGCCACTTAAATATGTATCTTGGTCCCCAAGCTGTGTGACCATGGGCAGGTGAATTAACCTCTCTGTGCCTTGGTTATGTCACCTGGAAAACTGGGAACACTTTGGCAGGTATTGCGTGAGATGCAGGGACAGTGCCACCCACAGTCAGCACGCCAGCATGTGTTAGCCATGGTTATCACAGAGGGTTCAAGGAGCTCTCTGTCAGGTGCTCAGCGCATAGTAGGCGCTGTGTGAATGGCAGGAATTACTATTCTGGAGGGTGCACTAATGAACTTTTGGGCCCCCACCCTTAAGTCCTGAACCTGTCCTTCTCCTACCATGCTTGTGTCCTGCTGTGAGCCCCACTGCGGCCCCAGCATGACCCATCATCACCTTCCTGGGTGCCTCTCGAATCACCGGATTCCCGGAATCAGAGTTGAGGGTCCTTGACCTCTGCTGGACGTACCTCCGGCCTCCCTCACCTTCCCCTGCTGGCCTCTCTGGGTTCTCTGGTTCACAGTCCCCACATCGCGGGAGCATAGCAGGGTCTCCAGCCAGCTCTGCAGCCTGGTTTGCCCGTCCTGAAGAGGATGCCCTCACCCAGATAATTGCATTTTTCATAGTGTGTTAGCAACTTAATTACCGGTTAATAGGAACCTCAAATAAATAACTCTTACCTACATCTGCTGACTGGTAGGTGATGAGGAAGAAGCAAATGTGTATTTGAAAAGTAATACATTTCCCCCAACGTGATTTCTGTCTCCGGTCATAAATGTCAGAGATAAATGAATCTGTTTTATTAAGAATCAGCACATTGGTGCAGGGAGGCATCTGCTGGGCCATGAATCATGGAGCCCCCGGCCCCCCTGCTCTGTATTGTCAGCGCCTGCCAGCATCGCCTTCCTGCAGAGTGCTGGGAGCTTTGAGGGGCTGGGTCAGCCCCCACCAACCAGGCCGCCCCCCACCAAACCCAGGCCCTTCCAAGTGTCCTACCTGTTGGTGCAGACGGCTTTGCTGCCCCAGCATGACCTTCCCCAGGACCCTGACCATAGCTGCCCACCCCATCCCCGGTTTCAGAGGCTGGCAATCTCAACTCCAAGCTGTGCAGCCTCTAGTGAATTGCTTGCACTCTCTGAGCCTCGGCTTTCTCAGCTATGAAGTGAAAACACTAATGTTCAGGCCCAATTTATCCATTAGACACAGTACCTAGGGCCCAAGATACTAATTGATGGGCTTTGGTGGACAAAATAATGGCCTCCCAAAGATGTCCACTTCTTAGTCCCTGGAAACCGTGAAGATGATGTGCTGCTACATGGCAAAGGGGAATTAAGGTTGCAGATGAATTAGTGTTGCTAATCAGCTGACCTCAAAATAGAGAGATTAGTCTGGATTATCCTGGTAGGCCCAGCGTGATGACAGAGGTCCTTAAATGAGTCAGAGGGAGGCAGAGAGGGAGCATCAGAGCGATGCTACATGAGAAGGACTCGACCAGCTTTGAAGATGGAGGAAGGGACCACGAGCCAAGGAATGTGGGTGGCCTCCAGAGGCTGGAAAAGGCAGGGAAATGAGTCTCCCCTGGAGCCTCCTGAAAAGGAAGGCAACCCTGCCGACACCTTGAATTTAGCTCAGTGGCACCTGTTTCAGATTTCTGACCTCCAGAACTGTAAGATAATAAATGTATGTTATTTTAAGCCACTATATTGATGGTAGCTTGTTAGAGCAACAGTAGGAAACAAATACAGGGGCCCACAACAACCTTCTAATTTCTTCTAAAATCAGAAGAAGAATGTAATCCAGGCTGGATTATAATCCTCTTTATACCAATGCAGTCATAAAGTATAACTTTTAATGATTTTTTTGATGGAGGAAGGTGCCCACAAAGGCAGAAGCGCTGCGGACCCGTGAAAGTCGAATGCAGCCCCGATACTTCTTGCCTCTTTGCCTTGATGGGCTTAAATGAAAGAATGCTGGCAAAGCACCTCCTAGGCTGTGCTCCCACACAGTGGGGCCCAGAAAAGGTGGCAGTAGTTGTTTTCGTGTTTGTGGTCAGTTTCTCTTCTGAGCCCTGAGGCTCCCAGTTGGGGGGCTGCACTGTCCTGAATCTTGAAGCCCCCTGCTGGGACCCCCTCATCTCCCGTCTGGGACCTCATTGACTTAAGAGGCCTGTGAGGGCCCAGCCTTGGCTTGCTGTTTTGTCTTTTCCTCCTGGTCCCCCTGTGCCTGGATCCATTGCTGAGTCTCCTGTAGTAATACAATAATCTGAGCACCTACTCTGTGCTTGGATTTGAGGGTGGGGGTCTGAAAGCAGCACACACACACACACACCCCACCCCCTGCCGAATAGTAACATCTTGGAGTTTTTGAAACCACCAGATGAGGCAGGTACCAGCATCCCGCCTGGAGTCTGCATGCCCCCATCCTGCCCGGCAGAATTTCCCTGATGTCTCCGATGTGAGAGTCACTGGGGAACCTGTGAAAAACACAGTGCCCAGTCCCACCCAGCCCCACTGCACCCCAACCTCCTGGGAGGGCCTGGGAGGCCGCTGTATGGTTTCTAGGGGCCCGGGTGATTTGTCCTCAGCCCAGAGACCCTGAGGTCACACTGGTCACAGGGCTCAATTTGCAGCAGCAAGGGAAGGGGGCAAACTGACGGGGATGGACATGTGGACTGCAGTCCTTTCTGTGTGTCAGGGCGGGGCTAGGCACGGCCACATTTTGTCCCCATGGCCATCTTTCAAGGTGATAACAACCCCATTTTAGAGATGGGAAAAACTGAGGCTCAAGGAAGCAGCAGGAGAACTCAGGAGTCATGGTGATTGAAGCAGGTGGGAGCAGACTGCAACATCCTGGGGCTGATGGAGCTGCACCAGGACATGGGGCCACACTGCAGGGGCCCTGCCTGGAGGTGGCGGTGGGAGGCTTCTCCTCCTGACACAGTCACAGAGATGCTCAGCGTGACAGAGCCCACTTTCTCCCTCCTCCAGACCACGGTCCCCTAATGGGCTCTACCCAGGCTCTGCAGTTCAGCCCCAGCAGGGGTGTGTGTGTCTGTGTGTGTGTGTGTGTGTGTGTGTGAAAGAGAGATAAAGAGGGGAGAGTGAGCCCCCTTCCAGCTGGGGTGGGGTCCATCCTGATTTGGAATGGCTCCTCGCAAAGACACCCTTTGTGAGGCCTGCTGGGGCTCAGGTTCACGGGCCCCTGGGAGGAGGGCATGGCAGGACCAGGTGGGCAGGAAGAGCGCCCCCTGCAGGGGCTAGCCCAGCAGGTGCAACACCAGCCCACTCCTACAGGGAGCCCTCTGGGCCTTGGCTCCCACAAACTTACCTGCTCCCCAGCCTGTTCCCTCCCTCTTAAAAAAAATTTATTGAAGCATAACGTGCATACAGTAAAGGCCACACATCTTAAATGTACAGCTCAATGAAAAAAAGAGATAATTCCAGTAGCTCAGAAATTCCCTCAGGTCCCTTCTAAGTCTGCATCCAACTCTGTCCCCACCAGAGGGAACCACTATCCTGACTTCTCACTGCACAGAGTAGTGTTGCCAGTTGCTGAATTTTATATAGAGTCCTGCAGTACGTTCCCTTCTGTGCCTGGATTCTCTCACTCTGGATTATGCCTCTGACGTTTGTCCACATTGTTGTGTGTCAGTGGTTTATTTAATTATTCATTTAATTGCTGAGTAATTTTCCATTGAATTCTACATGGAATATGCCCCGTCTAGTCCTTCATGGATGGATATTTGGGTCCTTTCCTGTTTGGGGCTATTGTGGAAAGTCAGAGCATTGCCTTGGCCTGAGTAGTTTTGCAAATATTCGTGAGCTTCGGAAATTCCCCATCTCACACCCATCCTGACCTTCTCCTTCCTTCTTTTCTCCCTGTGACACCTGTTCAGCCACTGATGTTTTAGCAGGCTTTGATGGGCTCTTGGCTGTGCTGTGGGGACTTGCAGCTCACTGCAGGGGGGTCCAGAGATGGCTCTGACATTTTCTTGGTCTGGCCAGGGTGCTGGACAGTTTCCCCAGACTGTCTCCTACAGGCCACCTTTTAGCACCCGGGTGATCCCACCCCATCCTCTGCTGTCCCCTGCGCTGACTGGCTTTCAGCCAGTCTGTAAGGCTGTTTGTGTGCTTCTCAACAGCCTTCATGGGTGCTTGTCTTTGGAACTTGGAGATTTGTCAGAGATAAAACAGGAAGGCCACTGCCTTCAGAGAAGGAGCTCTGCGTGAAGTTGGGGCACACTCTCCTGGCCGTCTTTCTGGAATGTTTTTGGTGTCGGCACTGCCGTCTGTGTTAACAAGCTTGCGTAGCCCTGAACGTTCTCCTCTGTGCATGTGTGTGTGTATATGTGTGTGTACATGCTAGTCAGCTTGTGTGTGTGTCAGCCAGTGTGTGTGTGTGTGTCAGTCTGCAGGTGTGCTGATGTGTGTGAGTGTGTGCCAGGCAGCGTATGCATTCCTATGTGTGAACATATGTTTACAGGTATTGTCATGAAGAAATTTCTTTGGAGGAGTTCCCTAGTGGTCTAGTGGTTAGGATTCGGGGTTTTCACTGCTGTGGCCCGGGTTCAATCCCTGGTCGGGGAACTGAGATCCTGCAAGCTGCACGGAACAGCCAAAAAATAAAAAAATAAAAAGAAATTTCTTCAAAGCTGTTTTCTTGTTTTAAAAGGATCCTTCCTGCCTCCGTTCTGTCTACTCTGGGCTCTCGGCCAGTACGAGCCAGCAGCCTGGGGAAATGCTCCTTCTGCTGATGGAAGTGAAGGGCTGGGCTATGCCCTGGATATTCTGCCTTTGACCTTGGCATGGTCATGGGCAGAAGGGCGCCTCAGCTCTGCTGTGTGAGAGGCTGTCAGGGCGGGAGCCTGAAGGGGTGGAGCTGGGCTTGGGAACAGCGGGACAAAGGCCTCTTCCTTAATGTCATAGGGCAATAAAGAACTTCAAAGAGATGGTGAAGGCTTATGGGCCAGACATGGGTTTGAGCCTAAGTCTCAACATTTACTAGCTCTGCTGATTTTGCACCTCACTGTGCCTCAATTTCTCATCTGCTGAATGGGATAATGGGTTCCAGGTCAGAAAGAGGCAGAGAGTACCCCGAGAGGAGGCTGGAGAGAAGGTGGGGCTGGCTCACTGGGGCCTGCAGGCCCCGTGGGAGCCGGACTTTCATCCCAACAACAATGGGAAGCTGCCAGAGCAGCAGAGTCCAGCAGGACTTTCTCTGCTGACGGAAATGTTCTGTATCCCAGCTGTCCATATATACAGTAGCCACGACCCATATGTGCCTGCTGAGTGCTTGGAGTGTGGCTGGTGCAGATGAGGAGCTGAAATTTTTGTTTTATTTAGTTTTAGTTACTTTATTTTTTTATTTTTAAAATTTATTTATTTATTATTTTTGGCTGCGTTGGGTCTTCATTGCTGCGTGCAGGCTTTCTCTAGTTGTGGCGAGCGGGGGCTACTGTGCGTTGCAGTGCTCAGGCTTCTCATTGCGGTGGTTTCTCTTGCTGCAGAGCACAGGCTCTAGGCACATGGGCTCAGTAGTTGCGGCACGCAGGCTCTAGAGCGCAGGCTCAGTAGTTGTGGCGCACGGGCTTAGTTGCTCCGCAGCATGTAGGATCTTCCTGGGCCAGGGCTCGAACCGGTGTCCAGTGCACTGGCAGGCGGATTCTTAACCACTGCACCACCAGGGAAGTCCGATTTTAGTTATTTTAAATTTAAATTCAAGTAGCTGGGACTAATGGCTGCTATATTGGACCTATCACTAGAGGGCAGCACTAGAGGATTTCAAACAGTGAAAGTGGTACCATCCAATTTCCTGTAAACAATAAAGCTTCAGGCAACTATTTCTTTGCTCCTCCCCAGTTTTTCTTTTTTCTTTCTTTTTTTTTTTTTTCTTTTCTTTCGCCCATGAACTCCAGTCCTGGTAGCTATTGACCTTCTTCACAGGGACACTGGAGGGCAGCAATGGGTGTAAAAGACCCGGCACTCCCTAAGTGCCCAGTGTATGGTGGCTTCCTGGATCTTCTGCCAAAGCTTTGTTGTGACTAATGCCCAGCCTCAGGGGGAATGACCAGAAGAGTCTTCTCTGCTGAGCTTTGTATTCTTTGCCTGAGATGGGGAAGGGCATGGGGGCATATGGCAGCTCTGTAAGCAAATACAAGTCCAAGACAAAAATCCTTGCTCCTTAGTCTCTGCAGAAGTCAGGCTCAGGGCTGCTCAGCCTGCTTTGTTCTAAAACCAAGTTCAACGAGAAATAGAGGGGAAAAGAACAGCCTTGAACTTGGAGTCATGAGGCCCTGCTCAGCTGCCTGCCTGCCATGGAACCTTGGGCAAGTTGCTTAGCAATCTCTGGGCGTTAGTTTCCTCATCTGCCATCGCAGTGATGATGACAGTATGCTGTCTCTTTTGACCCAGTGCCAGGAGCTTTGTCCACACGACCTCATCCTCCCCTTTTGGCTGCTCAGTGGGGCTGGGATGACAATTCCCCCAATTTTCAGTTGAGACTACTGAGTCCCTCTCAGAGGAGGGGAGCTACCCAGATCACAGAGGCAGTGAGTGGCAGAGTCAGGATTTGAACCCGGGTCTGTCTAACTCCAAAGCCTATGCTCTTCCCGCCTTATGGCACCAGCTTGCAGGGACAGGGGGCGGTGGAGTGCGGGGGGATGGAGATGCTGATGACGAGGTGGAGGAGGACACACCCTGAGTCTCCTCCAGCCACTGCCCAGGGACCTGACACCCCTGGTCCTCAGTGTCCTCATCTTAAGAGTTAGGGTAATTCTACAGTCAGACTCAAAAGCTTGTTATGAAGATTAAACAGGATTTTGATTGTGCACGTGTCTTGCACCATGGGTGATTGGTCAGGAGGTAAAAAGCAATAAGCATTCAGAACAAGGAGGCCCTTGAGGTCAGGGAAGCATCATGGGGAAGGCGGTACTGCAGCCTGTGAAGGCCCTGGGGGGTGGGGGTGGGCGGCGGGGATCTAGCAGAGAGGACAGGGAGGGGATGAGCGTTGTGGGGTGGGGTGAGAAGACAGCAGGGTCGGGGAGCAGCCTCCGGAATACGGCAAGGGACCCTCGCAGTGGACACTGGGTGAGGCAGCACATGGCAGGTGCTCAGTAAATATTTTGTCCTCGAGGTACCAGCCCCTTCTTGTGGAAGAGAGGGGCAGAACCTCCCCGCCTCCCCACCCGCTAAAAAACCCCACAGAGGCTGAACATTTATTTTTCACTCCAGTTTCAGGGGACACCACCCAGTGATCCACACACACTGCTGGGGTGACCTCTCTGCCCTCTTCGGCATCTCCCAGGCTCTGTTCTTGGGTGTGGAGCCTCTGTCCTCTTCTCAGTGGTTCTGAAACCGTGCACCTCAGATTGGGACTTGAACCCATGCGGCTGGGACTCAAACCTGGCCAAAACCCACGGTCTTCCAACTGAGATCACACACCTGGTTTCATTAATGAAGCTCAGGTCCTTGATGTCTCATCTCAGAAAGAATTCAGTGAGAGACAAAGTGATAGGTAAGAAGTGGATTTATTTAGAGAGAAACGCACTCCACAGACAGAGTGTGGGCCATCTCAGAAGGCGAGAGTGGCACCAGGGAGTGGGGTTGTCCCAGTTTTTATAGGGGTGGGTAATTTCGTAGGCTAATGAGTGGGAGGAGTATTCCAGCTATTTGGGGAAGGGGCGGGGATTTCCAGGAATTGGGCCACTGCCCACTTTTTGATCCTTCTGGTCGGCCTTGGAACTGTCATGGTGCCTGTGGGTGTGTCATTTAGCTTGCTGATGTGTTACAATGAGTGCATACTGAGGCTCAAGGTCTAGTGGAAGTTGACTTGTCCGCCATCTTGGGCCCATTTGGTTCTAATCAGTTTATGTCATGTCCTCAGGCTGTGTCATTCTTTTAAAGGTTGTGCCCTGCCCCCCTTCTCTCCTGTTTCAGTTCTGGTCTCTCGTGTCCCTCTGTCACCTCCATTCCCCTCTTCCTAAAGTCCCACTTTCTCCTGAGTTGAGCCCCTGGGGGGTGGGTGGGGAAGCCTTGATTCTGAGATGGAGGTGGGGCAGGGGGAGGCCCTCAGGGTGTGCCCGCTTCGGGGCACAATATCTGCAAACCTCTCACACCCAGGGGGTTAACATATGGCTAGCATTTCTCACAAGACTTGTTGTACTAAAGAGGGTTCGCTCCCCCTTCCCCTTGAGTTATGGTAAAAAGTATTCTTGCTGTTAAGGGGACCTTGCAGTGGAGGGAGGGAGGGGCAGGGCCAGGCTGCAGGAAGGAGAATGGGTGACAAACTCCTTCCACCAGACAGGACTTGGTCAACTGTGTAATGGAGGATGGGGCAGAGAGCTTGTCTAACTGCCTGTGGAAAACGGCCCCCTTCAGGCCCCCCGGGAGCCCATGTCCACCCTGGGACAGGCAGCCACAGCTCACTGCCCTCACCTGGGCTTTAGACATCTGGCGCTTCTGAGACATCCTGGTGTTTGTCTGTCTGACACCTGCTCCATGGAGGAGAGTTCATGCGCTCAGCCTAGCCACGAGCTCAGGGACAAGTCCATCACCCCTTCCTTGTGGGGAAAGTGTGGCCCAGTGAGTCAGGGACCCCCACAGCTGCACAGCCGAGCTGGGACAGAGCCAGGCCTCCTGTCTGCTGTCCCTGTACCCACTCCCCTGCCCATCAGTGTGCCCGCGGACTCTAATGACTTCTGCCAGGGCACCCGAGAGCTGCACTCGAACTAAAGTAACTGCCCCCGGGGAACAGGGTGAGCCCAGAGAGGTTGTGCAGACTTGTCCAGGGTTGCACAGCCTGGAACACATCAGCTCTGGGCTCGGTGTTGGGGTCCTGGGACAGTGCCCTACCCCATCCCCTTCCTATCCCAGGTAGGGTCTGTTCCGTCCTGGCTGGGTGGGTCTCTTTCTCGCCCTGTGTCTCTCCAAGGGCCCATTCTTGAGCTGCTGGAGGTTCTGGTCACCTACACCATCTCTTCTCGTCTCTTTACACAGAAAAGAAAAGAAAGAAATTGTTTGGGGGACATGAATGCTGGTTTTATGCCTTTAATCTCTCTCTCTGAACAACGTATACTTGCTTAAGAATCTGAAGAGGGAAAACAGTCACAGAGAGGTTTTTCTGTCCAAGAAATGATATTTTTCTCCACTCTCCTCTTTTTTTATGTAGGAGGGTGGGAGCTGGGAATTAATTTGTACTCAGAAAAGGTAAGGGAAAGTTGCTGCTAGCCGCTAGGCAATGCTCAGGTGTGGCCTTGAACTAGGGAACAGAATACTAGAGAGATACTGATTGATTCATTCATTCAAGTATTTATCCAGTGTCTCCCATGTGCCAGGTGGCATGAAAGATGCAACTTGGAGAGCAAAATACAGTCACAGTCTCTGCTGGGGCATTTTCTGTGTAAGAGCCAGACTTTATTTTTTTTTTTTCCCCAATCCATTTTGTCACTCTGTTGCCAGAGGGCTTGTCCTGAAACACAAATCCAATCACATCATGTGCTTGCTTAAAACCCTTCAGGGTCTCCCCTGTTCTTTTAGGTCACGGGAAGTACAGACTCCTCACCAGAGCCTGCCATACCCTGTGTGACCGGCCCTCCTGTCCGCTCCTCAGGTCATCACCTCCCCTGCCCTCCCCTCCCCCTCTAACGAACGCATCCCCTCCCCCGCCACTCTTCCCATCCACCCTGACTACCCATGCTAACAAACCCGGAATGGTCTACATTGTTCACCCCAGAGTTATTCATGTTAATGAATTCAGGATGCTCTGTTTTGCCCAACTCAGGACTATCTGTGCTAGAGACTCAAGATGCTCTACACCAGCTCTGTCCAATAGAAATACAGCGTGTGCCACATATTCAGAGTTCTCTCATAGCCCCATCCCCCCAAATAAAAAGAAACAGGTGAAATCAATTTTAATAATGTCTATTTAACTCACTAGAGCAAAAATATTATCAACATGTAATCAATATAAAAATGATGAATGAGATAGTTTACCTTTTTCTGCACTACGTCTTTGAGATTTGGTGTGTATTTCATACTTAGAGCACATCTCAATTCAGAGGTTAATATTTCATTGGAAATACTTGATTCGAATTCAGATTTCATAACATGTAAATTAAATTAAAATGAAATGAAATATTTAGTTCCTTAGCTTCACTAGGCACATTGCAGATGCTCACTTGTCATAGGTGGCTAGTGGCTACCATTGTGACTGAGCAGTTTTACACTCTTCTACCCAGGACTGTCCAGGCTTTCATCCAGGATGGTCTACACCCTTGTTTCTCAGCCGCGGCTCTGTTGGCTTTTTGGATGGATAGATACTTTGCTAGGGATGGGGGTGGCTGTCCTGTGCATTGTGGGATATTTAGCAGCATCCCTGGCCTCTACCCACTTTGAGTTGTGACAATAAAAAATGTCTCCAGACATTGACAAGACCCCTTGAGGCAAAATCACCCCCAATTGGGAACCACTAGTCTATACTGTTTAACCTAGAACTGTCACATTCAGTGGTCTACACTGTTCCATCCAAAACTATCCATGCCGTCAAATCCAGGATAGCTAGCCTGTTTAGTTCAGAATTGTCCATATTGGTCAACCCTCGGCCTCACCTGTTCTGTGTAGAACTCCTCACGCTGCTTAATATGGAGGGATCTACACCAGAAGCCATGAATTGGTACCCCAAGAACAGAACCAGGCCTGCAGATTGCAGATTATGTGGCTTACAAAAAGTTTAAAAAGTAAATTTTTTTGTTTTTAATTTTATTGAAGTATATTTGATTTACCATGTTGTATTAATTTCTGCTGTACAGCAAAGTGATTCAGTTATACATATGTATATTCTTTTCCATTATGGTTTATCACAGGATATTGAATATAGCTCCCTGTGCTCTGCAGTAGGACCTTGTTGTTTATAAAAAGTTTAAGAATATTTGAATTAATTGCCAACCTTTTAACTTCAGGAGATTTCACATAAAAGTCTGGATTTCTAGTTCATCTGGAAAGCTCTGGTCTCACTGAGACCCCATTCCCATTTATCACCTATCAGTTGGAACTGAGACCTGATCCCCCCAGGTGGGGTCCTGTGCCCTCTCCACTCTGTGCTCACGATGTCCCACCCCACTCACTGCATGTAACAGTGACACCCGCCTGAGCCCTCTGGGCCTTTGAGTCTGTGACCCCAGGGCTACACGAGTCTGGACACTGGTCAGTCCAGGCTGGTCTAGGAGAGAGGCCTCAAGGAGGCCTGCACGTTAGAATCAACCGTGCAGCTTCTGAAATACAGTTGACCTTTGGACAACATGGATTTGCACTGCACCATTCCACTTATACTCAAATTGTTTTCAGTAAGTACATACTGCAGCACCACACGATCAGTGGGTGGTTGAATCCACGGGTGTGGAATGGCTTACATGGAGGGCTGACTGTAAAGTTACACCTGGACTTTTGACTGCGTGGGGGGCTGGTGCCCCTAACCTTGTTTAAAGGTCAGCTGTATGTGGATTCCCAGGCCCATCCCAGACTTTCTGAAGCAGGAACTGGGGTAGCGGTAGGGAGGCATGTGCATTTTTAAAAAAGTTTCATAGTTGATTCTGGTGGTACCTTGATTTACATGTGATCAATATAAAAATGTTGATGCTTGTCTAGATGGGCCACCCCCTGTAGATAGTCCACAGTAGATGGTCTCTCTGGAGTAATCCTGGGTCTCCAGCTGAGCTTTGTAGCTGCTCGGAGGCTTCTGGCATCATGGTCCGTCAAGGCAACCCCAGAGCTTAGACATCACTTTGCTGACCTGGAGGACTGCGGAGACCATAGTTTGTGGACTGAATTGGGCAGATGGTCCCCTCCCCCTCCCTTGTCTCTGAATCTAGCTCTGGCTGCACATTTGGGGGCTCACGGACCACGAGGCTGACTTAGATCCCCCCTGTGGTAGATATTGGGGTGCTTGGCCCAGTTGCCCCCTTCAGGGCTCACCCACCCACCCCTCAGCTGCTGAGTGTACCCGTTCATGGCTGCATCACTTACTGGGCATTGCCCTCAGCTGGTGGGAACTTCCTTGTGCAACATTATGCTCCCCTGTGGCCAGTACACGTGATATCAAGACCTGCCTCCTTGCCTCAATTTGGGGCCTCCCCAGGTCCAAAGCTTTCGTAGGATTGGCTGAGGCCTCAGCTGCTGCATTGTGGGTCAGCTTCTCCCTCCACCCAACCCTGCCTTGTCTCTTCCTTTCAGGTATATCTACCAGAAACGCTCCCCAATAAACCTCCTATGTGCAAAGATCCATCCCAGAGTTTCCCAGGGAAACTGCTCCAAGACACCCATCTTTTTGGCAGTTCATTGCTAAGAACTGGCATCTTTTCAGCACCAAGAAAATCATGTTAGAACATCTGGGTCCTTTTATGGCTGGAAATTCCATAGAAAAATGGGCTCTCCAGCTGTGGCTCGTGGCTAAGCGTCTGCTGTTGGCTGAGAAAGTCCCCAGATCGTTTGGATACTATTGCAGCCATCTCAGATGTTGACATAAAACAAGGAGAGGCATTGAGAAGTACATTTCATTTAAATAATCAAACCAAATCCAAATGCTTGTACACCACAGCTGTTTAAGAAGAAACTGTTCCAGCTCTCTGGTTTCCTCCAACTGTGGGCCTTCTGTCCTTTTCAAACCTATGTTGTCGTCTGGCTTTCACATAGATGTGCAAAACCCAGGTTTTGGCTTCCTAGTTGACCAGCCCAAACTGGAAAGATGTGTCTTGTGGTCAGGTGAGCCCTTCCCCTTATCTCCCACGCCAACCATCGGACTTATATTTCCAAAAACCATGTCTGGTGTGGGCAGTGCGCTGCTCGGGAGCTCCTTTGGGTGCCCCATCATCTTCAGAATAAAGTTCAAGTTCTTTGATCTGGTATTCTGGGTCAGCCATGAGCAGGTCCCTGTGTGATTCTCCTACTTCCTTTCAAGCTAGTTCTCAATACTCCAAACTCCAGCCAAACCAAATCACCTAAACTTTTCTTGAAGATTCCCTGCTTGTATGTGTCTTAGGTGTCAATGGATGTGCTATTTCCTAGAAATCTCTCTGTACTTTGTGTGATTGGAGAACTTCTATTCATCTGTCAAAACCCACTTTGAACATCACCTCCTCCAGGAAGCCTACCCTCATTTCTCCAGACAAAATTAATCTCTGCCATCTATGGGCTTCCCTTGCATCAACAGCCCTTTCTTAGCATTATCACTAGTCTCATGCCTCTGATGTCTGCTTTTTGATGGGGATGATGGATACTTGTCCAAGTTGACTAGTGGTAAGAGTCAGGGTCTGCATGGTCAGTCCTGTTATCCCTTGGTTGGGAGTGGGCCCCGTATCACAGTGGAGAGATTTAAAAGCTGAGAATTTGGAAGTTTTAAATGGAAAACTCACATCCTGCCCCAGGCACCTGTGGCTAAGAACTGTCCTAGATGTCTGTCTGGCTCTGGTCTAAATTCTGCTCTTCTGTTTGTCCCAGATGTTCTTGTTCTGGGATGGTGTTGCGCTACAACAGCAGAAAGCATCCAGAGATCTCTATTAAAATAGAATTTGAAAAATTCAGGAGACAGATTCCACATCTCCCACCTTTCCACCAGTCTCTGCCAGACAGCTTCAAGGCAGTGAGGTATAGAGCAGCCCCAAATCTTTACTTCCTTCTCTCCTTCCCGGGGAGTTGCGTTAGGCTTTCCCTGACCTGGAGGCATGCAGTCTGATTATGTTTCCTCTGTCCCATTCTAAGATCTTCCCCAAAGTTTCTGCCTCTAAGGCAAATTTGGATCCAGACACCAGTGGACTCCCAAGGCATGGAGGACGTTCTGTGACCACTACATCTTCTACCTTTTTATTTAACATGCACTTTAAATGATGCTGACTCTGTGCCAGGCACTTCTTTGAACACTTCACATCTTGTAACATATTGTTCTTGCTGGGGAAGCAGACTCTGAGTCAAAGACTTGAGTGCAGGATGGTCATGAAGGAGGAGGGGGTGTCTCGGGCTCAGCAGCAGGGGAAGGAAGGGGTAAGAAGCAGGATTGGGCAGAGGGGGAGTTGAGCTGTGATGCAGTCCCAACAAAGAGCTCGGCCAGCCCCACAGGAAGCTCTGGAGCTGGGATGGTCCCCTGGAGCTGGCTGAGTGGGGACAAGGGCGCTGGGCCTTTATACCCCTACGTTGATCAGTCATTAACTCAGGCAGCCCTTGGAAGGAGATGTGACCTTGGGCAAGGCAATTTTCTGCAGCTGAGGCAACCCCCAAAGAGGGCTGACAGCCAGAGGCCGTCTTCTGGCGGAAATAAGGCTTTTGTTTCTGAAGCGGGAGACACATCATAGCGTCCACCACTCACATATCACCTCATTTAATTCTCACAATAATCTAGTGAAACTGGTATTATTATTGTCCCCATTTTACAAATGAGAAAACTGAGGCTTGGAGAAAGAAGTTAACATGCTTTGGGCGAGGCCACGTGGCTAGTGTGGGGCAGAGCTGCAATTCCAACCCAGGCCAACCAGCCCCCGGGTCTCTGCACCTGAACTGGGCTTTGTCATACTTAATTTGCCCCAAGACCCCCTCAAGGTCATGACTTCCCAAAAAGGGGCCCTGGGAGTGTTTGCTAGAAGCTCCCTGAAGCTAACACAACATTGTAAATCAACTACACTCCAATAAAAATTAAAAAAAAAAAAATGATGAACTCCAAACACTTTAAAATCAGACTTTTGATTAAAATTAAGTTGAGGCCAGAGGCTTCCGGCTTCAGGAGCAGATGCCTGGAGAGGACACAAGCACTTTTGAGGATGCAAAACCCTAAATTAGCCATTAGCCTTTATTTAGATAGACGAGAGAAGTGCAGCAAATATTTACATACCAGTTGCCACGGAATTCAAGCGAAAGCTGTATTTATTCTGTATCTTGTCATCATAAAGTTGATTTTCCTAAGTGCATTTCCTAAGGGGACGAGGAGTGTTCCTGAAATATTGAAAGGTTTATTTTAATAGTTGCAAGGACTGCTGACTTGTACATTTGAGACTGTGACTACTTGTGATAGGAAACTAAATTTGTTAGAATGTTTGTAGAAAACTATGTTTGTTTACTTGAAGTTGTAAGCTACGGTTTTTACAAGAAGTTGGCTTCGTTCACTAACTCTGTGAAGGTGAGCCCACGTGAGCCTCACAGATCGAATTCGAATGAGCCCGACCAGCACACAAAACGGTGCCCCTTCTCAGTTAGGAACACAAATAAAGGCATTCTTCCTTCTGGAAAGATGATTTTGCAAGAAAAATAAGCGAGTGAAAACGGAAAACGTTAAAACACAGCACAGGACTCTAACGGAAAACTTGAAAGCGCGGCACAGAGCCTTGATTTGCTTTGAAAACTGTGAGAGGCCCCCTGGAATCGTGGTCTGTCTGTCTGACTGCTGACCTGCTCAGTCCGGGACACACTCCACGCCAGTGTCTTGGTCCGTCCTGCTGTTGAGGTGGTTTCGTCTTGGGGTGATGTGGGGTGAACTGTTGGCTTCCTAACCCCCAGGACTCAGAACGTGACCTTATTTGGATATTACAGAGGGAATCAAGTTAAAATGAGATCCTTAGGATGGGCCCTACTCCAGTATGACTTGTGTCCTTATAAAATGGGGAAATTTGGACACCGACACACATAGCAGGAAACCTGTGAGAAGGGAGAAGATGGCCATCTACAAGCCAAGGAGAGAGGCCTGGAGCAGATCCTTCCTTCCCAGTCCTCGGAAGGAACCAACCCTGCCCACACCTTGATTTCAGACTTGCAGCCTCCAGAACCCTGAGACAGTCCATCTCTGTTGTTTAAACCTCCTGGTTGTGGTACTTTGTTACGGCGGCCTGAGCAAACTAATACTTTATCAGGGCTTTCCTGATTTCTCTCGTTTTAGTGAGAGTTTTGGCAACTACCTCATTCTTCGCATCCTGCCTGCACTGCTACAAAGGGGCAGAAATAACTTCCCAGTGAGGGTCCGCGCTGCCATAGTATTTTCCAGAAAGTCATACAATACTCCCACCTCCACTCCTGCTGTCTTGCATAGTTCAGAGGCAGCGCCACCTACGTGGCCACTGGGTAGCCCTGGACTCGTCCGTGGGCGCTGCTGCCCCTCTCCTCCCCTAACCTGCTGGCCTCACTGCCCCAGTGCCTGCTGTGGGCCATGAACCCTCGCCCTGTTCATTTTCACTGGCCTCAGCACCAGCCGGATACTCCTATTCAGATAGTGCCCTCTGCCCATGCCCTTTTGTCCTGGCCACCAAGACAGGCTGCTATGGCATCAGCCACACCACGCCATAAGGACACTCAGGGCCAGCACCTGTTGGGCTGCGATTCATTTCCCTTTCTAGGTTCTCCGTCTTCCTTGGGTGTCATATTTTAAATGGAAATTGGCACTGGATTGAAGATAGCAAATCTGGGAGTGTGAAATGAAATTTATTTTCCATTGGAGAGCCAGGGAAATGCTTTAAATATAAGCCGTGGGTGCAATTGCAGCGTTGGACATTGTAAGTGCCCCATGTGTGTGTAAATCTACGGGACCCAGTGTATGGTCCTGGGCTGGTGTGCGTGAGTGCAGGTGCCTGCATCTGTCTGCAGAAGGTTGCGTGCACCTAAGTGCCGATCTGTGTGTGAGGTGTGCACGCCGTCGTGTGTGCAGATAGGTGGGACTGAGAACACGTGTGTGCACGTGGTTTGTCAGTATTTGCATGTGCGTGCAGGTGCATGGGCTGTGGGGCCGGGTCTGTAGCGGGAAGAAGTCAGAGTGGGACTGGCTTCCATGCGGGACCCCGGAGGAGATTTGCTGAGGGATAAGCATCCCGCTCCCTCTGCCACATGCTGCCCACGTCAGTTGGATGCCGGGTCTGTGTTTAGAGGCAGATGTGGCAACTTTCTCGGCCCCCTCGGTGGGCTGCGTCTGTCCTGCTTGCCTGGTCTCAAGCACACGGTCTTTGTTGCAAGCTTGGACACACAGGCAGCGTTCTTCTGCCAGGAGCCTGGCTGCAAAGGCCCCCTCCACTTTGCACGGTCCATTCTAAGAGGTGGGGGCCATCCCAGCCCCACCCATGCCAGTCAGCTCCTGCCAGGCCATGCCCACCTGTTATTTAAGCCTGCTCTGGACATGGCCCAAGGCTGGCCTTTAGTTCTAGCATTCCCTGGTCACTCTGATACTTGCCCTTTAGTTTAATTTAGCAGTGCAATATGCTGGGTGCCCCTCTGGGAACATTCACCCGCCCAGCCCTTCCAGGTTAGAGAGAAATGCATTTGAAGTTACCTGGTGCTCTGCTAAGGAGGCCCTCAGTAAAGGTTGTCGATGTGGATGGAGGTCAGTGAGGTTACCCCACCTCCCTTCCTAGCTTTCACATCTTCATTTTGGACTCATGGCTCTGCTCTCTCCCCTGGCTTCAGTACTACCTTCTCAACAGATGAGAAGCCCCCAAGCCCCATGGCACCCCACCAATGAGGTCAGCCTCCACCCTCACCCACAGGGGGCGGTTTAGACTGGTTTCCATCAACTTGCATCCTGTGTTGAGTCTTGCCTCACTTAGAAGTGCCAGTCCTCCAGGGCAGGGAGCCAGGCCTGTCTCACCTCCTGCCTGTTCCCTCTTCTCAAAGGGACCCACAGGGGAGACCTAGGCAGGTGACAACCTATCGGGTGTGGCTCAGTGTCCCTGCCCAGGTGGATTCAAGGACCAGGTAGGACTGGAGAGTCCTGGGTGCATTTCCCAGGACGTGCAGTGGAGTGGGAAGGGCACAAGACCGAGGAGCCGAGCTCAGAGATGCTCCATCGGGGCAGAGTTGAGGGGTCTGAAGGCTTAAGGACCCCACAGATGGGACAGATGATGGTCTCTCCAACCACGCACTCAGGTCGCAGGCAGGTGTACCGCCTGGAGCACCTGTCTTATTCTGCACACCCTCTGGTCACTAAAGACCCAGCACCTACCTGGCCCTGCCTTCTGCCTCCTCCATCTCTGTCTCTCCTGAGTGCCCAGCACAGATCTGGACGTAAAGCAGGTTCTCCCTCTCTGCTTCCGTTCCACCCTCATCTTTTGTTGTCACTTTCAGGTGCCTTTGGACGCTAACCTTTGGTTCATAGTCAGTTTCTCCTTCCCACCATTTCTCCCTCTTGTAAAATAGTTGACTTCCTAGAGGGCAGAACCAGGAGCCAGGTTGTGGGGCTTTGTGGAAGATCATATGGTTCCAGTACAGGGTTGCCAGATTAAATACAGGATGCTCTTTTTTACATTTGAATTTCAGATAAAGAACAAATAACATTTTTAGTTGTCACAATAGACTGAATGATTGCGTTCCCCTAAATTTCATTTGTTGAAGCCTGATCCCCAATGTGGTGGTGCTGGGAACTGTTAGGTCATGGGGGTGGGACCCTCATGAACGGGATTAGTGCCCTTATAAAAGGGACCCCAGAGAGTTCCCTTTTCCCTTCCACCATGAGAGGACACGGAGAAGACTGGCCATGAACCAGGAAGTGAGCCTTTCCCAGACACTGAATCTGCTGGCACCTTGCTCTTGGATGTCCCAGCCTCCAGAACTGAGAGAAATACGTGTTTATTGTTTAAGCCACCCAGTCTATGGTACTTTGTTATAGCAGCCCAAATGGACTAAGATGGAAATAAGTGTGTCCCATGCAATATTTGGGACAAATCTACCATGAATTGTTTCTGCCCCCAAAATATGCCCCAGTCCTAACCCCTGGTGCCTATGAATATGACCTTCACTTACTTGGAAATAGGATCTTTGTAGATGTAATCAAGTGAAGATGAGGTCATACTGGAGTAGGGTGTGCCCTAAATCCAACATGACCGATATCCTCATAAGAGGAAAAGAGACAGAGAGGGAAGATGGCCACGTGAAGACACAGAGATGTAGGGAGAATGTCATGTAATGACAGAGGCAGAGGTTGGAGCTATACGTGTACCAGCCAAGGACTGACGGCAACACCAGAAGTGAAGAGAAAGGCATGGAACAGATTCTCCCCTAGAGACTTCAGGGAGAGCATGGCCCTGCCGACACCGTGATTTCAGATTTCCAGGCTCCAGGACTGTGAGAGGATGAATAAAACCACCCAGTTTGTGCTACTTTGTCACAGCAGCCCTAGGAAATGAATACACTTATCAAAATTATTCATTGTCTGAAATTCAAATGTAGCAGGCCATCCTGTATTTTTGTTGCTGTGTCCGGCACCCCTACTCAGGCAGCACCGGTTTTCTCCTCTGTAAGGTTGTCAAAGATGCTACCTGGTTTCCCTTAGGACTTGTGTGAGCATCCACTGAGGTCCCCAGAGTGAGTGGGGTCCTGCTGTGAGGCAGAGCCTTGTCTGTCCTTTCTTGGGACCCCCTGCTCACTTCTGTAGCTAATGCACCATCTCCATTTCTCTCTTCATTAAAGATGAAAGAAAAAGAAGGGTGTCTTGCCGTTTGCAATGACATGGATGGACGTTTAGGGCATTATGCTAAGTGAAATAAGTCAGACAGAGAAAGACAAATACTGTCTGATCTCACTTATCTGTGGAATCTCGAAAATAAACAACAACATAAAACCAAACTCATAGATACAGAGAACAGATTGGTGGTTGCCAGGGGTGGGGGTGGGTGAAACGGGTGAAGGGGGTCAAAAGGTACAAACTTCTAGTTCTAAGATAAATAAGTCCTGGGGATATAATGTACAGCGTGGTGACTGTGGTTAATACTACTGTAGTGCATATTTGAAAGTTGCTAAGCGAGGGGATGTTAAAAGTTCCCATCACAAGAAAGAAAGTTTGCAACTGTGTGGTGATGGACGTTAACTAGACTTACTGTGGTGATCATTTTGCAATATATACAAATACTGAATCACCATATTGTACGCCTGAAACTGATATAATGTTATATGTCAATTATATTTCAATTACAAAAAAAAAAAAAGCAAGAACTGACCATAAAAACCCCGTGGTAGCTCGGTGGCCCTGAAGAGGGAGAGTTCACTGCAGCTTGGCCCACGTGGCCTGGGGGTGGGCAGTGGAGCCTGAGGCTCCCGGTTCGTGAGTAGGCAGATGGGTCAGTGTATGTACCCATCACAGCTTGTGAGTTGTGTCTCTGGGTGGTGTTTGCAGTCCTGGCAGGGCCATAAGTTACTGTGTGACCTTGGGCAAGACCCCTTTTCTCCCTTTGGTTTCCCCAACTGTAAAAGGAGAGAGCTGGCTCTACCCCAGGGGTCTCTAACAGTGCCCCCCAATCCAGACCCTCTCTCTGACTCCTGCTTGCCACCTCTTTCTTGGGAGAAAGGCACTTCATTGAAAATCCTGATCTGGAGCAGATTCCACCAGAAATCAACAGAACCTGCAGGCACGCCCTTGCCCGTCTGTGCTGGAATGTTTCGGGCACACCCAGAGGGCCTGTCTGCTCCAGAGCCTGCTTTGAGCCTGACACCGGGGAAGGCTGTTGTCCCTGAACGAGGTCTCAGAATGACCACTTGGCGGCTATCCGGCAGGAGATCTGAAAGTGGGCAACGTCCGTCCACCCAGTTGCTGCCTTTGGTGGTGGGACGGCGTCCTGCTAAAGTCTGGGGATGTACATTGAGGTTTTGGGAAGAGGGGCGGCGAGGTGATGGGGTCATACGGTTAGTCACTGTGGAATCTGAGCAGGCAAGGAATAAAAACCTGTGTACATGGGGCTAGTTTCTGACGGTTGGTTTAAAAAGGGATGGTGCCTGTGAAAGGGAGGAAACCACTCTCGAAATCTTAGACACACAACACCTAAGTGAGCACTGGTGGGGAGGACCGGGAGAAGGGCCCCGAGGGGCTTCTAGTCCTGCTGTGCTGGGCGCGCCCGTCCCGTGCTGTCCTGTGCTGTCCCAGCTGCCCTTTACTGTCCTGGGGTATCCTGTGCTGTCCTGGGGTGTCCATTGCTGTCCTAGCTGTCCTGTGCTGTCCTGGGGTATCCTGTGCTGTCCTGGGCTGTCCCAGCTGTCCTGTGGTGTCCTGGCGTGTCCTGGGCTGTCCCAGCTGTCCTGTGCTGTCCTGGGTGTCTTGTGCTGTCCTGGGTGTCCTGAGCTGTCCTGGGTGTGCCATGTGTGCTGTGTGACTTCAGCAAGGGCACCACTGGCCTCAGTTTTCCTGATGAAGTGGTGATGCTGAGGACCTCTGTCAGGGACATTGTGGCATCTAAAGAGCTTGGCAGAGGTAAGGCCCCAGCCCGACGGCTGCCATGCGGTAGGTGCCCCTCTCCACCTCTCTTCAGCCGAGGCATGGCTGGGCTTGGCCCCAGGATGCAGGGAGAAGCTCTCCTTCCTGATTCTGGAAGCTACCATCCAAACAGCGAGATAGCCCTATGCCAAGGCCAGGGCTGTGGGAAGAGGTGGCCTGGAGGTTGGGGGGTGTCTGTGGGGGACAGTCAGAGGTCCTTAGGGCAGGGGTGGGGGTGGGACAGGGTGGTCCCCGACATCACTTAGTGATTGACACTGAGCCTGCAAAGTGGGGCTGTCAGAGGGCAGCCTCTCAGGGGGGTCTGAGTTGTCAACCGGCATGAAGACTTCCGATGGTTTTCTCTGAAGCAGGGACTTTTCCTCGAAGCTTTTCAGAGAGGAGTGGAGAACGAAGGCTCCTGTTGACCTGGAGTCATGAGCCCGGAGGAGAGGGGTGACACCTCCTTGGCTTTGGGGCAAGCTTGTCTATTTAAGCCCCTGTGAGGCCTTGTTCCCGCCCCACCCTCCCCCAGAGTGGTCCAGCCTGCCCCGCTGCAGCAGCCCATCCTCCGCCCCTATACTTTCACCCCACAGCTCTCCCTGACAACTGCCCCCTCGGCTCCGCCAGGGCCTCTGTGCAGGCCTGGCACGTATGGGGGTTGGACTGAAGGGTCCGGGGGGCCAGGCAGGTTTCCAGGCACGGGAGGAGTCCGGCGCTACGGGGGACAGCTCTGCCACGAGGTCACCGTCCCTTGGCTGTTCCCCCGCTCCCAACAGCCCTGCTCTCCGACTATGGAATGATTGGGCTTGACATGTTCATTTGCTGTCTGTTAAAAGTCCATTTTCTGGGCCCGAGCAGGCGCCGGCAGGGTGGGCTTGAAGGCCTCACCGTGGACCAGCTGCCGCAGCTGCTTTACATGCAGCATAAATATTAGCCTCTCCGAGAAGGAGGCTTGACTGCAATTGTCTTCGGCCGGTGGACGTGACTGGGCTGTTTGCCTACATTCCTCCCCGGCCTCTCCTGGCCCATCAGACCCTTCCAGAACCCTGGAAAGCTGGGTGTCGGCTGACCTTGGTCCAAGGTGGGGTTCAGCCCCCAGAGCCCCCATGGAGAAGAATCCCATCCCGGCAGAGGAGGGAGGAGGAGCGTGTGTGGGCAGCAGCCTGATGTTTATTGGGAAGCACTGGGTCGCTCACTTCACCTCCTGGTATTGGCTTCCTCATCTGCAAACCAGGAACGGTGACCCTACCTGGCTTCATGCTCCTAAAGCTGCTCCTTAACTGGCAGCGCCACGAGGGCCGAGGTGATGTGTGCTGCCTGCCCCGCCCCCTGCCCCATCCCGCCCGGGGTGATCTTGCCTCTTGGAGTCACCAAACCTGGGTGTGAACCCTGACCCCATCGCCTCCATCATTCTGTGCATATTGACTGGGTGCCAGGCTCAGTGCTGGGTGCTGGGGTCGAAGTGACAAACAGGAGCTTGTCAAGGTCACCGTGGGCGAAGCCACACCACTGAACAAAATAATTTTCAACAGTTTCAAGTGCTGTGACTGGGGGCTACGCTCACCCGGGTGGTCACGGTCTCTGAGAGGAAGTGACACATCTGAGCTGAGCCTTGAACCTGTGTGAGCCTCGGTTTCTAATCTGCAAAACTGTGGTGGAGGCCCCGCCCCTTCCCGGTGCTGTAATGCTTAAATGAGATTGTACATGCCAAGGGTCTGGCCATTGTGGGAGCTCGGCCCCGGGGCCTCTGGCTGTTCTCCCTGGTGACCATGTGGCCTCCCACCACGTCCTCAGATTCGGGCTTCTCAAACTTCTGTGTGAATCAAAATCATCGGGGGAACTTGTTAAAAGTACAGATTCTCAGGCCTCCCCGCGGTGATTCAGCAGGGCAAGGCTGGGACCCTGGAATCTGCATTTTTACAGGCATTGCTGGTGACGTGGGTGGCTCACAAAAACACTTTAGAGAATCGTGGCTTAGACGCATCCCCCATCACCCCAGGGAGACACAGTATTCCTCCCCCAACCTCCGAGGCTCAACTCTATAAACCAGTGGGGTGGTAGTTTTGGGGTATAACTCGCCTCTGCCCCAGCAGACCTGGAAAACATGCTGTGAAAGCTGAGGCCTGTTTGGTCTCAGTTCTGGGCAGGGTTTGCCCGCTGGACCGTGTGAAATGCTGCTTTGAAATAACCAGCTGCTCAGAATCCCAAAGTGTCCTGAATTTATTAACACGCAGAACGTCTTTCGAGAGCCTGATGGGGAATATTAAGTACCACTGCTGGCCCTGGACTGATGCTCTGAGGGGAGCAGATGTCAGGCCCAGCAGGCTGAGGGGGCAGCAGGGCGCGCTTCGTCCCACGGAAGAGGAAGATTGGTGCCCCGGGGGCGGCAAGCCAGTGGGTGGTCAGTGGGTGGGGCTGTCCTGGGTGTGTTTTGGCCTCTCTGAGAGTTCCAGAGGCTCAGCCCAGGGTCCTCCGCCCCGCCCCCCCATCTTCCCACCGCCTTCCTGGTCTGAAGCTTTCTCGCAGACCCAGGTACCTCATCAGCATGTATCACACACGCTAGTGCAATAATAGCTGCTAATTATATATCCTGGCTGTTACTCCGCTGCCAGTTGTGGGAATTGAAGCAGGATGATTTGGGGCCAGGAGTACTACCCCCTTCCTCACCCCCATATGTTTATTTCATTCACAGGGCTGCTTTTTTTTTTTTTTTCCAAAATTTGGTCCTATCTGAAATTTGTTCTTATTTCCCACCTCAGCCCCGCCAGCCCCACCCAGCCAGCTGTGATCTCTGGCTGCTGCCTGGCCCTCCGGGGAAGGACAGGAGCTTAGCATGATTCTTGTCTGGGGCGAAGAGCAGTCAGTGTCGTGGGGAGGTGGACGCATAAGCAGGGACACCTACCTGGGCATCCTCTTCTTTTGCCATCTCCTCTACCCCTAGCCACACGTGGGTGACTTGCTGTGAATGGCCCAAGGCCACACCCTCCATCCTCACCCCAGGACGGGATCTGCTGAGACAGCACTAGGGTTGGGGCAGAGCCCCCGCCCCCAACAGCCAGATCAGTTACCCAGTCTGGGTACCCACTGCTCTGCATCCCCTCCTCCCTCCTCCATCTCTTCCTGAAGCCCGCGGGCCTCAGTTTCCACATTCGCATAATGAGGATGCTACCAGCACCGACCTGGCTGGAATCAAGTCAGTGGTTCTCACTCCTGGTGGTGCATCGGAGTCACCGGGGTGATTAAAACAAGCACCGATGCCTGGGTCCACCCTGAGACCCACCCGAGCAGATTTCATCAGAATTTCGGGGGAGTGGGGTCTGGACATCTGCATTTAAAAAAAAAATTTTATTTTGTTTATTATTTTTGGCTGCGTTGGGTCTTCGTTGCTGCGCGGGGGCTTTCTCTAGTTGCGTCGAGCGGGGGCTACTCTTCGTTGCGGTGCATGGGCTTCTCATTGCGGTGGCTTCTCTTGTTGTGGAGCACGGGCTCTAGGCACGTGGGCTTCAGTAGTTGTGGCGCGTGGGCTTCAGTAGTTGTGGCTCGCAGGCTCTAGAGCGCAGGCTCAGTAGTTGTGGTGCATGGGCTTAGTTGCTCTGCGGCATGTGGGATCTTCCCGGACCAGGGCTTGAACCTGTGTTCCCTGCACTGGCAGGCGGATTCCCAACCACCGCGCCACCAGGGAAGTCCCTGGACATCTGCATTTTTAAAAAGGCTGCCAGACGATTCCAGTGTGCAGCTGGGAGTGAGAACTACTTCTATACGGGAAGCTTCCATGATGCAGTCTGGCACACAGCAGACCAAGTGAGGGCCCTTGTTTCATGATTGTTTATTGTGTTAAGAGTATTAAATGGCATTGCCTTTGTAACCACTCGTTTGTAACCAGTGGACTAGGAAGAGCTTCATTAATTAAAAAAAAATCCTTAATAAAAGAAAGAAATATAAATATGCCCACGTACAGGGCGCGTTAATAAGGAAAAGTTACCAGTTTCAGTGTCTCCTTCCCCCACCCCATGTCCAGGGAAGAGGAAGAGGGGTTGGAGGGAAGAATGCTCTGGAAGGCCGATTGGCCCTCAGGGGGAGATTCCCTGAACTAGAAAGGGCATAGGATTTTTGGTGCACCCCTCGTTGGGTTTGGGGGATAGGAGAGGTAGCCCACAGGGACTCCTGAGGAAGCTAAGGTTCTTGGGCCCTGGGCTCCCTGACCCAGCCTCCCAGGTGTAGAAGAAGTGGTTGAACCACAGGCTACGGACTCCGGATGGTCAGAACGCCCCAGGGCCGGAGGCATTACTGCCACTCAGCCTGCACACAGGGGCACTCCTCGTGCCCACCCCAAGAAATCGAGATGGAATTTCCCATAACCTTGTGAGGCAGGGCGCAGGATCTTATCCCCAGCACAGGGCTTTCAGAATGAGGCACTGGGGGCTGTGGTTAGGGACCCCAAGGGGCCTTGAAAGTGGGCCTTGAGGTGGGAGAGGAGGCAAGTCCCTCTAACTGGGAGGGCAGGGCTGGAGTGTGCTTCCCAAACCCATGTGGGCATTTAGATGATCTGGAGGAACTAGTGAAAATACAGATTCTCAGGCCCCCCCCTCAGATTTGGATAGAGTGGGTCTGGGGACCTGGGGAGTTGCCCCAGTGATTCTGACTTTGCCATGCTCGCTCAGGCATGAGAGTCATGGGGCTGGGGAGAGGCAGGAGCCGGGATGCCCCAGTAAATGTGGGGAATGCCGGCCCCTCCCCCACTGCACCTCCTAACTCCCACCAGCCCCCCAGCCCTGCAGGCCTGTGGCCGGCCCTGTTCCTCTGGGAGCATCTTCCAACCTCTTTCCTGCTCTCTGGGCCTCCCATGGGCCCTCCGGTGGCCATCCCCTCTCAGGGTGGGGCCTGTTGTCCCAGCAGGGGATGAAGTTCTGCCAAGGGGTGTGTGCGCGCGTGTGCGTGTGTGTGCATGTGCGTGTGTGTGTGTGTGTGTGCAGGCGCACACTGCTGCCACATTTGCTTGAAACAAGCTTTTCTTTTTGAGTCAATTTCATTCTCCTAATACTCAAATATGATACACCGCTGTGCTATTCTGTTTGCAGATGATTTTTCTCTCTGATGAGCAGAGTGTCAAAGACACCAAGTAAATGAGTGGAGAGAAAGAAAAAGCATGATAATTTACAGGAATTAGGAAGTGAAGATTTCAAACCTGGTGCAGCCTGCAGAAACGTGGCTCAGGTGGTCCATCCCCCTGCCATGAGGGCAGGGGCCACTCTCTCCATCTGGTTACAGGAGAAAGAGGCTCAGGGGCTGATGGGATGCTGGGCTGATAAAGCTCAGCCTCATCCTCACCAAGCCGGTCCTCTCCGCCCACTACTAGCTTCTCCAGCCACTTGCCCTGATCCGGCGATGACATCTACACCTTCCCACTCACCTGCCTGGTACCCTTCAGACCTCCCCATTGCCCTGGGGCTACATCTATTATGGCTTGGTGTTCAAGACCCCTCAGTCACTCTCCCTTCCCATACCGTTGGCTTCCTGGATAAATTATTTGTTGAGTGTGTGAATGAATCATCCCCGCACTTGTCTAGAATAGATCCATCTTCTCCACTCCTTTGCTCCCGCTGTTTCCTCTGCCCTGAGTGCCTCCTGCCTCAACTCCACATGCGAACAGCCCACCTGCTTCTCCAGGTCCCGCCGAAAGGCTTCCTTCTCTACCAAGCCTCCTCTGAGGCTGTCAGCCTCCCTTCTTCTTCTGTGTTCCCACTGCCATTTGTCTTGAATGCTGAGCGCTGTTCACAGCCCTGCCCTTTTTTATCTTTGTCCATTTCCATATCTGTTTTTTCCCTTACTGTTCACCTCCATGTGTCTTGAATGGTGCTTGGTACATAGTAGGTGACTAGCGCACAGTAGGTGCTTAACTGCTCTTAGCTGCAGAGCCCATGAGGTGGAACACACATAGTTTTGAGACCTTGGGGAGAACCTGGCATCTGCCTGCAGGACAGAGGGCTGGTAATAAAATAAGAAGTGTGACCTCTCTTCTTGGGGACTTCCCTGGTGGCGCAGTGGTTAAGAATCCGCCTGCCAATGCAGGGGACACGGGTTCGAGCCCTGGTCCGGGAAGACCCCACATGCCGCAGAGCAGTTAAGCCCGTGCACCACAACTACTGAGCCTGCTCTCTAGAGCCTGCGTGCCACAACTACAGAAGTTGGCGCGCCTAGAGCCTGTGCTCTGCAACAAGCCAAGCCACCGCAATGAGAAGCATGCACACCGCAACAAAGAGTAGCCCCTGCTCGCCGCGACTAGAGAAAGCCTGTGCACAGCAACGAAGACCCAACGCAGCCAAAAAAAAAAAATAAATAAATAAATAAATTTATTTAAAAAAAAAAGTGTGATCTCTCTTCTCAGTGTCCCCACCCCAAGCTTCTGTCCCTAGAAAGCGGGCTCTCATTGAGTTGCTTCTGGGGCCCAGCCAGCCACTGATGTGGATGGTAACCCAGACTGTGTTCCTGGAACTGGGGCTCAGGGACTAGACTCCATCTCATCTAGCTGTGGGGGGACTGAAGCTCCCCCACACAATGCATCAAGGGACTCCTTAGGAGGGGAAAGAACATGAAACTCTAAGAACATGGGCTTTGGAATATGACATCCTTGTCTTAAATCTGCTGTGTGACCTCAGACAAATTCCTTCACCTCTCTGAACCTTCGTTTCTGGTTTGGAAAATGATGCTAATGATATCTTTTTTTTTTTATAATAGCATTTTACAGTTACTGTTTGTTTAAAAATAATTTATTTATTTATTTATTTTTGGCTGTGTTGGGTCTTTGTTGCTGCGCGCGGGCTTTCTCTAATTGCGGCGAGCGGGGGCTACTCTTCGTTGTGGTGCCCAGGCTTCTCATTGCGGTGGCTTCTGTTGTTGCGGAGCACAGGCTCTAGGCGTGCGGGCTTCAGTAGTTGTGGCACGCAGACTCAGTAGTTGTGGCTCGCGGGCTCTAGAGCACAGGCTCAGTAGTTGTGGCGCACGGGCTTAGTTGCTCCACAGTATGTGGGATCTTCCCAGACCAGGGATCAAACCCATGTCCCCAGTGTTGGCAGGCGGTTTCTCAACCACTGTGCCACCAGGGAAGCCCCGATGCTAATGATATCTTTAGGATCATTGGGAATATTGGGGATAATGTCTGTAAAGTACATTATAGGAGATTGATAAATAATGGTTAGTGTGATTATCATTATCATCATTAACAGCCCTGATTTTTAATTCATTTATTTTGTAGTCACTGTTGTTCCCTCCAGCTGTTGGTGCCTGTGCTGGGATCACCTGGGGCCGTGAGCCAGCCATTTTATAATTAGCTTGGCAGATGCAGAATGTGGTAGACCCCTTGCGGGGGATCACAAATTAATTAGTGTCGTTTGTGGAGAGGAAGCCCTTCGGCAGCCTCGATGGGGACAAGGCAGGCCCATGGGCATCTGGCCTCACTCCTCATGGCTCTGCAGAGGGGTGAGACCCATTAACAACAGCAGGAGGTGGGTGCGCTTAGGGTCTGCAAGGGACTGCATGTTTGGCACATGGGGCCAGGCTCGGTCACACCCCCTGGGCTCAGGGGAGCTGTGGAGAGAAAGCTTCCCCACCCCACCTATGACCTGTGCATATGCCTCAGTTTCTCCACACATCACTCCATCCACTATCTGAGTCTGGGTGTCCCCTGCTCTCTACACCCAGAACTCCCCCAACAAATCACTGGGTAGCACCCATCCGTCTTCTCCTTATAGCCTCCAGCAGCCCAGAAATCATGACTCATTCCTAAATGGCAGTGTCAACTTCTGTTTCTGTCTGGGGCCGTGGAGGCACACAGGACTCCTGGAACTGGTGTTTTCTAAGGATTCTGGCCTCACTTCATCCTCCTGGGGCAGTGTGTGGGCTAGTGGCACCCTTGTGTCTGTCCACCCATGCCCTTGGGGTCATCGTCGCCTGTACCTCACTCTGCTTGAGGCCTTGAGCAAGCTACTTTTCCTCAATTCACACGTGTTATATGCTTTTCTAAGTTTCAGGGCTCTGAGGCAAACTCTTCACACACGTGAATTATCTCAGTTACTAGCCATGGTGTACACAGGTAACAGCTATATCCTTCCCATTTTATAGACAAGGAAATGGAGTCTCAGAGATCAACCTGGATCGCAAAATTGGTAAGGATTGGAGTTAGGATTTGAACCCAGGTGGTCTGACTGCATAATCTTTTTTTTTTTTTTTTTTTTAATTGAGGAGTAATACAACTCCTCATAATACAACAAAATGCACAGATCTTAGCTGTTCAGTTCAATGAGTGTTGACAAATGTATTCACCCATGTAAGCAGCACTCTAGGCAAGGTATAGAACATGTCCATCATTCTTCATGTTTCTTCTCCATCAGTCCTACCCCCCATGTGGAGGCACCCATGTTCTGAATGCCATCACCATAGGTACACTTTGTCACTGGATTTTGTAGATGTGGAATTATACAGTATATATAGTCCTTCAAATGTACTTTTATATACTGTTTCTATCACTCAGCTCAGTGTTTTTGAGATTTACCCATATTGCTGCATGTATCAATAGTTCATTACCTTTATTGCTGAGCAGGATTCTGTTGTATAGGTGCACCACGCTTTGTTTATCCCTTCACTTACTGATGGACATTAGGGTTACTTCCAGTGTTGGGCTAAGATGAATAAAACTGCTCTGAACATTCACCTACAAAGCTTTGTGTGGACATATATCTTCATTTCTCTTGGGTAGATACTTGGGGTGGAATTGCTGGCTTATAGGGAGGTGTATATTTAACATTATAACTGCCAGACACTTTCTAAAGCAGTTGGGCCATTTTATACTCTCACTCCCAGTGTAAGGGAGTTCTAGTTGCTCCACGATCTTTCCAGCATTCGATGGTCTTGATCTTTTGAATTTTAGCTGCTGTAGTAGATGAGTACTGGTATCTCATTTTGGTTTTAATTTACATTTCTGTGATAACCAATGATCCTGGTCTTATTTTTCATGTGCATGTTGGCCATTCATATATTTTCTTTTGTGATGTGTCTATTCTAGTCTTTTGCCCACTTAAAAAATTCGGTTGTTTTTCCTTTTATTGTTGATGTGTAGGAATTCATTATGTAATGTGGATATGAATATATATTTTCCCCAGTCTGTAGCTGGTTTATTCATTTTCTGGTGAGCAGAAATTGGCTGCAGCCCCCTCACCTTTGCTTATAGAGGATCCTTGGGAGTGTGAAATAAAGAGAATGTGATATGCCAAGTATACAGCAGGTGTGCAAAAGGAGCTTATTTACTTTTCCCTTCTCCCTCCTCCTGCCAAGGCCTCCCAGACCATTTTCTCTAACTGGAACAGATTTCCTCTCCTCTCCATCCATCTGCCCACGTTTTACTCATCCTTGAAAGCCCAGTTTAACATGGACCTCTGGCACCAAGCTCCTTGGAATGTCCCGACCCATGGAAACAACCCCAAAGCTGGATTAAATAGCATTGATTCTCTTTCATTAAGGGCGTTGTGTTCTCTCATTGACTCTGGGAAGATGCTAGAGATTGACAATGTTTGGCTACTGAGTCCATTTGGCTGATGCCGAAACTGAGGGCTAGAGAAAGGTCACCTGACACATCTGTAGTTACTGGTCCAGCCAGGACGGAGACAGGGTCTTCAACTCCACGGGTAGCTCTCAACAGTACGTCCGTCACCGCTGACTTCATCCCAGCCCTCCCCACATCTTTCTTGGACTATTGTGGTGCCATCTTCTACTTGCTCACTCGGCACAAATTCTTTCAGTGTCAACCATTCCCAGGGCCTGCATTAGGCTCCCAGAATACAGTGTAGAGTCGTTAATCAAGCATCACCCTGCCCTCCAGGGATTCCCAGACCAGGGGAAACGCACGCACTCCAGTCGTTAGAATGTAAAGTGCTCAGAGGCTGTATAGCAGATGGGTGCACTAGGGCCCTGGAAAGAGCACTGCTTTCTCTGCCTGGGGGCGGGGGTCAAGGGGGACACCAGGGACATCGTCTCACAGGAGCAACCCTTGAGCCAGGGTTTGCCAGCTGAATAGCCTTTTCCCAGGTAGAGAGCCACGTAGAAAGGAAGGGCATCGCAGAGGGAGGGGAGACCATGTGCAAATGTCCAGAGACACTGCAAAGTACAAGGGATCCGGGGAAGTGCATATGGACGGGCACCACCCGCGGGCAGCGGGGCTGGTGGGAGCTGAGCTTGGAGAGGTTGGTCACGTGAGATCATAAAACACTTGACGTGTCAAGTAAGAAGCTTGGGTTTTATCCTGAAAGTGATGGGGAGCTTTTGGAGGATTTGAAGATGGGGAGGGCAAGGGAATAAGTGCCAGGAGCCTGTCTGTGGCAGTTGCTAAGAGGACAGATGGGGCTGCGCTGCTTTAACCTGAGGCCCATGGGACACTCTTCCCGCGGTCGGTCCCTGCGAGAGATGACGAGGTGTGCCTGACCCAGGCCAGAGGGCATGGGGGTGGAGGGGACAACTCACCCCCGCCCAGCAGAGCTGCTAAGAGGTCACTGGCCATGATGTAAGTAGAACACAGAGTCACAGTAATAAAATGCAATCCCCATTCGAAAAGGGCAAATTGGAGACTTCAGTGGAGAGCAGCATCATGTCCTGTGGATGGCAAAATGTGGACCCTGGTATCTGACTGGCAATGGACGTGGCTGTGTGTTGGCCCCAGAGGTGGCTTTGGGACGAGCCAGTGGTGAGTCTGGGTGCAGAGGCATGAGATAGGGGAGGTCAGAGGGCCTCTCTCCAGCAGAGTCTGGAGGTGGGGGAAGAGTGGACGGGCTCTGTTTAGCATCTGGAAGTTTCACGTGGTCAGATAGACATGGGTTTGCCTCCCGCCTCTGGGACTCGGCACTTGGAATAAATCCCTTCATCTCTCTAAGCCACAGTCTCCTCATCTCCGAAATAAGGCTAATAACAGCCTCTGTCCTGGAGTTTTTTGGGGATTTAATGTCCAAACGCATGTAAAGAAAGCATTTGGCCTGCAGTTAAGCTCCATACCTGCTGGATTCTGGGCCGTCTGCGGAAGTCACCATGAAAGTCTCCTGGTGCTGTTGTTTTCCCTGTCCTGCCTCTGGAAGCTACCCAGCCACCAGGCGCCCAGCTAGTGCAAGGCACAGACGTGGGAGCCGATTCCCAGGAAAACCCATCACCAGTGCACCGGTAGCCCCTCCCTCAATCCACAGCAGCCACGGGCCCCCAGTAGGGCCTTGGCAAGAGTTATTGGCACCTCTTTTGGTGAACGCCTTCCTGTTGCTGCTCTAGGTAAATAAACATCACCCTCTGGCAGGTTTTCTGGGCTGTGCCCACCAGGCAGTTAAGGAGCTGACATTCCAAAGGCAATTTCTCCCTGTGGAGGAATTTTATAGGTTGTTCATGCTTGCTGCACTACTGCTAGACGTCCTCCCCGCCCCTCCCAGGCTAGGCCGGCTCAAGTCACCCAGACCCCGTGCGCTGGGCTGCCGTGTGGCTCCCCGGACCGGGGAGGATGCAGCAGGCCTGATGGGGTGACCACACAGGGTCCTGATTGCTCCTTTCTCTCTGCCTGCAGGCTGTGGAAAGTTCAGGCCTGTGAATAGTGCCAAGATTGCCCGAAAACACTGTTATTACTGAAAACCAGAAAACCTTCTCCCTCACCTCCAGGGCAAGATGAGGCAGAAAACTCTGTCAAGTGCCTTAATAAGCCTCTGCCGTTGACACGACAATAGCTATTAAAAACTATCAATTATTTAGATATGGAAAACTGGGGAAGAAAGCTCTTAGGGGCACTTTTAAAGCCGGCAGAGTGTCAATAGTACTGTTATTAATTTCCAGCTCAGAGATGGTATTTAAAACATGGGTTATGGAAGTCCTTTGGAGGAAGAGAACTTTCACAGTCATGCAGATGCTGACCCAAGGAAAGTTCCGTGGGCATCCGGGGTGCTCTTCATACCCTGCTTCCCGCATTGCCCGGTGTGGGGTGTCTCAGACTGGGGCTGGGCCCACGGGCGAGGACCAGGTGGTCCTGTTTGACTGGACTTGACTTTCCTCATCTCTAGCGAGAGGCCTGGGTTCCTGCTTAGAGCCGTAGCCCCACCGGGTGCCGCTACCCAAGATGGCCACTAGTGGGAGCCGAGGTTCTCAGCCAAGGGCTGCTCTCCCATGATGTAAAAGCCCACGGAGAGCCTTCAGCGTCAGTGCCTTTTCCATCCGGGATTCCGAAAGCAGGCTGGGCTGGGGACAGCGTGGCTGCTGACTGGCCTGGCAGCGGTGGACGGTACTGAAAGGAGCCCCGGTCTCTAAGCAACATCCGGGTCCCTCCTCGCCAATCTGCCTCCCTCCTAAATACAAAAAGCACGGTTACGTTTTGGGCGGCACACAACCAACTTCAAAGTGACCTCTTCCGGGAAGCCTTCCGGAGGTGCCTGTCTTGTGACAGCTCCGGGCCCTTGGGCATTGTCTCCCCAGCGAGGAGGAAGCCGAGGACGGTGTTCCGTTGCTTCCTCCTCCTCTTTCCTCTCTTAACCGCCCCGCCCCCCTCTCCCCCCATTAAGCACCCCTGATTTGCAGGGAACTGCGGGCGTGGCATTGGGGGAACTGGAGGATGGTGGGGACTTCTCTGAAAGACAAAGCCCTGTATTCAAGGGCTTTCCACTCAATTTGGAGATGTGGGAATTTGATTCAACACATTCAACATTATCTGACGGCCCAGGTGAGAAAAAGTAGAGTACGGGGAAAAGAGAATAGATTTGGTGACTGAGTTGCAGTCTTGGCTCCACCTCAAGGAGCCAGTGTGATGTTGTGTTACTTAAACCTGCTTGGTCTCTATTTCCTCATCTGTAAAATGGGGCATCCCTATGTTAACCACAGCCTTGTTTTGAGAATCACGTATGGCGATGCAAGAGAGATGCTTTCTTAACTGCGAAGTAAGCATCACCTCCTTTGTGAACTCCCCAAGCTCCTCCTCCCACCAAGTGTCTGTCTTCCCAAACCTCCTGCTAGCCCAGCTAGGGCTGTCTGGGTTCACTGCCATTATTTACCTTTCATTAAACCGAGAACTCAGAGTAGGGATGGTGGATATGCCTGATTCATTAAGCTCACAGCCTGGGGAATTCCCTGGCGGTCCAGTGGTTAGGACTCGGTGCTTTCATTGCCAGGGCCTGGGTTCAATCCCCTGGTCGGGGAACTAAGATCCTGCAAGCCATGCAGCACAGCCAAAAAAAAAAAAAAGGTTAAGCTCACAGCCTGGTGCTTTGCAGGGGATGTTTACAGACGTTGGGGTGAGGGAGGGGTGAGGATGCCTCACCCCTTTCCAGTTCAGGGTCCTGGGCTGATGGTGATGCATTCAGGTGTGTGGGGACCAGGTGCATGTAGGTGGACACTGACTGTGGCCTCGGGCCTTGATTGATCGCTGGGGAGAGAACCTGACCCCTGAGAAGCGGGCCGCAGGGGCCTGGGCTGTGGACACACATACTGGAGGCCCTCAGGGTGAGGGTGGGTTCTAGGACAAGAGGGGGCACCGTTTCCCACGGGGTGGGGTAGATGTCACTGAGGGTGGGCAGGTCATAGGGGGATGCCATCAGGGGCCCAACACGGTTTTTACAGCGCTGGGTCACAGAGTGAGAAACGACCCCTTATGGAATCTCCATCAATCCTGTCTTGATGGGGGAGGTGGTTTGGTGCCAGTGAGCCCTCTGGTTTGTGCTAATCTCCCTTTCAGATGAAGAGCAAGCAGGTGCTTTCAGCAGGCAATAGAGTCCAGGGGCAATTTATACTCTGTTTTCTTTCCTGGTTACTTTTGAGAAGTGATACTGTTTTTACATACCATAGGGATACACTGTTTCCTTTAAGTACATTTATTTGAGTTAAAAATAAAGGGAGTCAGTGTAAAGAAAAATATTAAGTAAACAATAGTACAGGTGGTGCACCAATGCAACAAAACTCCTGAGGCTTGTACACCAATGATTGTAGTGGGGTTGAGAGCCCCAGTTTGGAGTCATGGGTGGAGATCTTGGAGAACTCTGACTCTTCCGGTGGGGTGGCCTTGGACCTCTGAACCTCAGTTTCCCTATCTGTAAACAGGGTTAATAATACCTTCTCAGAAGGCTGGCTATGAGGAGCAAAGGAAATGATGCATGAAAAGTTTCTTGGCCCAGAGCCGGGCGTGCAGTAGGTGCTTGGTAATTGTGTCTCGTTAGACATTTTAGCAGGTGTGGGTGGGGCTATAGAGTCCAGGCCAGAGCCCGGGGAGCATGCCTCTTGCGGGTGGAGACAGGAGGAAGTGGGATGCCTGAGGAATGGCCGGGGAGGCACCAGGGAACCCCAGAGGGCATGACCTGCGGATCAAGGGAGCAGAGACCATCCCACCCCCGCCCTGTGCGGGAAGCTGGGGGCTGTGACCTGAGCTTTTGCCTCGGGAGAGAGCGACCTCCTCACTCTGCCCTGCCACTCCACTTCCCCTTCCTCCCAGATTTAATTCAGAATTACAAGTGTTCACATTCATAATAGGATCCTGGCAGTGTTAACCTTGGAGGTTCTAGCCTGGAAAACCCCCTTTTCTCCTGAAGTTCAATGTTAATGTACCAATGACAATGGTCTCAGTGTCCTCAGGGAGCCAGGGGCTCCGGCTGATGAAATTATAATTCTTTCCCAACTTGTAGGCAAGAGGGGTGCACCCGAAAATATTCATGAGCTTTCCGGTCCCTCCCTCCTTCCCTCCCTTCCTTCCTTCCACAGGTATTTATTGAGGGCATACCAGGCGCTTGTATTTTAACCTTTGCCAAAACCAGGAGTGTCTCCTTCTCTGGCAGAGGTCTAATTTCAGTTCTTTAAGCTAAGCAAGAGGCAGAAATTCCAGGAGCCGTGTCACTTGGATCAATCCAAGGATTCTTCTCTGGTTCATCCGCTTCCAGTATTTACACAGCATTCAGGTCACACACGCACAATGCTTTGGGCTGTCTGCCTGTGCGAATTCATCTTGTTGGTCTGTTTGCTTAGTTTTCAACGTCTGGGCAGAAGAGCCAGCTTCTTCCCCTTCCCTCGGGCAGCTCGTCCGTCAGTCAACCCTCCCCCGCCCCAGCCAGGCTGGCTCTGTCTCACCATCCTCCATGCCCACTGCATTCACGTCTCCTTTGTGGCCTTTGTGGGTGTGGTTCTCCCTTTCTGGAGCACTGTCTTTCCTCTCTTTCATTTTTGGAGACACCCCAGGCTCTTCCTCCTCCAGGAAGTCCTCCTGAGGTTCTTCAGTGCTTCCCTGCTCTGAGACCCCCCAGTCCAGGCCCCACCTCGGGCCGCTGGCCCTGGATCACCTGGGTTCCCCACTGGGGAGGTGACTCCCAGGGGCGGGGCCTCGGTCTTAGAAGTGGTATTTGCTGAACGCTCATTGTGTATCCAGCCACGAGCTCAAAACCCTCCTGTTGAGGCAGGTGTTGGATGGACCCCATTTCAGGTGAGGAGGTGACAGGTGTGCTTGGGATCACACAGCAGAAGAAATAGAACCAGGGCTGGACTTCAGGTGCTCTGGCTCCAGAGCCCCACACTTGGAATGCTCCTCTACCTGCCCTGCCCTGCCCTGCCCTATGCACAGTGCAGGCTCGGGGAGCTGAGGAAGGAGAGGGTCCTCGTAAGCCCAGGCTGCCTGGATGCCAGGTTAAGCGTGCTGGGTGATGGATTTAACGTGGGAAGTGTCTGGTAGGCATTAAGCAAGTTTCGCCACGTAGAGATGGGAGCTGCTGTGTGTCGCTGGGGGTTGGTGTCTCTGTACAAAGCCCCCCTCTGGTTACCTGAGCGCTCGCTTCTGTCTCTGGAATGCCATCCCTCCTATGCCATAATTTGAAGCAGTTATTTAGTTTTGCTTTGCTTTATTCCCTGAAGGATTTCAGGTGACCTACAAGAAAACATTCAATAAAGTCCTAATAAAATATAAATAAGAACAACAAGGGAGGACGCCGTTCACATCACGAACCGGCGTTTGCTGCATCTGATGGTCCTTCGTGGACTGGATTATCCTCACTTCCCCAATTCTTCTGTTCAGAAAGGTCATGTCTGTCACATGATTTGAGTTTAAATGTAAAGATTCAAGGTTTTTCTCAGGTTCTCCCGTGCAGGCACTGTCAGTGCATTCGCATCCCAGCCCAAGTAGCTGATTTGAAAGGCCCGGGTCACTGTTGGCCGCTTTGATACTCTCCTCTGCTCTCCTTGATCAGCCTCTTCATGCTGAGAAGGTGGCCCTGCCCTCTGGCCATAACCTGGTGGCTTTCCAGATGTGATGAATGTGTTGTAAATAGGGGCGATGTCTCAGTTCTCTCAGAGAATCTGGTTGGGCCAAGGGGCCACCTGAGCCTGGCACCAAAAGGCCCTCTTCTGGGGGCAGCTGCTGTGCCTGGCTGCTTGGTCTGCCGAGTCACGTGGGTGCTGGTCCCACAGAGGATGCAGAACCATCCTCTGCTACGACTGGCTTTCATTCCCTCAAGGAAACATGGTTACTGGGTTGGGTTTATAAGCCTCCGACTCTGAGAAACCAGGGAAAAGGTTATTGTGAGGATGCTGAGTTTTGCTTGCTGGGAGCCCATGGGGAACCAGGAGGAAAGCTGACACGTGTGAGCTCCCAGGACACACATGGAGCCCGAGGGATGCTTTCCTTTCTCACCTGAATCAGTCTCGCTCAATGATCTGCAGCCCTACTGGGTTGGCAGTGTGACTAGTACATGTGAACATGCAGGAGATGCTCCAGCTGGGGACACTGAAGACCGTTCTGATGGATATGCTGCCTGCCGTCCCAGGGAGAACTTTGAGAACCGGGCTGGACAATAATGAGGGAGGAGCCTTGGGAAGGGCCAAGTTTGAATCCCAGTTTGGTTTGCTCTTGACCAGTTCTGTGGCCTCGGCCAGGTATCTAACCCCTCTGCTATTTGAGGATGACCAGAGAGGATGTCTGTAAAAGGCCCAGCACCCATAGGAGCCCAGAACCAGCAGGGTGGGGACAGAGCTAGGCCTGCTGTGCTCTGGGGAGCCTGCATGGGTGAGGTCCCTGCCTTTCTGGAGCCCGACTCTTACACACAGGTGGACGTACAGTAGACTCTTGGACACGTAAACAGGTGACTGCAGCAGGAATCCGTGCCCAAAGGAAGCATGGGGGCTTGGCAAACTCTGAGAGGAAGCCCCTGGCCAGCCTGGGGGTGGTGGTGGTAGCTTAGAACAGGTAAGAGTCAGCCAGGTGAAGCGAGCAGGGGAGGAGGGCATCCCAGGCAGAGCAAAGGCCTGGAGCGGGGGAACGGCACGGTACTGTGGGGAGAGTCAAGGATTTAGGGGTGTCTGGAGCATGGCATTTTTTGGAATCGTAGAGCTACGAGAGAGGGGGCTGGGCTTATAGAAAAGGACAAGATTGTGCAGGGCAAACCAAGGGGCTCGGGCCTTGACCTTCAGTGCCCCCTGCCCCTCTCCCCCTGTCCAGCCCCCTCCAATCTTGGGTCAGGGCTGTGGGTTGTGAACCCAGAGGCATTTTCACTGTGGGTCTGCAGTGGCTGGTGGGGCTTTTCATTGCCCTAACCCACAAATGGAATCCCGTCACACCCCTGCTCTAGACCCTTCCTCGGCTCCTCACTGCATTCCTGATGAAGCCCACAGTTTTGGCCTGGTCTTCACGGCCTTGTGTAATCTGATCACACCCCCGGCCTCACCTCTCTCCACTCCTCTTTCAAACCTCTCTTTCCTCTTGCCACACTCATACTCTCTTCTCCCCATCCCCCTTTACCCAAGTCACTCCTGAGCACCCTTTGGGGCTCAGCTCAGACTTTGCCTCCTCCAGGAAGCCCTCCCTGACTCGCTCGGAGTCCCATGGCCCCTGTGCTTCCCCATCTCAGCACATTTCACACTCAACTCTTTGTCTGGCTCCCCTACCAGGCTGTCAGCAACGTGGGGGCAGAGGCAGGTCCGTCCTATTCTCTCTGTTCCCCAGACCCTGTCACAGTGCCTGGCACTTAGTAGGTGCTCATTAGTCATGGCTGCATGAATGAATGATTGAGCGAATTAATGAAGGTCTTTGATTTCTTCTTGGCAATCTGCTCACTTCCCTGATCCCAGCTGGGGCCCTCCCGGCTTACACTGCTTCTTTAGAGATTCTGGAACTAAGCCTTTACTGCTTAGGTTCACCATGTATTTTTATTCTGGTTTTTCTATTGCACTGCCTGGTGCACAATAGCACTCCACGTTTTATATCCGTGAGCCCACCCACTCTGTTCTGATGCTTGAGCCGTTCCGATTCTTCAATAGGAAGACTTTTAATCTTCCCGGGCACAGCTATTTCAGAAGCATGTTTCAAAGCTTCTTGAAATCGAGATGCTGCGGCTTTGATGTCTCTGTTAGCACCTCTGCGGGGGACTCATGCTAGCTCGCTGAGGTCACCCGGGGCCTGAGGATGGGGAGGCGGCGCCCCTGTGGGATCCTGGGAGGTGTCGGGGTGGCTGTGCAGCCCCTCTGCCAGGACTGGAGGTGACGAGAGCTACCCCTTCCGCCCAGGCTCCATCCACTGCAGGGCCCTCTTCTGTAGTGAATGCTGGGGCTTCTGCACACACCTCTGCATCTTCAGGGTCTTCGCACCCATTCCCCAGATGCTGGGACTATCTTCCAAGCTACACCCTTCACTGGAAATTGCCCTGGGCCATGGGGAACTGCCTCACCCCAGGTGTAGCCCCTTCCCTTATCTAATAGCTAACAAAAGACGGGATACAGTTCTGGAGGTCTGGTCCCTCTGGCCTCAATTTAGGACAATTCCAAGGGACCACCCTGGCTCCTGGAATCAGCCGAGACCTCAGTCACCACCGCGTCACCCACTGCGTTGCGCTCAGCTCCTCCCTCTGCCCGACCCCACCTTCCTCGCTCCCTTTCATGTGTGTCTCCCGGGACCACTTGGCAGTAGGCGTTCTTCATGGACTATCCATCCCAGAGTCTGTTTCTAGGGAACCCACTCTAAGACACTCTCTCATCTGTTAGGTAATGGGCTTCCTGACCACCAGCTATCAGGGAGTGATTGAGAGAGTGTGGGTGATGAGGCAGCCCAGAAAGAGCATCTCTGATACGGATGCCTGGAGTGTTGCGACCAGAGCCCCAGGATCTCTCTCCTTTCCCTGGACCCGGTTCCTCCAGGGCCCCGGGTGGTCATCATTACAGCCTGGGCACAGGCTGAGCCCTTCTTTCAGGTCTGGGTTTGTCTCTGTCTTGGGATTTTGCCTGAGAGAGTGTGACACTCAAGCCTTGTTAAGAGCTGGGTGAGTAGGTGATGGCCTCTGGTAAAAGCTGGATTGGGGAACTCAGCTTGGCCATCAGGCCTAAGGGAAGTTTCCTACATCCTACTGATGAATCCAGGATGGAAAGAGGCCCCACGGCCACATGCACAAGAATGGCCATCCTGCCTCTTCCTGCTTACACGCTACCGTAGACTGTTTGTGTCCTCCCCAAGCTCATATGTTGAAACCTAATCCCCAAGGCGGTATTTGGAGGTGGGGCTTCGGGGAGGTGATTAGGTCATGAGGGTGGAGCCTTTGTGAATGCAGTTAGTGCCCTGATTAAAGAGACCCCCAGAGAGCTCCTCACCCCTTCAGCCATGTGAGGATGCAGAAGACAGCCATCTATGAACCAGAGTCGCACCACACACCGAATCTTCTGGCGCCTTGATCTTGGACATCCCAGCCTCCAGAACTGTGAGAAATAAGTTTCCATTGTTTATAAGCCACCCAGTCTGTGGTATTTTTGTTACAGCAGCCTGAACAGACTAAGACACTTACAGACGCAGGAAGCACAGGGGAGTTTCCTAAAGTCACCTGAATTTTCCACTGCTGCTGGAACAAATCATGACAAACTTGGTGGCTTAAAACAACACAAACTCACTATCTTGCAGTTCTTGGGGCCAGAAATTGGAATGGGAGGCCCTGATTCTGCCTCCCCTGTCCTCCCTGTGGTGGCTGGTTGCCAGCACCCCCTTCACTGACTGTCTTCTCTTTCCCACACCTGCTGGTGGTCCCTTCACTTGCATTCGAAACTTTGTCTTAGGGTCTTTTTTGGGGGTTGGGGGACCAAACCAATACACTTAAGCAGAGCTTTCCAATTAAAGACACAGCTCAAAGATAAGGTAAACCCAGGCTACAAAGACTCAAGACGGAAAGCAATGAGTTGTGACTGGACCTGGCCTGTCGGGGCCGCTCGCTGGGGGCGAGCAGCCTCCCCACCTTGCAGAAGGAGGCATATAGGGGGTGGCAACCACTCACCTCCACCAACGCGTCCCCTCCGCCCCCAGGTCTCCCTGCTCCTGCCAGGTACCAGGTGTCACTGTGCTAATGAATGACTCATTCTCCTCACTTAGCAAATTTCAATTTTAAGTAATTGCCTGAATCAAAGTTATTTATTGGATCCTTAATACATTTCAGATTTGAAGCTGGTTTTGATTAGCCTCCATCACTATTAAAATGGAAAATACGTTTTCCATTTAGTGGTGATTTTCCTCCATAATGACACAGTTGCTAATGAATACCGTTTCAGTCATCACTGAACTTGGGGAGCACATCCTGGATCGTCCCCTCAGGATTACTCCTCTTCTGTCTTCAAAGGAGTTTTTCATGATCACAGCCCTTGCTGTGGCTGGGCACCCACTGGGCACCCAATAACTGATTGGATGCTTTCTCTACGGCAAAACAGGCCCCAGTTCTCTCCAGTCGGTGTGCTGGACAGCTTGGGACAGGAAGCCTCTCCTGGGCTGCACGAGGAAGGTTCAGCTCATGTCCCAAAATCAACACCGCTCCCTGTCTGGGGCTGTGCGGCCCTGGACCCAGGTGCACCTGAGCACCTCCTTTTGGTAATGAATTCGGCTGCTGATACCTGGTGATGGGAGCATGGTGTGGGGCCTTTCAGGGGAGCCGTGCGGGGAAGGGGTCCTTTATGAAGTGCTCTGCTAGTTAGCTGCTATGGTTCTTGCTCAAAAACCGCTGTGAGTCAGTCAGTCGAGAGGGGAGATTATTATTTTTTTTTTTCATACCCGCAAGATGTTGGAGTATTTTGAAAAGAACAAGCCCTTGTATTTGCGACAAGCCTCACTGAGGTGGAGCAGCTCATTTTATAGATGTCTGCCTCTGAGATATTATTTACCTCGTTAAAAAAGAATCATGACAAATGCCAGGTGCAGCCCTGGCTCCATCACCTGCAAGGCTTAGAGGGACCAGCTGAGAAGTGGAGGCCCTGGAACTCCAGGGACGCAGATGAGAAGGGGACCCGCGGTAGCCGGCTTTGAACGGGACGCGGACAAACCTTTGGGAAAGCCACTGGGGGTGCCATCGGTTGGAGGTGTGTCTGGGTCATCCAGCTGGGGCTGAGGAGCCCCAGGGGTGGGGTGGGGTAGGCGACTTCATCCCCCCCTTTCTACAAGCACTGCATCCGGAGGAACTGTTCCTATCTTCTGGGTGATGGCAAGGCCATTATAATGTGCAGATTTTTGTTTTCGAAACACACCATAGAATTGTCCTGAAGAACAGATTTCTTTTTAACATGAGGCTGGGGAAATGATTCTTGTTTATTAAAACATACACATACAACAAAATCCTCTTGACTTTGTATTACCAGAATCCACCTGGAGGCGAGGGTGAGGCAAAGGAGATTGTATTTTACTTATTAAAGGAAACACATTTTCTACCTGTTTCTTGGCTTCAGAAGCAGATATCCCGAAGAATGACTGACTCCCAGGAGATGGGAATGCAGCCTCGGAGGGAGGGGGAGGGAGCCAGGGCTTGTCACGCTCCTACTCCACTCCCGAGGGTTAGATGGTTCTGCAGGGTCGAGGGCTGAGGGCCGGGACACCTGTGCTGTTGTGTGTGTGGCACTTTGCAGGTGCTCAGTGACTATTCTGTGAATGAATGATCTCATTCAAATCCCCAGGACCTTCTCCAGTAGGTACTAATATCTTCCTTCTACAGAATCCTGGACTTTCTCTTGGCATCCCTTCCTCCTGGGTGTGTCATGTTGCCGCCCCCCTCCCCCCCCCCGATTTCTCTGGTTTTGGGGCTCCATCTGCTGTTATAGGACCTTCAACCTCACCTGGGGATTTCTGAGAGTCCCCGATATCTGTGAGCTCCTCTCTGCCCTTTCATGGCATCCTCCATTTTCTTCCGGCTACTTCTCCCCATCTTGTTGGTTTCCGTGAATCGTAACATCTTTGGGGGTCACCCAGGAATGTGGTGCCCATGCTCAGAGCTCTCTCCTGAGGCTCACCCGGCTGCCCACCCTCAAGGACCCCCGTTCCCTGAGTCCTACACGCGCCCAAGCCACGCCGTGTAACCTGCAGACGTCAGCACAGTGCCTCTCTCCTCCTTGGTGTTAGATTTGTCACCTGGTGCTGGTGAGGTGCTCCTCCTGTGCGGGCTCATTAGTGCCGCCTGTGCCTGGAGTTCCACGGGCGGGTGATCCTTCTGCAGGAATAAAGGCAGACTCCAGCCCGCTGGCAGGTCCCTTTCTGGGCTGGAAGCTTCACCTGCCTCCCTCTGATCTGAAACACCCCTAGTGCTGTTTTCAGAGTTTCCAGACTCCACTAGCAGCAGCCTTGTTGCTGAACTATGACACAAGTTCAGTTACCGTTTCCGAAAAATCACCTTAGAGACTTTATATTGTGCTTGCCTCTTCAGCTTCTCTGTGGAACATATTTTTCTGTATTTTGACAGTGAATTTCTCCATGCATTAAAAAAATTACCAATTAAAACAAACATAAAGAGAATAAATGAAATTTCACTGATTTCTGCCATCAGCGCGATGCCCCAGATTCTTCATTTAGTCTGGAAAGACATGGAAGCTCGATTACCCACAGAACTGGGTCGATACGTTGTAAATGTCAGGACAGGTTTTTTTTTTCTCACCCACAAATTGATGTTGGGTGTCATCCTCAAAGCAGCCCACACATTTGACCTGGCTCCTTCTCCCTCAGAGTTCACGGGGAGAATTTAACTTAAATCCTCACAACGAGGGCAGTGTTGTCCCCACTTTACAGATGGGGAAACTGAGGCTCAGGGAGTTTGAACAGCTGGCCCAGGTGAACTTAAATTTGAGTTTAGGTCTGTTTGTTCTAATAGCAAGGGGTGTTTCCAGCCTATTGAATTATGTATCACATGCCTGGACTCTACCTGCTCAGGTTAGTATGTCTGTGTAACAAATTACAGCATCACTTAGCAGCTAAAAACAAGAAGTTAACTGTGCTCACAGATTCTGTGGTTGGAGATCAGGTAGCACTGTCAGCTGGAAAGACTCTAAATTGGGGAGTGACTTATAGAGTCACCAGGAGGCTCATTCCTTCACTCATTCATTCGTTCGTCTGCTGTGTGAGCTGGGATGATTGGAAGACTAGGGTTGCGAGCTGGACCCCCTATGTGTGGCCTCCCCACATAGCTTGGCTTCCTCCCAGCCAGGCAGCTCAGAGTAGTTGAACTCCTTACGCAGCAGCTCAGAGGGCCAAGATGGGTGTTTCAGAGAATAAGATGAAAGCTGCGTGGCCTTTAATGACCCAGCCCTGGAAGTCACACAGCGTCACTTCTGCCTCGTTCTACTGTTGAAGGAGTCACATGCCAACTGAGACCCCAGAGAGGCGAAGCAGACCCCACCTCTCAGGGGGAGGAGTGTCAAGGCCACGCTGCAGTGAGGATTTGGGAGGCGGGCATATTGTTGTAGTTGTTGGGAAATGCAGTCCGTCCCTCTCCTGAGCCAACCCGCTGTCTATCAGTAGGTTCTATAAACGGGTTGCACTTTAGAGATACAAATGCAGCCCCAGTATGGAGTCTTAACAGGGGACAAGAAGGGTGGTCCACTCCATTATCAGTCATCTTTCCTGCCAGTAGGTCAGACCCACACAGAACCCAGGGGAATATAAAATAGTTCTGTCCTTCATGTTCAACCAGCATCTTCCAGGATGGGTCTTCTGATCTCGGCTCTTGGGGCCACCTCCCCGAGTGACCACTGCTCTGTAGTCCCCTGAAATGAACATCCTTCTCTCTTCCTGTCTCTCCTGCCCTCTGGCTCCTCGGTGCTCTGATCCCCTGGACCCCTCTCTTCATGAGCCTAGTCTCTGGTGGGGTCTGAAGCACGCAGTCCCCTCTGGTCCTCCTCTGCAGGGCCACAGGCAGCGCGCGGGGAGCAGGGACTTAGGGTCAGTTGGCTCTGCCCTGGACAAAGCTGGCCTCCTCTATCGTATCTCCATGTGATCAGATGCCTCCTTCAGTTACCGCAGCCTTGGGAAGGGCCACAGCCCAGGAAATGGGACCAGTGTGGGAGAGCAGAGAAAGAACAGTCCCACCTCATAAGGAAAGGGTCTTATTTATGTTTAAAAAAATTTATTGTTAACAATATTTTAGCTATTCTTGTGTCCTGATTCTTGCCTAGAAGAGGTGGGAAGGTATTTCCCTATCTGATCAGATAAAGGGGGGAGAAATGGATTAGTTTGCTTGTTTTGACACTTGTTGGTACCAAGTATCTACCTGGAAACTCCTTCCACAGTCAGAAAATCACCCTTCTTTGCCTCCAGCATGGGTGGTCCCATGTGATGGGAACCAGTGAGGAAGCCTTTCATCTGATGGTCGCTTTTGTGTCCCTGGTCCATCTTCCCACTGAACAAATGTCATGGCTTGGAGTATTGCAGGAGTGTAATTCCTGTGGGGCCCACTCCCCTTAATGAAAATAGTGCAGGGGAGCAGCTGGCCTGCTCCTGGGGAGCTGTGTGTGCACTTCTGTGCATGTGGCTGCACAGGTGTATGTGTGTGTGTCCACCCCACACTTTCCTCCGCTGTCAGGGTACTGGGCTGGCTCTTTGTTCATTTCAATTGAATCCACCCTAGTGAAGGTTCTGGAGTGCTGGGGCTGGGGGTGGGGTGAGGAGCAGGGTGCCCCCCAGGACCTTTGCTCAGGGAGGGGACACGGGACAATCAGTAGGCAACTCGAGGAGCACATAACAAGTGCTGTGATGGAGGGGGACTTACCCTGCCCACGGGTGGCTCAGGGAAGGGACAGCCTGAGCTGGAAAGAGCAGCAAGGGCTTATGAGTTGCAGGGGGTGGTGGACACGGCACGGTGGATTTGTGTGAGCCTCCCTCCTCCCTGCTGGAGAGACCCCTCCTTGCCCCACGGTGTCTGCCTCACTGTGTGCTCTAAGGAGAGTGGGGCCTTCCCAGGGGGTTCCCTACTTTTATTATGAAGAACAGGACAGAAGGAAGAGAGGCAGAAGTGGAGGAGAGAGGGAAAAGGGCAGGGGAGGACTTACAGGGCAGGAGCAGGGGGGGCAGGGCGTCGGGGAGAGAGCCGAGGGTCAGGGGTTATGGGGTCCTGAGCAGCGGCAGGCTGGAGAGAAGGGGGAGAGAGCAGAAAGGAGATGCGAGGAAGCATTAGTGGAGGGCCTCTTATGACCTGGAATCTCAGAGGGGTCTTTGAGAGCTGCAGGTAAAGACGTGAATGACCTTCGAAGCCATTGTGCATGCGGCACAGCCCAAGGCCAGGCCAGCTTTGCAGCGCTCACCAAGCTGGAGGGAAGGCGGGGTCTGCGTCCTGCATGGGGAGCTGTCAGGTGTCCAGCGTGGCTGCGGCAGAGGGTGAGCCATGCAGCGCAGACGAGCTGAGGCTGGAGGGAGCCCAAAGCTTCGGGACCTGACGGGCCATTTGTTAAGGCTGAGCTCCAGCTGGAAGACAGTGGGAGCCACTGAGAGTCAAGTGCGACAGTGACAGGGCAAAAGACTCCCCCTGCCTGCAGCCTGGACGTCAGATTAGAGCGGGTGGGAGCGGGCACAGGTGGCCTGGAGGAGGCTGGGGCAGCATCCTGGGAGTGCTGATGGAGCCTGAGGGAGGGGAGGAGAGAAGTGTGATGGGGAGGAGTGGCCGCAGAACCAACAGGACAGTGGGCGACTGGGATGAGGGCGTGATGGAGATGAAGGAGCTGAGGATGCTCCCAGGTGGATAACTGAGAAGATTAGGCGAGACAGGGAGTAAGTCACCTGGCACAGAGCAGCTAGCTGCCCAATAGCAGGGGGCAGCTTCCATTAGAACAACGATCATGACATTTTCATGTGTGTGACGAATTGTGAAGATCTGTCCCCATCATGAGGCACGAGCTCCCTGAGGGCAGGGACAGTCTTGCCTTGTTCACTGCCCTGTGCTGGATGTGAGGCAGGCACCCCCTAAGTATTTTTTGAGTGAGTGAAGGAATGAACAAACTCGTTAACTACCGCCGGTCCCTTTCCTCATCTTTGCCTGCTTTGGCCAGCAGATGGCGCTGTTCCCAGAAAGAACCCTGGGGCACTTGGGGAAACGGGGTTGGTCCCAGCGGCTTGGTTCCAGGGTCCATCTTCCTACTGGACAAATGTCATGGTTTGAATGTTGCAGGAGTGTAATTCCTTTGGGACCCACTTCCCTTAATTAAAATAGTGCAGGGGAGCAGTTGGCCTGCTCCTGGGAAGCTGTGTGTGCTTGTGTGTGCACCTGTGTGCACGTGGCTGTGCAGGTGTGTGTGTGTGCGTGCGTGTGTGTGTGTGTGTGTACACGAGGGGGGCAGGAGAGGAGGGGGGTTGACCTTGGTGTGTCCAGGTCAAAGATCACATGGGTTTGAGTATTTTGGCTCCTTACAGCCTCATGTTTTGGGGTCCTGTGGGGAGATGGGCGAATATTTCTTTGTTGAACATGCCAGTTTACAAACCTTCAGTGGTTCTGCTCAGCCCCTCCTTAGCCCGGAGTTCACACCTTTCTCCGCCTGACCCTCACCCTCCTTTCCAGCAGCATCCCCTTCACGCCCTTGGGGTTCTGCCCTATGGGCGGGATGCATGGTGTTGGCACCGTGGTGTCTGCGAGGACCTCAGGCTGAAGCGTCCTCCCCACACACGCCCTTGCCCACTCTAGGCCCGCACTGCACCCACCCCCATTCCCGCCCACACCCTCTGGCCTGGTGGCCATTTGGCCCTTGTGCTCTTTTCTCGTTCCTGTGTATCAGTTGGTTACTGAACTTTCAAAAAATTTCCTCCAGAGACCAAAACAAGCTAGGAAAATATTTTAATGTTTGAGTAACGTGGGGCTCTCCAAAGCATGGTCCCACGCAGGAGCCCCTCTCACCTGGGTCTAAGGATAGTTCAGGGATCTCTCTCTCTCTCTCTCTTTAAATTTTGGTAAAAAACACATAAAAAAAAATCTACCATCTTAACCATTTTTAAATACACAATTTAGTAGTAAGTACACTCATTCACATTGTCGTGAAACAGATCTCCCGAACTTTTTCATCTTGCAAAATGGAAACTCTGTACTCACTAAACAACTCTTTCCCCCTCCCCCAGCTCCTGACAACCACCATTCCACTTCCTGTCTCTCTGAATTTGACTACTTCAGATACCTCATATAAGTGGAATCACGCAGCATTTGTCTTTTTGCAACTGGCTTATTTCACTTAGCATAATGTCAGGTTGTAACATGTGACAGGATTTCCTGCCTTTTTAAGTCTGAAGAATATCCTGTTGTGTGTGTGTTTGTGTGTGTGTATGTGTGTGTGTGAATCTGTCTCACATTTAAAAAATCCATTTGTCTGTCAACAGACATTTGGGTTGCTTCCAACCCTTGGCTACTGTGAATCATGCTGCTGTGAACATGGGTGTGCAAATATCTCTTCATGACCTTGCTTTCAATTCTTTTAGATATTTACCCTGAAGTGGGATTTCTGGATCATATGATAGTTCTATTTTTATTTTTTGCGGAACTGTCATCCGGTTTTCCATAGTGGTTGTACCACTTTATAATCCTACCAACAGGGCACAAGGGTTCCAATTTCTTAACATCCTTGCCAACACTTGATATTTTCTGTTTTTTTGTTTTTGATTTTTTCTGATAGTGGCCATCCTAATGGGTGTGAGGTGATAGCTCATTGTGATTTTTGATTTGCATTTCTCTAACGATTACAAATGTTGAGCATCTTTTCATATGCTTGTTAGCGATTTGTATTATCGTCTTTGGACAAATGTCTATTCAAGTCCTTTGGCTGTTTTAAAATCAGGTTATTTGATATTTTCATTGTTGAGTTGTTCTAGAGGTTCTGGATATCAACCCCTTAACAGATAAATGATTTGCAAATATTTGCTGTCATTATGTTGGTTGCCTTTCACTCTGTTCATTGTATCATTTGATGCCCTGACTGGGACCCTTTGAATGTCTTATATTGGACTGTTAGTCACTTTTTTTTGGGGGGGGGGTCAGTCTTACAGTGTTCATTCATTCAGTCACTCATTGCTCCATTAATTCAGGAGGTAGTTATTTTATTTAGTCCTCACACTGTGCCAGTACGATGCTAGGCCCTGGGGGATCAGTGGTGAGAAAAACAAGTGAACAAGCACAAGGGGTGGCACATCACTTCTCATGCCCTGCTCGCCACGTTCCTGGGCCAGCTCCATTTCAGCCCCAGCTCGGCGGCTGGCGGCCAGCTCCACGCAGCTCAGACTCACCTCGCTCTTACGGCATCCACATCACGCGCTCCAGGTGCCTGCTCTCTTGCTGCCTGAGGCCGCACCCCGATGTTGAGGGGCCCCCTCAGCGCAGGGGAGCCTGGCAGTGTTAACATGTCCCTGGGATATGCTTTCATCAGGTGTGTAAGACACAGAAAATGTCATGAAGGAAGAGGTTTATGCCCACAGACCCCTAGAAACATGGCCACACGGGGAAGGACCAGGGTCAGTCAGGAGGCAGAATAGGGAGAGGGCAGGCCATGGCCTAGAGCCTTTATTTGGGTTTCACAGGAAGGGATGGGAGAGGCAGGGTGGGTCAGGTGAGCAAGTTTAGAATTGGAGAGTACGAATCATTTCAGTGGGCTTTGGGCTCTGGGCTACAGGGTGGTCCCTCGTTCCATGCTTGGTCCTGGGATGATTTAGGGCAGGGGGAATACTGACATGGTGTGTGAGAGCTTAGGGGTGTGGGTTCTGGATTGGTTGGTTTGTATGAGAGGCTCACAGGGGAGTCATTTGCTAGGAATTAGCCAGCTCTGGGAGGCCCGTTTCTGCAGGATCAAGGCCCCAAATGCCAAGTTAGAAACTGTAGTCAATACAGGGGCTTAACCCTCCTGATCCCCTGGGGGGATCCTCAGCCCATGGGGGCCAGGAGCTGGTGGATAAATGCTCCAGCCTCCTGTCTCTGCAGCCTTGTCACTGCTTCCCAGGAAGTCCCAGCAGAGCCCTTTTTGCCCACATACCTCTTTTAATGATCTTTTTCTTCTTCCCTGTGTCGTTCTCCCCACTCCCTCACCCCTGCACCCTGGGAACCTCTCCCAAATAAACTACCTGCACCCCAGTCCTGACCTTAACTGTGCCTTCTGGGAACCCCACATAAACTACCTGACCCCTGCTGCCTTGACGCTTTACACTAGATTCAGGGGAGACATGCATCAGGAAAGCTTCCTTGAGAAAGACATTTTTCCTGCAGCTGAGAAAGACTCATCATTTAGTGGATGAAAGGGGTGAGGAGAGAGCAGTCTGGGTGGAGGGAGCTGCATGTGCAAAGGCCCTGAGGCTGGTGGGAGATGCATGACCTGTGATAGGAAGACATCAAAGGGGTCCCCCAGGCCCCTGTTCCTGCTGGTTCCACACTCTTCCTATCCCTGCGGATCCACAGAACCAAGACGCCAGCATCCTTTGCACCAAAGTCCAGCCATTTACAATCAAGGGGAGAGTATATCTGAGTGTGGACACATTCGTGTTTCACTTCTGGGGTATTCCGGGGGGGAATTTGTGGGTGAGATCCCATAAGAGAGAAGGGCCGAGAAACTCAGGTAATTTGTTTCAAAAAAGCCGTTCAGTTTGGTTTCTTTCTCCAGGGTAGTGGTAACAGCAGGGAACAATCCCCTCTTATTTTCCCCCTCCAGGATTTCCCCAAGATTCACCCCTCTCTGGGTCCTGGGGTTGTGGGCCCAGTTGGCACAGTGGTGGCCTTGCCTGGTTTCCCGCAGCACTCACTCACAAACAGGAAACTGGATTCTGTGTTCGTCTTTCCACCTCAAAGATGGTTCTGGTTAAGCCTGGGAGCCCAGTCTTGCAGTGGCCCCTCTTTCTTGCTCTAGTTCCCCTTTCCTCCCGCTCTGGCGTGTCCACTGCACTGGGCTCAGCTCTGCAGCCTGCTGACAACACACGGGGGGAGGGGGGAGAGGCATGCAGGGACCTGGGTGGGTTTATAACAGACTGACTGGAAAACTTGGAGATTTCAGATCTCAGCTGGGGAGGAAAAAGCCTGAGAAGAGACAGACCCCAGCTCTCTTGTGCTTGAGGCCAGACAGAGAAATCAGGCGCCTAGTGAGGCTTCTGTTCCTGCGTCTCTGGCAGGGGTGGGGGGCAGGGTAAGGGGGCAGCTGAAGGTGAAGGCACAGCGAGCCACTGTGCCGCAGGCATTGATAGAGCTTGGAGAAATCATTCTGAAAGGCAAATCCTCCATGCTCTGTTCTTCCCCGAAGCCTCTTTCCTTCTCCATCCTGGTGGACCGCCCCCAGGCCAGCAGAGATGGACAGAGAGGCCTGGGTGGGCAGGTTGGGGTGGGGCAGAACTCCCCTCCCTCTCCATCCCTCCCCATCCCTCCCCCCGCTCCACCCCTTCCCATCCCTCTCCACCCCTTCCAATTCCTCTCCACCCCTTCCCCTCCCTCTCCACCCCTTCCCCTCCCGCTCCACCCCTTCCCATCCCTCTCCATCCCTCCCCATCCCCTCCCTCTCACTGCCCGAAACTTGGCCTGGGCAGTTCACTGGGTGAGCCCATGCTCATGGCTTGACCCTGGATGCCAGAGAACTTGCAATGAGGCATCCTGGATCCTTATACCAAATAGAGGCCCCGGCACTCCTGGACTGCCCTGTCCTGGACTGCCCTGTCTTAGAAGTGAACTTTCTTTTTCTTCTCCACCCATCCCCCCATTCCTTTTATCCCCTTTTCTCTTTTGGAATCAAGATAGCCCGAATTAAAATCCTATATGCCCCTTGACTTTGGGCAGGTTCCTGAACCTCTCTGTGCCTCAGCTACCTCTTTCATATGAGGATAACAATAAGCTGATGTGAGGAATCATACCTGCAAAGTACTTAGAACAACAGCCCCTGACACTGAGGAAATGTCACGTGTTAGCTGTTACTAGGCAGGAGGTGGGTTCTGTCCTTTTAGGACCTTAAACTCAGCACAGAAAAAGGAAGCTTTCAGACATGCTCTCCACTGCCTGAGTTTAAAGTAAGGTCCGATGAGGACAGGGGTCACACTGGAATGTGGGATTCTGCATTTGGGTACCACTGTTGAGAAAGTAAAATCTCAAGAAGGGAAACGTCCATCCTCTCTGGAGGGGTGTGTGTGTGATAGCAGCGGGCACCTTCTGACCCCTTTTAAATATACAGACGGGGGACTTTGCCTGGGGCCTGATGGCAGCCGTTTCGGGGCTCTCGGGGGTGGGGTGGGGCACCTTCAGTCTCCCGCGCGCTAGGGCTCCGGAGGCCGCCAGGGGGCGCTGTGGCCACGCGGTCACCCGCCTGCCCGCCTCCCCGCCCGGCTCGGCCCAGCGAGCCGCGCCTCCCGGCGGTAATGCCGCCGCGCCCCCGCGAGCTGCCGGCCATCGCCGCGCAGCCTGGGCTCCGTGCCAGCTCCCGCCCCAGCCCCCGCGGCCCGCTGAGACCTCACGCCCTTCGCGCCTCAGTTTGCTTATCTACGTGGCGCCGCGCCCGCCCCCGGCGGCCACGCCTCCGACCCAAGCCTGCTGGTTTCTGGTTGTGTTCTTAAGGTCGCGGGGCCCTGGAACTCGGTGCCCCACAGATCCAGGTTCCTTCATTTGCCCCGTCAGAGCTAGCGACTTCTTCCTCCCTGCAAGCTTCCTTCCTCCCTCCCCTCTCCTTTCTCTCTTGCTGCGGGTTCAGCAGAAGACTCTGCATTTGATCCTGGGTCTCTTCTCTCCGGGGAGCTGCTCTCCCGTGCACTGGAGCATCGATCCTGCTACCCCCAGACGCCCCCCCGGACACCCTCACAGGCACCTTTGATTTGATGCATCCAGACGTGAACTCATCACTCCCTCCCCCCACGCCAGCCTGCCCTTTCTCCAGTGTCCCTTTCAGCTCCACTGTCCCCAAGAGGGGACAGAACCTCAGGGCTTCCGAGGACTGGATCGGGCTGTCCTGAAGCCCACAGGGGGAGTGTTACATGGGCACGTTCGGAGCCCCACTCCAAACACTGATTGAATCCGGCCCTCTGAGGTGGGCCTTGAATGTGCATTTTGAACAAGTGTCCCCATGATGCTAAACTTTGAGAGCTGCTGCTCAAAGGTCACTGTGGCCACTCAGAGAGTATGGACCTCTGAAATGGGTGTGAAAATGTACCGTTGAGGTGTTAGGCTAAATACATATTGGACTATTTGTAACCAGATCTATACGTGAGCCTGTTAGGTGTGAGTCTCTGTGGACGCCGGGTAGGTGGTGTGAGGGTTCAGGGCTGGGTGGGAGGCTCCAAGGAAGAGGAAGAGGGGTCCGCGAGGAGGAAGGCAGTGTGGTCTGGAGCAGGGAGGGTGCAGCTTGTGGGGGCCTGGGACTGGCAGAGGGCTTTGCAGTCCTTGGGTCTTCATGTTTTTTGAGCCAGGAGAGACCTTTTATCCCAGGCTACGATTGCTCTTTTGGTAGGGAAGGTAGCCCAGAGGGAGACAGTGAGTGAGAGCAGGAAGCCTGGCCCCAGGGCCTTGTCCCCAGGTAGGGGTCTTTCCACAGCCCACCTGCCTGGTGGAGGCAGTAGTGAGCTATAGAAAGTTCTAGAACACTCTCCAGGATGAGAAGGTCATTTCTCCAACTGGAGGGCGGCAGATCACATGGGTCTGCAGGCCTCTCTCTGTAATCCAAGTCCTGGGCCTGGAGCAGAGGAAACAGGGAGAGACCCTGGAGCCATGGCTAGTCTCCTGTGGGGACTGTGGACACAGATTCAAACGTGCTGCCCCTTTACATCTTTGCGGAGGAGGTGTGGGCATCCATCAGGGGCACCGCCTCTGTCCCTGCCCAGGCTCCTTCCTGAGCCCCTTTGCAGTACATGTTAACACCATGTTTCCATTAAGCTGGCAAAGTCATGAGAATAATTTCTTTCTGAACAGGGGGCTCACACATTCATACTTTTAAAGGGTACAGAAGTATGAATCTGCCCCCAACTCTGACCCAGCCTCCCAGTTCCTTTTCCTGGAGGCAACAACCGTGACTGGCTTCCTGGACGCTCTGTGCAGATTGAAGTGCACGTGTCCATACATCTCCTCTTAAACATATAGTACATTAGGCAGCCAGTTCTGCCCCTTGCTTCTGACTTACAAAAATAATTAAAAAAAATATATCCTGGAGGATATTCCATATCACTATGTGAGGTTGATCTGTCTCCAGCTGAGGAGTTAAAAGCATGTCTCTGGGGACACTGCCCGTACTTGAATTGGGGTCCATCACTTACCGGCTGGTGACTGTGGGCAAATTGTTTAACCATTCTTTGCTCCAGTCTCCTCATTTAAAAAAATAAGTGTATAAATACTTATTTCATGAAGTCATTGTGAGGATTCAGAGACAAAAACATTCCACACAGGCTCTGGTATGCCGTAAATGCTCAATAAATGTTAATTATCGAATAATCTCCTCATTTACTTTAATTTTGAAAAATCGCAATGTAAACTTGAAACTTCTCCCTCCCTTGTAGTGATGTCATGGAAAAGACACAGGCTCCGGAGACTCTCTTACATTCTGACTTCGCCACTTGCCAGCTGTGTGCTCTTGAAGAAATGACTTTTCAACCTCTCTGAGCCTCTGCCTAATCCATCTGCAGGATAGGAATAATGATATAACCCTTGCAAGGTTGTTGGAGGGTCAGATGAGATAATGGTTACAAAGGTACCTGGAGCAATGCCTGGCATGTGATACAGATGATGGTAGCAATACTGTTAGAAAGAACCGCAGTTAATGTGCCTGGAGTGGGATGTGTGTAGTCTCACCTGGGCCTCCAGGAACCCTATTGGAGCACTTCTCACATGCCTGGCACTGTTCTGTGTGTTCTGTGCTTCTCTCTGACACAGCTACTCTATTATCTCCCCTTTCCAAAAAAAGAGACTGAGGCTCAGAGATGTTAAGTAACTTGCATAAGATCACACAGCTGATAAAAATCTGATTTTGTGTATGTCTGGTTCTAGACCTGGAGGCTGATGGGCTATACCTTGTGCACTCACTGGGGCTCTAAGGGGGCTGGCTTCAGCACTCCCCTCTCCCCCTTGCTCTTTTCTCCCTCCCTCCTTTCCTTTCCCTTCTCACACCGTCCTCCTTGCTTCTCTTTTTCCTTCTCCCTTTTGTTCTTTTCTAACTCTCTTTCCTTAGGTCCCCCTCTGTTTGCCCAGACTCAGGACTGATGTCTGGTGCCCTCTGGGGGCCAAAGGCAGAGAGAAATAACATGAGCAGCCCCCTCCCCTCAAGGGGCTGACTCACCCCAGGGCCTGCCCGAGACCAGCCCTGCAGGGGAGTGTGCGTGTGTGTGCGTGTGTGTGTGTACCCGTGTGAGGGTTGTATGTGTACGACTGTGCACTTCCTGCGTGTGTGTCTCCATGTATGTGCTGCCTGGGGATACAGATACGCTTGAATAGTCTCATGTATGTTCTGTCCACTTCCAGAAAGGCCTGGAGTCCTTTACAACAAAGAGGCAGAGGCAGGAGGGACAGGAAGCAGGAGGGGTGGAGGGTGTGCGCTCCTGTGTGTGGTCGTGTGCGCCTGTGGGTGGCAGCTCCTGGCCTCCCTCTGCCAGGGTCCCGCCTGTGCGCAGTGGGGGGACCTCGGCGCCCAAGCACCTGGTCTGCCCAGCCAGGCTCTGCCCACACAAACCTCTGCCCGCAGGATGTGTGCCCAGGAGCCAGAGGAGGCTGGGCCTGGTGTCTCGGGGCCGGGCTGTGGAATCACACCCACCTGCCTTTCCCCTCTGGCTCTGTGGCTTCCAAGCCCCTTAATAGTTCTGAGCTCATTGGGCTTCTCTGGAAATGGGCAAATAACGGCTCCTGAATTTGGGTGGGACGGGGTGTGAGCACTCAGGCCAGCTCAGCAGAGCCTGGGCTGAATACCCTGATCGATCATTCTGGAGTGTTTCCTGTCGTGGGTGAAGACGAATGTCTCAGGAGGTGGGCGGTGGGACCTGGGAGCTCGCTGGCCCTGGGCAGGGTCCTCACCGCTGGGTTCTCCAGCCCAGCCCGTCAGAGCAGTTCCTGGCCTGTGCACATCTGGAAGCAATTGTCTCCAGCTGCTGGGTAGGGCTCAGGCTGCGGTCAGGGCTGGATGCCCGAGCTTTGGGGACCTCCCCGGGGCTCTCAGACACCCCCTCAGAGCAGGGAAGAAAGGCCCAGGAGAAAGAAAAGAACAGGATACAGGCCAGGGAGTGAGGGGCGAGGACTGTCTTTTTGTTCTAAAGAAGCTTTTGGCTTTTCCCAAAAAATCAGAAAATCCAGCGGGGGAAACCATTTTTCCTCTAGGCACGCCTACGTCTAAATCAAGCAAACCTGAGACACACATATGTTTTTGTTTCTAAACGAATCAAAGGGACTCCAGGCCTGTACAGGGTCCTAAAAGTACACGTTGAAAACTGCTCGTGTTCCGCCCTCTCCTGTGAAATTTTTGTTTCCATGACTTAAACATTCCCAGCAACTTGCCATCTCTTGCTGTGACTTCAAGCGGCACTGGGCCTCATTAAATAGTGCCAGCGTGTCCAAATTTGCTGGGGGGCTGGGAGGTGCAGGACGGGAGGGGCTGGGGGTCTGGGGCGGAAATGGATTGTTCTCTGCTCACAGACAGTGGTAGAACCATCTAGTCTGCCCCCTCATCTTAGAACTGAGAAACCAGCCCAGAGGAAGTCATGCAGCCAGGATTTTTCTTTTTTTTTTTGGCCTCACTGCAGGGCATGCAGGATCTTAGTTCTCTGACCAGGGATCGAACCCGCGCGCCCTGCAGTGGAAGCACGGAGTCCTAACCACTGGACCGCCAGGGAAGGCCCCACACAGCCAGAATTGCCCCTGAAATGACAGTGTGGGAGGGCTCTGGGCTCGCCTGTGTCCAGTAAGCAGTTTTACAGCCTCCCCTGGATGACCAGAAATGCATCTTTTTAAAAAAAATTTTTATTGGAGTTTTTTATTTACTAAATTTTTATTAGTTGATTTACAATCTTGCATTAGTTTCAGGTGTACAGCAAAGTGAATCAGTTATACATACACATGTGTCCAATCTTTTTTGTTGTTGTTGGATTCTTTTCCCATATAGGCCATTACAGAGTATTAAGTAGAGTTCCGTGTGCTGTACAGTAGGTTCTTATTAGTTATCTATTTATATATAGTAGTGTGTATATGTCAATCCCAATCTCCCAATTTATCCCTCCCCCCCTTATCCCCTGGTGACCATAAGTTTGTTTTCTACATTCGTGACTTTACTTATGTTTTGTAAATAAGTTCATTTGTACCCTATTTTTTTTTTTAGATTCCACATATAAGCGACATCATATGGTATTTGTCTTTCTGTGTCTGACTTACTTCACTTAGTATGACAACCGCTAGGTCTATCCATGTTGCTGCAAATGGCACTATTTTGTTCCTTTTTTATGGCTGAGTAATATTCCATTGTATACATGTACCACATCTTCTTTATCCATTCGTCTGTCAATGAACATTTAGGTTGCTTCCATGTCCTGGCTATGGTAAATAGTGCTGCATGTATCTTTTCAAATTATGGTTTTCTCCTGGTATATGCCCAGGAGTGGGATTGCTGGGTCATATGGTAGTGCTATTTTTAGTTTTTTAAGGAACCTCCATACTGTTGTCCTTAGTGGCTGTATCAATTTACATTCCCACCAACAGAATAGGAGGATTCCCTTTTTTCCACACCCTCTCCAGCATTTATTGTTTGTAGATTTTTTGATGATGGCCATTCTGACTGGTGTGAGGTGATACCTCACTGTAGTTTTGATTTGCATTTCTCTAATAATTAGTGATGTGGAGCATCTTTTCATGTGCTTTTTGGCCAGCTGTATGTCTTCTTTGGAGAAATGTCTATTTAGATCTTCCGCCTAGAAATGCATCTTAAACATGATGGAGCCACATCTGTGCAAAATGTGGAGACTTTATTGTGGGAGGCACGCAGTGGGGCTGGCAGAGAGCAGGGCCTGGCCCTGCTCCCGGGGTTGGAGTCTCCCTACTCACTTTCCTACTGTGTGTTATGGGGTGTCTCTCGCCTGGGCCTGCAGCTCCCCGCGTGAAAATCATAATAGTTGTAACCATACTAACATTTGTCATTTAATGAGCCCTTACTATGTGCACTTCTTACATTTCATCCCATTTAAAACTTCAGCCCTTTCAGGTGGATCCTGTTACTAGCTCCACTCTGCAGATGAGGAAACTGAGGCTCCGGCAGGTTAAGTGACTCATCCAAGATGTGGAGTCAGGTGTTGGGCCCAGGGCACCGGGGCAGACATCACCCTCTCACTGGCTACTCTGCCCTTTGCCCCCAAGCCTTTGGTAAAGGGGCACAGGGCCCTTGGATGGAGAAGGTGAAAAGGGCTGTGTTCACCATTAGGGCAGCAGGGCCCTGGTGGTGGTGGGGCTGGAGAGGACCAGGGGCAGAAGCCCCCTCTTTGGGTGCCCTCCAGCAGGCCTCCCTTCTCTCCTGGAGTCCCGCAGCCTTGGCAGCAGGGCCCTGGCCACTCATGCCTCGGGAGTTAACTCTGAGTGCTGGCCTGCAGACTTCAGCATCCAATCGGGAGGCGGTGAGGCCCACGGGCAGCCTCTTCCCGAGTTCCCCCCTCGGCTGCTGGCTGTACGCGTCCGTCCCCCACGATGGCCTGGCACGTCTCTGCCAAAGGCAAAATCAGACTGTGCAGCTCCTGCAGAGAGGGCGGATTTAACCCAGCCTCTCGCCAGGCCCTTCCAAGTGGCTGACAGGAGGCCAGGGAGAGAATCCAGGGCCTGTGCCCACGACATTCCCGGCGACAAGGACGTCTCCGGGCTGGCTGCTGGCGGCTCAGACGCAGTCTCCCTGAGCTGGGAGTTGCTAGAGGGCAGCAGGCACTGCGCTCCTCATCCCTCCCGCCTGGCTCACGGTGGACTCGTCATAATATTCCTGACTGAGGGAGCCGGGGACTTCCAGAACACTCCTCCCTGGCCTACGGGCTTGGTCAGGCCGTGAGCATTGCTCTGAGCCCACTGATGGGCACGGCTTCCTGCCGGTGACAGCTGGTACTTTTCTGCTTTATTATACTCAGTATTTAAAACAATTTCCCTTCCCTGGGGCTGGGCATTTATCTATCATAGATAAGATAAGGGAGATCAAGTTGGAGAAGGTTATGTGACAGCAGCTGGAGGGCTGCTCGGCCCCTCCACGGAGCTGCTGTGTGATTTCTGCAGTATATTTTGTTCCGCGGCACTTGATGAAATAGCAACTGAAGTGACTTGCGGGTTTGCCGGGCAGCGCAGCCCAGGGGGTGGGATTCTGCGCCTCAGCCTCGGGGGTGAGAAGGTGACACTTCTGGGTGGAGCCCTGGGGAGCTGGTGGGGGCAGGACCCCTTTGTCTGATGGATCTCAGGCCAGGGACCTCGTCCTTGATGCCCTGGCTTCGGAGTCCTGGGCAGAAATGGGTGGGGTGCATGGCGTCGGCCGTGGGCTTGGGGCGGGCTGTGTTCCGGCTGCAGGGGCCTCGCTGTGTCTCTAGTGGGTAAGACGCAGCCGCCTCCACCCCAGTTCAGTCCTGGGACCACAGACTCTCTGTCCTACACCTCAGTATTGCTCATTTGGTCTCTTCCTCTCTGGCGTGGTAGCGGGGTGGAGGTCTGGCCAGGTTCCACGAAGTGCCAGCTCTGGGGACGTCATGGACTTAGGACAGGCGTGGGGTAGGGTTCAAGGGTTTGGCACAAGAAGCGAAAGTCTGGAGCAAGTTGAAGGAAATGCAGGCTTAACAGATACCCAGCTTTTATGCTTTTCCTGTCATGAGATGCTTGTTCACTAGGAGATGGTTTCCACCAGAGGACCTGGAAGCGAGAAACCGAGAGTGTGCAGGACATTCACGTCTGCCCTTCCAGTTCCAGTTCATTCTCAGGAGTGCCCGCTGTGGCCGCATCACCTGGGCTCCCCCACCTTCTGGCTTCAGGCTCAGTTTGGCCAGTGAGAGGCAGCAGCAGGGGCTGGGGACGGAGGCAGAGAATGGGGTGTGTGTTCCCTGCCCGCTCCCTGCTGCGCTGAGGGTTGATGGTAGCTGTGCCAGGCACACAGGTAGCTATGCACACAGCTCTCTCCGTGCTCTAGTCTCTGACCTCCCCTCACACCCCGAAGCCTAGGGGTGCTGCCTGCCCCACCCTCCCTTGTTGGTCTGCCTTTTTTTTTTTTTTTTTTTGCCACGTGGCATGCGGGATCTTAGTTCCCCAACTAGGGATCAAACCGGCGACCCCTGCGGTGGAAGCGCACAGCCTTAACCACTGGACCGCCAGGGAAGTCACTGTTGGTCTGCCTTAAGCATGCCTGTACTTCTGTAAATTGTCCTGTAGTGGGTTGAATAGTGCTCCCAAGACAGTCCACATCCTCAGCCCTGGAACCTGTGAATGTGACCTTATTTGGAAAAAGGTTGTTGCAGATATAATTGAGTGAAAGATCTCAAGATGAGATTGCCCTGGGTTATCCAGGAGGCAGAGATTGGAGTGATGCAGCCACAAGCCAAGGAATGCCTGGAGCCTGCAGAAGCTGTGGAAGGTGAGGAAGGATTCTCCACTAGAGCCTTCAGAGGGATCGTGGTCCTGCCCCCCACCTCGATTTCAGACTTCTGGCCTCAAGAACTGTGAATAATACATTTCTGTTAACAGCAGCTCTAAGAAACGAATACATACAAGTCCCTTCCTTAAACTCTCCACAGTCACCCAGTTCGGTGTCAGGACCCAGGCTGATGGAGAGGGGCATCATTCAGAAGACGTCTCATCCGAAGGCCTGTGGAGAGCACAGCACCCTGCCCCCAAGTCCCAAGGGGCAGGGTCATGAGCCCTGGCCCGGGCTCTGCACTTATGCCCTCCGCCCGCCCGATGTCACCTGCAGCCTGGGTGGACAGTTCCTGAGCACTGCAGTGACTTCCCACCTGTAGCCCTTCCCACCGGGTCTCTGTGCCTGCGGCTGTGCTCCAGCTGTTACAGCATGCTCAGCCCACCTGTGTGGCAGGCTGGAGGCGCTGGGAGCTGCTGTCCCCAGGAGCAACCAACCCTTAGTAGGCTGGGGAGTCCCTCTGTGGGGCAGTTCCCAGGGGTGTGTGAACGTTTCCTAGAGGGACTTCTGTTATCTCCATTTTAGGGAGGAGGGAGCCCAGGCATGACAAGGCAAAGTGACTTGCTCGAGGTCACAGACCCAGGCTCCCAGCCCAGACGGAGTCTGATTTCAGAGCTGGCCCTCACCACGACCCTGTCCCGGGACCGGCTGGTAAGGGCTCAGAGGAGGGGAGCAGTCTCACATCTCTGAGCGCCTGCTGTGCATCAGGCGCTGTGCATATGGCAAGTCATCAGGCCCTCTCAAGACCCTGTGGCGTGGGAACTGGTGCTGTTCCCATTTAATAGAGGAGAAAACAGGTTCTGAGAGCTTCAGGAATTTGTTCAAGGTGACTCAATTGGTAGGTAGGGGGCAGAGCTGGGATCTGGGCTCAGACCCATCTGCCTCCACCCCCAGCTCCTTCCAGAAGTCAGGGCTGTCTCCCTGATGCCCCAGGCGCTGGTCAGTGAACATTTATTTTAAGCTTCATCATGTTATTGCATCTCATGAGAACGCACAGCTGCAGAATTCCACCTAGTTGGCAGGTAGGTCTTACGTGGGTTAACTTAAAAATGAGTCTCCTTGTACACGCAGAATTCACATTGGTGGGTCCTGGGAGCCAGTGCCTCAAAGAGATGACAGACAACCCCAGAGTGGCTGAAGCCAGGGCAGCGAAAGGGGTTCTTAATGAGCACGTCCTCAGAGCTGCAGGGCAGGTGCTCAGCCCTACAGAAGCTGACCAGACACCGGATTCAGTTCAGCCGCCATGCATTTCCCTCTCTCATCGCCTCTGCAGCCACACCTTTTCTGGCATCGCCTCCGCTTGCTTTTGGCATCTTCTCTCCTGCTCTCTGGCCTCCAGTGGATCTCCGCTTCATCCCTCCTCTCTGTCCTGAGGGGCAGGGATCTTTATCCTCCTGTCACAGAAGGGAAACCAAGGCTCTTGGGAGCATCAGCGCCTGTGGTTGTAGCTGGGGCGTGCTGGAGCTCTTCCTGGCCTAGTGCTCTCTCCTACCCCTACCCCCCCCACCCCGCTTTCTTGTGGGGAAGGAAAGGACGCATCACGCTGGAGAAATGCTCAGAGTGAGGGCGTCAGGCCCGGGGGAGCCCCAGTTGGGGTGAGTAGGGCGCGTGTAAGGCCAGGTGACTAATCCTGCCATTTCTCCAAGATCAGATGACCATCTCACGGAAATAGCCGTGCTTGACGGCAGCATCAGAGGGGAATCGTTGGGCGGGGAGCATGGGTGGGTCTGTGTGCTCATGTCGGGGAGTGTGTGTGTGTGCATGTGTGGGTGACCGTGCATGTACGTGCCTCCACGTGCACGTCTGTGTGAGGGTGAGAATGTGTGCATCTGTCGGTATGTTTATGTGTGTGTGTGTGTTGTGTGAATCTACGTGTGTGTGTGTGCATGTGTCTGTGTGTGAGCATACGATTATCTTGGTGAAGGTGTGTACACGTATATCTGTGCAGGTGGGTGTGTGTCTGTGAGTGTAAAAATGTATGCATTGGGATGTATATATATGTGTATATCAGTGTGTGCCTTTGTGTGCAGGTAAGTGTGTGTGTGTGTGTGTGTGTGTGTGTGTGTGTGAGAGAGAGAGAGAGAGAGAGAGAGAGAGAGAGAAGTAGTGGGTATATGTAGCTGGGGTTCAGTTTCTTTTCAAGACTCTCTTAGAAGACATGTCAGGGGCCTTTAGAGACACCTGGGGAGACATGGGGTCAGGGATGCCCAGCCCCAAGGCCCTGACCATGGGTGGGTGGCCAAGCGGCTCAGCTCACAAACGCTCTGCACTGTTGGCACAGATTCCTGGCACAGTCATAGGTGTACGACTCTTGGGGCCAGCAAAGGACAGTCTTTGAGTTACTCAGGCCCTGGATGCAAAGCCCAGCTCTGCCTTCTCTCTGTGGACCTTGGACAAATTAGTAGCCTCCTCAGGCTTCTGTTTGTTGACCTTTAAAATGGGGTAGTAACTCCCACGGATTGATGGGAGACCCCGAGGGGACACAGACAGGAGAAAGCTCTGCGGCCTTCGAGCACTGGGGACTTCCCGTCCTCCCCTCCCCCTTCTACCTGGGCTCCTGGCTGTCCTTGGAGGTTGGCTCTATGGAACATCATGTCTGAAGGCATCTGAGCATATCACACCAGCTGCTTTGCCCGATTCCCCCAACAATCAGGCTATAGCCTGGACTGCACGGGGCCCAGATGTGTCCATACATATCACTCAAAGTGCATTTCCACCAGGACAAGCCATTTAGAAACAGAACCCTCCTCAGACAGCCATTTCTGTGCAGGTCCCAGGGTGGCTGTTGGGAGCTGCGGCAGGACTGAGACCGTCTCACTGGCCACGTGAAGCTGCACAGTTACCCTTTACTCTGGTGCTGGGGTAAAAGCAAGGGCTTCAGAGGCAGATAAAGAGGGCTGAAATCTTGGGTTGGCCACTGCCCAGCTGTGTGACCTGGGGCAAATTCCTTGACCTTTCCGGGCCTCGATTCTTGCCCTGCAAATCCTTGCTACCTAGCTGACCTGCCTGCCCAGTGGGAGCTGCTCTAGGGAGAGTTAGAACAAGGTGTCAGTATTAGTTTTCTCTTGCTGCTATAATAGATCACCACACCCTTAGTGGCTTAAAACAACACAATTATTATTTTATTTTAGATTTGAAGTCTGATGGGTCTCACTGGGCTAAGGCCATGGTGTTGGCAAAGCTGTGTTCCTTTTGGAGGCTCCAGGGGAGAATCTGTTTCCTTTATTCACCTTCTGGAGAACACCTGCATCCCTTATTAGCTCATGACCCCTTCCTCCATCTTTAGAGCACATCACTCTGCTTCTGTCATTACATCTCCCCTGGCTCTGGTTGTCCTGCTTCCCCCTTGTAGGTGCCCTTGTGATCACATTGGACCCATCCAGATAAGCCAGGAGAATCTCCTATCTCAGGTGCCTTAATCGATTCACATCGGCAAGGTCCCTTTTGCCATGTGAGGTAACATATCACAGGTTCTGGGGATTAGGGTGGGGACATCTTTGGGGAGCCATTATTCAGCCTACCATAGTACCCCCCTAAGATGAGAAGTCTCTTTGGATGGCAGCGTGGGTGTCCCCCAGTGCCCCCGCCGAGAGGTGAGATGTCCATCACTCACTGTGTCGGTCATTTTACAGACATTTATTAAGTGCCAGCTCTATGCCAGACTAACCCGTGCCCTCAGGGAGTTTATGTTCTAGCTGGGCAGACCAGTGACAAACATTAAAATTTATGACATGGCAGGTGGCGACAAGTCCTCTGGAGAAAAGTAAAGCAGAGTGAGGGCATGGGGTGGTGAGGGCTGCTGCAGAAGCCTCTCTGGGGAGGTGACATTGGAACAGAGCCTAAGATGAAGGAAAAGAGTGAGCCAGCCCTGCGGGTATCAGAGGGCTGATATGTTCCTGGTTGTAGTGGGTTGAATTGTTCCCCCCCGCCCCCACCCCGCCGCCTCAAAAGATACGTTCAAGACCCAACCCCTGGGGGCCTGTGCATGTGATCTTATTGGAAACAGGGTCTTGGCAGATGTAATTCAGATGTGAGCTAAGATGATAGGATGGGCCCTAAACCCAGTCACTAACGAAGCCTGCAGTTGGTCTTCCTGCTGTAGAGCAGTTTACCTCTGGCTGGTGAGCTGATCAGAGCAGCAGCCTCTTCCTCTCCTTCCTGGTAAAAGGAAAATAAATAACAGCAGCTGCCCTTTATTATTCGTTCACTGCCAGGCATGTTGCAACCATCATCTCTATTCTCACGCAGCTTGGCCAGGCCGTTATTGTTAGGACCCCATTTCACAGATGAGAAAACTGAGGCTTGAAGACACTGAGCGATGACAGTTGCCTACACACACTCAGCTACTGAACTGAGGAGCTGAGACTCAAGCCCAGGGGTGCGCTGTTACCCTCAGCCCTACCGTGGGTGCAGTTTGAGGGCCCTACCGTTCATTCTTTTCTGTTGTCTTTCGTACAGAATAGCCAGTTAAAACATATTGATTTTTGCCTCTGTTAATGATCACTTAAGTCTTGACAAGAGAGTTCAGTTCAATCAGAACTTTTGACAAATCCCAAACTAGTTTTCCCTTCTATGTTATTCATTCTGTAAACATTTGCTGAGAGTCCCTACGTACCTGGGACACGCTGCAGGGTTATTTTCTCCGTTCCATCTTGAATAGACCTAATTCTATCTACAGTTTTGAAAAAGTAGTTTCTTTGTTGGTATTTGGGTAAAATCCTCTGAGTATCCACTGGGGCGGCCTCAGTGGAGCCCAGTAGCCATAGCTGGAAACCTCGCCTCTGGACCGGGAGTCACACCCCTGATGCTTGTTCCCCGGTGGCCATTTGAGCCCATGGCTCTTCAGGGCCTCCTGTCCACCCGTATCTCCCTAGTGATGCCCGCCCCTCCCCTGGGGGAACACACACACCTCGTGGCCTCCAGGATGCCACTGGTCCTGGCTTATCTCGTGCTTTGGTCCCAGAAGCCTTTCTTCCAACTCTTTGGAAAGCTGTTTTTCTTCCTTCTTTTGACTTCTGTTACTGTCACTGACAGATCCCAAGAGCAATCAGGATGGCCATGTTTGGGGCATCTTTGGTGACCTTGGGCTCCTGAGAGCAGCGATTCTTAAAGCCTCTCAGCTGATGGCTGGAAAGCCGATGTTTTGTCTGCGCCAGGATGTGTGGGTAGAAAAGACATAGTTGGTGGTGGGAATTGCTGAGGAATGGCAGAAGAGCTTCACGGAGTAGCTAAAGCAAAAATATATCAACTGAGATGACAAGATATCAGTTATTGCTCATCCAGTTGACCTTGACTCAAAACTATTAACAACAATGAAGTAACTACTTGAAAATGCCCAGGCTGCAGGGTCTTGCCGCACCAGAGTGAAATACAAATGGCACAATTTCTCCAAAGAGCAATTTAGCATCATGCACTGAGATTTAAACAAGCTCCTACCATTGATCTAGCAATTGTTCTTCTAGGATGGAAGTTAGCTAAATCAACAGATGCAAAAATATTTATGTGTGAGGTTGTTTATCATTGGGTATAGTGGCAAAACTTTGGAAAGACCTTAAGTGTCCAACTATAGGGAAGTGGTTAAATAACCTATGTCCATCAGTCCATCCATTCAATGGAATGATATGCATCCATTTAAAATGATGCTCATGGGCATTTTTGCTGCCATGAAAACATAATAATCATGGTAATAGCATTTATAATGGGCCAGGTACTGCTCTAAGCACTTTGCAAGGAATAACCCAGCAACCTGGTGATGCAAGGGCAATATTGGAGTGATGCCCACATTATAGATGGGGAAACGGCAGCCCAGGAAGGTGGAGAGCCAGAACTTACTAGCTCATGTGGCACTGGGGGGTCTGAACCCCAACTGCTAACTACCATCTGCCACTTTGCCTCTCACTGTGACCACAGAGATGGAAAAATCAAGGACACAAAACTTCATGTCTCACCTGATCCATTTTCACAGGGGAAGATGTCTGTTATGCATAGAAAAAAGACTAGAAAGGAAAACATCTGTAATGGTGGGAGCCTGTGAGTGGTGGGGTTAGGGGTAATTCTCTTCTGTCTGTTTTTAGATTTTCTAAATTCTTTATAACAATTGCTATATTACTTTTATTACAAAAATAGGTAAAGTGAGACAAGAGAGGCAGGATACAGGGAGATATCTGGCTGGGTGGCCAGGATCCGGCCCATCCTTCTCCTGGGGTGGAGGATACATGGGTGATACAGGGTATGCCCTCGTCTAGCTCTTGGCTGTTCCTTGCCTTCTGGGAGGGAGGTGGGGGGAGTGTTTTGTGCCTCTAAAGAAAGAAACAGAGACCCCTGTGTCCTCTGACTCTGGTCATAGAATCCTGGGGAGACAAACTTGGGACATTCCTTCCTCAAGGCTTCTTAGAACCAAAACATAAAGATTGGAAAGAGGCTTGAGGATTATCTGGGGCATCGGTTTTTCATCTTTTTTTTTTTCTTCTGGTGGCAGAACACTTCAAGTAGGTCTTACTCATGAAGCAGGGCAAGGAAATGATTATCTTGACATCTAGGACCCAAGTTTCTTTTAGAGAAGAGACTCTTTTGGAAAAATCCCTTGAGGGACTCCTTTGGATGAATGTGAGGTTCTAAGGATATGATCTAAAAGGAGATAGTAAAGCAAAAAGCACCTTTCTCTATAAGAAATGAACACAATTTTTGGCATGGGGGAGGGGAGAGGAGTGAGGACTTAGGTACCAAAGCAGCTGGTACCAAAATACTTCGATTTCTGTTTCGCTGATTGAGCCCTAACTGATGCAGGGATGAGAGAAAGTTTGACTTGACCTTGGTATTCAGCTTTGGGTGGCTGAACAGACAAATGCTTATTCAGTGTCATTTCTGGAACCTGTGAAATTGTGAGTCATCAGCGATTGAGTGATCACGTAGGTTATCATATTATTTAATTTACATAACAATTAGGTAATAATATGAGAATGTACATCTTTTCCACATATTGTTAATATCTAAACATTCACGTTCAAATATAGGTAAGCATTGTTGAAGTATTACAGAGTCAAATCTTTTTGTTTATATTTACAAATTTTATCAATTGTTGAAGTATAAGTTATTGCAAGAGTAAAGTACTGCAATAATTAATTTTGATTATGAAAGTTAATTTTATTTGCTAAATCATCTTAACATATTTTCAATTGACAAATAGGGAGGTAGAGTAACAGTTAATACAGATATTGAGAGTATTAGCTAGATAACTTTAGGAAGAATACTATTTCCTTTCTGAGCCAACCAATGTTTGTAAAATTTAAATAATAATACAGAGCAGAATAATAGAAATTAGATTATATCACAATTATAATATTTTTAGAGTTGTTATTGTACCTGCATGCATAACATTAAAGAAAATAAACTTTAACAACTGCATTCAATTTTTAGTTATTTAATTCTATCTAGGAATTCTATTTAGGTCATGAGGATTTCAAGAAAATATTTGGGTATTTTTCCATATCCTGGGAGGATGAATTGGAAATAGAATGTCACCTTTGCTACCTCAAAATAGGAGGACAAATTCCAAAATTAGGTACAGCGTTCATGATGAATCTGATCCACATGTAATTCAGAATATAAAGAAAAAAAGAAAGTGTTGGAGAAAGATGAGGCAACCCCCCAATATCTTGCTTCTCCCATGACCTCAGTTGAGAGGGAGTATTTATTTAATATCACAAATGCAAGCTTGGCGGCCATGGGGCCACCTGACCTCTGACAGTTCTGAGGAATTATTATTCCTGCCCTGAGATGTTGAATGTTCAGTATGTGACTACTAAAATGTAAATTATAAAATCGTAATAATAATGAAATTTAAAAATAAGATGCCAGAATTGTTCTTTGATCTCAGAAGTAAATTCTATGATGGTGTCATTTGGTTTCACTCGGGCCAAAATGCTAATTTTGACACTTAGCCATCTGGCCTAAGCGTGCATGCCTTGCACCATGTATACAGTTTGTAATTGCTGGTTTGCCTGTCTGCATCCCCACTAGACTGTGACATGCATGAGGAAGGGACTGTGGTGCCACTTCTCTGCTTCATCTCAGCAATACAATTTCTGGCATTTGTAAGTCCTCAATCAATTCTTGTTGAGTGAACAAAATACAGCACGAGGCATTATTATTGCTACCACCTAGTGCACAGCTGTCAGGCAGCTGTTGGGTAGTCAGGGCCTGAGCCCGGCGTGCTCACACCCCCATGTATCATTCAGTATGATTTTAGTTGTGGCCGTGAGGACTAGAAAAATCAAAGTAAAATGGCTCAAGTAATACAGAGAATTAAGGAAATTTCTTGACTCGTGTCTGTAGAGTCCAAGGTTGGGTAGGCCTTAGGGGCCGTGTGCTTCCCCAGTCCCTGAGGTTTATGGGGCCCGCCCTCCACAGCCTGCTTTTATCTCAGCCTTTGGGGCTGTGACTCTTCATTTCCTCCAACTCTGTACTCCCCAGAGAGGAAGACTTCTTTTCCCCAACCATCAAACTCATGCCCTGGGCTGCACGCTGATTGGGCTGATTGGGTCACGTGCCCACCTTTGTGCCAATCACTGAGGCGAGAGAGGATGAGACTCGGCTGATTGGTTTAGGCAAATAGGGTCCACCAAGCAGGCTCTCCGTGACCCACGGGGCAAAGTGGAATGGAGTCCAGAATGGGCTGGGTGGGTGTATCAGTTTCCTATTTTTTCATAACAAATCGTCACGAACTTAGTGTCTTAAAACAACACATATTTTACTATCTTAATGGTTTCTGTGGCTCAGGAGTCTGAGTGTGGGTTAACTGGGGGCTTTGGGTCTCACCAGGCTGAACTGTGAGACCTCGGGGACCTCTTCCAAGCGTGCTGGTGGTCGGCATGATTCAATTCCTTGTTTCCTGTCTCTGTTACCTTGCTGGCTGTGGCAGGGGACTACTCTCAGCTCCTAGAGCCGGCCCTCAGGTCCTGGCCACCTGGCGCCCTCCTCTCACAGCATAGCTGGCCACCTGGCCCCCTCCTCTCACAGCATGGCTGGCCACCTGACCCCCTCCTCTCACAGCATAGCTTTTTGCTTCGTCCAGGCCAGCTGGATACGCCTCTCTGACTTCTTCCATCTCTGACCTCTGAACCCTGTAATAAGAACTCCCCTGATTAGATCAGGCCCACCCCCCAGATAATCTCCCCTGTGATTAACCAAAGTCAGCATATTAGGGACTTTAATTCCATCTGTAACATCTCTTCAGCTTTGCCATATAAAGTAACCTAATCAGGAGAGAGACACTCCAATGTCTTCATAGGTTCTGTCCACACGCCAGGGGAGGGGATTATACAGGGTGTGTACATCGGGGGTGGGAGTCCTGGTGGCCGTCTTAGACTCTGCCTACCAAAAGGGGTGAGCATCACCCATGTTCCTGATCCCCCTGCAGATCTTGTCCAGGTTTCCTGACCCTCAGTCCCAGCTGTGCCCACTGGGACAGCCGTCTCCAAAGAGGGACATCTTTCCCCTTTCTGCCTCTGCCTCTGCTGGGTGCAGACCCTCTGTACTGGACGAAGCATCAGGGTGAGTTAGCAGCTGGAAGAGATGTCAAACTCCAGTGCTGACCAGAACTGCCAGAGGCCGGGACTAACGTTTTCCAAACAAACTGTGAAGTCTTTATTTACTAGATGACTTTTTTTGGTGCTTACTAGGTGCTAACTATTGCACTACATATCTTTCCTCCATTATCTAATTGCACCATCCCAACAACCCATGAGACTGTCATTAGTGAGATTTCCATTTTCTTCCTATTTTAAAAAGAAAACAGGGGCTCAGACAGGCTAATTTGCCCCAGGTAGTATGGCCAGCAGGTGGCAGAGCTGGGACTTGAACCTGAGGTCCCACAGACCACAAAGCACATGTATTTCACTACTTAGGTAGCAGGCCTGCCCCCAGAACGTTCCAGACCAGGCCACTCAGCTCCACATTTTGCCGATGGAGAAAGGGGGAGGCATAGGTTCAAGGTCCCCACCCAGAAGGTCACCGGCATTATTGGTTTCAGTTCAAGTCTGAGCCTGGGGCTTGCCGGTCAAATCCAAGTGCAGGGGACAGTAGCCGCTTTGCCCCTCTGCATGCCTGGGAGCGCCACGCCTGGGATCTGTTGGGATAGATCTTGCAGGCTTTAGAGAGCCGTCCACAAGGGAAATCCTCACAGGAAAACGGTCCATTCGGTGCCAGGTGGAGAGGAAAATGCTGGTTGCTTTTTAATTTACCTTGTGAAATGGCTGCTGCTGGGCGTGAACGATGGCCACCAGGTCACGGGCTGAGAGCCAGGCACTCTTGGGGCCCGATCCCTACTCGGGAGGATGTAGAGGGGTTCGAGAACACAGCCGGATATTCCCTGCTGAGACAACATTGCAAAACTCTGAGCACACTCAGGAGCTGGGCTCTCTGCTTCAGGGCATTTTAATTACTCGGAGAACTGGCAGCACGGGAGGCAGGACTGGGCGGAGGACAGCAGCGGTTTGGCTGGGGTGAAATGGCCCAGATATTGCAGCTGCTTCCAGCTCTGCTCTGCTCGGATGCATCCGGCAAACACTCCCAGGCAATGCTGTCCAATTGAAACAGAATATGACCCATGGATGTAATTTAAAATTTTCTAGTAGCCATAGAGGGAATTGGTAAACTCTATTTTAATGCTATACTTTAATTAAGCTGATATAGTAAAAAAAATACTATCATTTCAACATATAATCACTATAAAGATGAATCTTTTATTCCTTTTATTGTACAAAGTCTTGCAAATCCAGTGTGTATTTTATACGTGTGACACATCTCAATTCGGACTCGCCACATTTCAAGGGCTTACTAGCCATAGGCTGTATTGGTTTTCTGCTTAGTACAACTCTCCTATCACCCTCCTCTGCTCAAAGACCTTCCATGGCTCCCTATCACCCAACCTATTGGAGCCAGCTATATAGTATGGTAATTTGTGTTTCTGCCTGCCTCTCTCTCAACATTAAGAGTTCTTATGGGGTCTAACAAGGCACTTATTACGCACCTACTGTGTCCTAGTGGGAAGTTCCCTGAGCTATGTTAATTGTCTTTTCCATCAGCTCTCAATAAGTCTTCCTGGGATACATTGTGTTAAATGCTTTATGTAATTTTCTGATTTCTCAGTACAACCCATGAGGTAGGTATTTAATTTCCATTTTACAGATGGAGATCGAACCCAGATTTGTTGGATTCCAAGTTGTTCTTTCAGCTACATTGTGTCGAGCCTGACACCTTAGCTGGACACATTCTAGGTTCTCAGAAAACATGTATCAGCTGTGTTGAAGTGAAACTATAGTTTCTTGGCTCGTTTTGGGGATGAGCATATGGAAGTGGCAGGAGGGGCCGGAAATCTCTTGACTCGTGTGTCCTTCTTGGTCATCGGGATGCTCTATCAGCTTGGGCGCCGGGAGTGCTGACAGCGGCCTCTGTGGGAGCTGGGTGGAGCAGAACCAGCGCTCTAGGCAGCCAGGCAGCAAATTGGCACAGTGAACACCCCTCCCTGCATCAGGCTGATAACTGATGCTCAGCACTGTGGGCTTCTCGGGCCACTGCTACTTGCGTGATGCATGATTCACACTCGTTTATTGCTGAGAGTATTCACACTCGTTTATTGTTTATTGCTACAGAGTAGGACGCTTAGCCTTGGTACCTTATTGAGAGCACCATAAAGATAAAGACGAGCTACTAATAAAATGTCAAAAGAAAATGTCAATTAGGATTACCCCAAAAAGAGAGGCCAACGTTATTGTACATTCTTTTAGTGAATTCCCTCTAATCAGTCAAATAAATGTGCAGTCCTCCCACTCGGGTATGTGTTTGTTTGCTTTAAAACATTATAATTACATCCCCCACTTTGGAAACTTCTGGGAACCGGAAACGCCACATATGGGCTTTGGCTAAGAGGAATGCGAGCCAGCGGTTTGGCTGGGATGAAACTGCCCGCCTGTGGAAGTTATGGGGTAAGCATTCAGAAGCAGGCTGTGCCTTGCTCTGCCCTCACTCAAACACCCTCAGTGGCTCCCTAGGGCTTGCTGGCATCAGACCAACTCCACTCTATACAGAGGAAAGGGAACTGGGCAGGGAACCTGGAGAGGTGAGTTCTGCAGGACCTTGAGCAATTCCCTAACCTCTCTACCCTCTGCTTCCTCTTTAGTGAAACAAGAGGCAGGTCTAGCTGCCCCAGCCCTGAAGCAATGATGATTTCCATAACCATCACCAGGCTCTCCCCTTCCCATCCTGCAGTTCTTCACATCTCCCTCTTCCTGTAAAAAAACATTAGAGCTTCAGTTTATATTTAGGTTGTATTTATTTATTCTATTTCTGTGTATGTTTGAATATATATATATATATACTCTCTCTATATATAGCTGTTAATAGAGTATAACACATATATGCCTAAATATAATAAATAAGTACTGATACATAGGTTGGTGATGTGTCCTGTAAAAGCTTTTTGCTAAAAATTCTGTATGATTAAAAAAAAAAAGTGGAGACAATTAGTATGAAGAATGAGAACCCTGTAGATGAAATAAACTGGAGTCTGAAGACCTGCTATAAGATCCTGGTCCTCCCTCTGGCTAAATGCATTGCCTTGGGCAGTGCTTGACCTTCCTCGTCCTGAAATAAGGCTAATCTGGTCTGGATAGTTCATTTTAAGGGAGGTTATTCTGAGGGCTGAATTACATAGTGCTTGTGAAACTTTGGTAAACTGCATCCTCTATCTAATGAATGGGGCAAAAAAAATGGGGCCATTCACAGGGGGCACCTGCTTACACCAAGGGCTGTGATGGGTTTTATACACTTTGGCTCAGGAATGATCACAAAGGTCCAGAAGGTGGAGGTTATTATCCCCATGAACAGCTCAAGAGAGAACTTCAGAGAAGTGGGGGCTTGGTCAAGGTCACACAGCTAGTGTGTATTCCTGTCTGGTTTTGAGTCTAAAGCTCACGATCTTCCTGTTGTGTCAGACTATGATTTGATCTTCAGAGCTCACACCGTATCCTGTAAATCAGCTTGACAATTTTCTTCGTGTCTTGTTGCCGGCCTAGGATAGATTTGCTCATTTAAGATGGCATTGACCTTATCTAATAAAAAGAATCAGGATCCAAGGAGTCTGTTTAATTCATTATTAAAGATCATTTCCTGTTATTATCTTCCCTGTAGCAAAATGAGCTGTTAACTCTCCTGTTAGCATAACCCAGCCAGGATTACTAGGAAATTAAGAAAAAAATCAGTTCAGTGATATGTGAGCCGAGCTCAGGGAATTCCCCATCTTCGGTGCATATTAACATTATGCCTTAGAAGTCGAGGAAATGTTCTGTTAAGTGGAAAAAGAGCTGCAGAAATTTTACTTTCAAAAGTCAAGTAAAAAGTTACTGTTTTTTTCCCCAAGTGAAATTAATTTTTGTCTCAGGGCAAGAAAAAGTAAATTAAAATCACACGTGCCACCTCCTCCTGAGGCCCAGTTCCTCCTGGGTTTCCATCCCCGTTGGCTGGAGGTTTGGGTTTCTCTAGCCCAGTTTGGGCCTTGGAGAATGCCAGGCTGCAGAGTTTCTGCTCCTGGAGCCCTTGACTACGGCAGAGTGGGGGCAGCCTGCCCTTCCTTCTACCTGCCTACCCTTTCAGGTCTTTCCTCCTGGGCAGTTGTTGGCGTTAGAGAGGGGGGCAAGAACTGAGTTCCTGGTGCCACAGGGAGGGCCTGTGTTTCGTGATATGGGGTGGACACGAGGTTGCTGGGACGCTGACCACCTCCCCCTCCACTGGGCAGTGAGGTGTCCGTGTAGACATAGTTGGGTGCAGAGGAAGTGGGGAGCTCCGGGCAAAAGGACTGGGCAGTGAGCAGGTGTTTAAAGGTAGGAGAAACCCAAATGCATGAGAGGCACGAGCTCACAGTTTTGCAGCCCCCTGGGCCCCTGGCTGGCTGTGTGTGTGGGCGGCACACGGCAGCCTGGTCTGGCGAAGGAGCCACTGGGCTTGGAATAGAGGACGTGAGGTGGACTCCTAGCTCCCTAATCTGACAGTCTTGAGGCCTCAAGTCAATCTCACAACTGCTTTGACCATCAATTTCTTCACTTGGAAGATAGAAATTTGCTAACATCCGGGGTTGTGGAGAGGATGGCGGGGCTGGAGGCTTCACCAGCACAGGACTCCAGGGTTTCAGCACAGCTGTAGGTGACACTGCTTGGCCAGGGACACAGGAAGGGGCAGCACTTGCAGAGTCCCTACCGTGTGCCGGAAGCTCTACTGGGCTCACGACATAATAGTTATGGCTCAAGTTCTCGTGATTCAGTAATTCTCAAGAATACAGTATTAGAGTTAGAATAATCAGAGTGTCGACACAGTCAGGGATCGTGGGAAGCCCAATAGGGTGGCCAACTTGTCCTGGTTTGTCTGGAACTTTCCTGAATTTACTACTGAAGTCCTGTGCCTCGGGAACCCCTGCACTCTGGGCACGTTTCTAGGCAAACTAGGACAGCTGGTCACCCTACAGATCTTTGTTTTAGAGATGAGAGTCAGGATCACAGATGGGCTCAAAGTCATACTTCTAGGGTGCAGCAGAGCTGTTTTTAACCTGAGCCCGTGATTTTGGGCAAAGATAGAATCCATCCTGGCTCGTGCCTGATCAGGACTCACATCCCGCATGGTGAGCATCCGAAGAGACTAAGTTGCTGTGGGCTCCTCTCACCTTTGGGTATCTGACTTATAACTGTTCTTTGTTAACTCCATTGTCTTTAATTTACAAGAACTGCAGCCATCAGGAAACCTCTGGATACTTTGTCTTTAATGTAACACAATTTGATTACAAATCAGCACAGTCTGCTGGTGGGACAGACTTTTCTGGAGGCTTTCAGCCTTCTCCGGACACTTCAGCATGGTCTCTGCCCTTTGTGTGTCGGGGGGTGTCCAGTGGAGGCTGCCGAAGTCCCCTGCCAGGGGAGGGGGCTCCCAGCCCCCAGGCAGCCCATTTGCTAATGGGAGCATCGAAAACACTTTCTCTCGTGGATGTGTGGGTGAGGGCTATTCTTTGTGGGTCCCTGGACCCAGTGTGCCAGCAATGCTTTGCAGTTTCGCCACAAAATTTTGATCAGTGTGTAAAATTTTCTTTTTGTTGCAACTGCCGATAGACACTATTGTGGCCGGTGTCAAGGAGACCAGGTCTGGGACTGGGGTGATTCATTTGGTTGAAGGTAAAAGATGAGAGCCATGAAGCCACAGCACAGGAACACATATGTTTATATTAGAGAGCTTTGTCTTGTGAATGTTTAAGTGGCTTGGGCAACGTCGGCCCTCCTGAAAACTGCCTTACAGGGGAAGGGCAGAACCTGGTGAGCAGTGTCCTCAGTGTGGCACTTTGATGGAGTGGTGAGACCTGGTTACACGCCGCCAGGGACACAGTGGTACTTAGTGAGCATCATTTGGCGTCTTGTAATCCTGTCCTGTGTGCCAAACAGACTTTTATCACTTAATACCGTGCCTGCCACAGACACCAGAAAGTTGAGAACCACAGTCCCCCAATCCTTATCTCCTTCTGCCTGCTCATGCTGGTGAGATGCTACACTCACCTCCAGCCTCACACCTTCACTGACCCGTGCATCTCCCCCTCCTCCCCGCAACTAGAAGTAAATCACGGCATCGGAACATTGGAACTAACCGGCGGCAGTCTTCCACACAAGGACTCAGCGTCACACCGATGGATTCCTGGACCTAATTGTGCCTGATATTAGCTTCCTATTCTTGAGTGAGTCACTTGGTCTTTCTGAGCTTAGTTTCCTTAATTGGGAAATGGGGTTCATAACCACCCATGTGGGTCATGGTGATGAGTGAATGGGACGGCCCAAAGGAGAGGATTAGGAATTTGTCAGTAGCAAGTGGGCATGGTGAGACCGGGTTAAGTATGGGTCAGCCCTTGGCAAATCACATGGTCTTGGGAGGCCTTTTGGCCTCTCTGGGCCTCAGTTTCTTTAACTGTAGAATGGGGGGGGTCGGTGTAGCATCGATTGTGTTGTGATAAGGATGGAAAGACACGCGTGTTCAAGCATTGAGAGCGGTGCCCGACACACAGTAAACTGTAGTCCGGCATGGATGGTGTGCCTTGGATCGGCCGAGGTGGTCCGTACTCTACATACAGTGGTCTTATTATACTGTCTATGTTAGGGCCAAGTGGTAAACTCCTAGGTGTTCAGTTGCAGAAAGAGAGAGCAGGACAGGTGGAGTGAGTGGCCCAGGGTTTAGCTCACAGTGAAAGGCAAGGTCAAGCCTGGATGCAGGCTCTGGCTCTTTCTGATTGAGGGGTCAGCCTGGGTCCAGGAGGAGCGTCTTATCTGCACAAGAAGATGGATGAAACCTCCTCTGGTCCTTCCAGTCACTGAAAAGAGGAAGTTGAATGAGGCACACAGGGGGTCAGGTTCCACTCCTCATTATACCATGAATTAGCTGTGTGACCTTGGGCTAGTCACTTCTCCTCTCTGGTCCACTCAGTGTCTCCATTTGTAACATTAGAGAATTGGATTGAACTATCCCTAGAATCTCTCCCTTTTCCTTCAGATTTTCCATGATTTTCTAGGTACCATCTCTTTATTTCTTACTCATATACAATCTTGTTCCAGATTCCATCTCTGCCTTCCAGCTAGAATGCACGTTCCTTGACGCCAAGCATCTTCCCTGGAGGAGTCTAGTAGGTGACCCACGCATGTGGGATCGGTGTCTGGGGTTGTGTGAAATAATAGAAGATATACATATTGGTCTCTGCCCCCAGTTCCTGAGCTCCTAAATCCCTTGGGATTTCCCAAGTAGTAGGAGTGTCTTTTGTACTAATGGGGTGACTCTTGGTGGGCTCCTGGGTAGCTTCAGGATGGGGGCTGGTCACCAGAAAGACCAAGCGTGATTAGAAGCTGGGAACTTTTAGCCCTACTACCCATCCTCTGGGGAGGGGAAAGGGGCTGGAGATTGAGTTAATGATTGCTCATGCCTGTGTGATGAAGCCGCCATAAAAACTTGGAGAGCTTCCGGGTTGGTGAACACATCCCGGTGCTGGGAGGGTGGTGCACCCCAATTCCATGGGGACAGAAGCTCCTGTGCTCAGGACCCTTCGCCCTGTGTATCTTTTCATCTGGCTGTCCAACGGTATCCTTTATTATATCCTTTATAATAACCTGGTAAACATAAGTAAGTGTTTCCCTGAATTCTGTGCACCATTCTAATAAATGATTGAATCCAAGGAGGGGCTCCTGGAAACCCCAACTTGTAGCCAGTTGGTCAGGAGTACAGTTGACAATTGGCCTCTGAAGTGGGGCCAGTTTTGGGGGACTAAGCCCTTAACTTGTGGGCTCTGATGCTAACCACGGGTAGACAGTGTTGGAGCCGAATTGAATTAGAGGACACCCAGCTGGCATCAGAGAATTGCTCACTGTGTGGGAAATCCACACATCTGGCGTCAGAAGCGTTGTGAGCATGGCAGCAGTGTGAACAGTAGAGGAGAACACAGGAGTATTTTTCCATTTCCGATTGCACAGCAGTACAATCTGGGGGTGGAAGTAGGGTGAGGGGAGCATGTGGCTCCACCCCATCCCTCGGCTTCTTAGAGGAGAAACTATTTTAATTGTTGGCTACATCCCAGATCTACACAAAAATGCATGAACATGGCTATTTAAATTCTACTTGTATTTGGCAATGCGAAGATCAGAAAATTTCCATCAAGATAGATAATAGAAACGAAAGCGCGACAGCCAGGACTCAGCTCAAGAGGCTGCCTCCGTCATTCCATGGTTGGTTGCCTGGATGGGGTTCCACTCCGTTTTGCACAGGAGCGGTGTTTATTCACGCGGATTCCTCTACCATGTTGCCTCTCTGGGTTCCCAGTATTCTTTCTCTCCCTCACTGGTTCCACGCATCCAGCCATAGCTGTCTGTGGTTTCTCTGCTTCTGTACTTGTTTGAAAACAGTGTCAAAGCAAATCTCCTTTATCTCACTGCAAATCCCTCCGGGGCTCCCCACGGTTCCAAGAGTCTCTCTCTCTGCCCTTCTTTCTCTTTTCCTACTTACAATGCTTACTCTCACCGGGGACTTGAATTTCTTGAGGCAGGTCACACAGGCATCACTTACTTTGCAGGGTTAGGTATCAGCCCTGCCTTGGAAGGCAGTGACGCTGAGGATGACCTCAGTGGCACACGGACACTTGTCTCCCATCCCTCCTGCTGAATATTTAAGAGATGTTGAGCTTATGGGGAAAAGGAGGAAGGAGATATTTGAGAGGAGGGGCTTCTTGATGTGGGGAAGGTCATGGCCAGAGAATCAGAAGACTTGAATTCCCTTCTGCTCCTAGCTTGCCGAGGGCCATGGATAAGTCATGTCACCACCTGGGACTCAGTTTCCCCATATGCAAAATTAAGGCATTGAGATAAGCAAATTATAAAGTCCGTTTCAAGCTCTCAAAGGAGAGGAGACAGGACCAGCTCATAAGGCCCTACTTGGGGTCCCCCATTTCATCATCAAAACTGTCCTTTGAGGAAGGTGTTACAAGCCTCATTTTACAAACGGGGCAACCAAGGTTCCGAAAGATTTATCCCATCCTGTGAAAACATCTCTAAAGCCAGAGACCAAATCCAGATTTCTCTAATGCTAGAGCCCATTTTTCTAACTCCAGAGATTTGTCTCGTTCTACCCTCTTAAAAAATAACACTGTGATGGGCTTCCCTGGTGGTGCAGTGGTTGAGAATCTGCCTGCCAATGCAGGGGACACGGGTTCGAGCACTGGTCTGGGAAGATCCCACATGCCGCAGAGCAACTAGGCCCGTGAGCCACAACTACTGAGCCTGTGCGTCTGGAGCCTGTGCTCCGCAACAAGAGAGGCTGCGACAGTGAGAGGCCTGCACACCGCGATGAAGAGTGGCCCCCGCTCGCCGCAACTAGAGAAGCCCTCGCACAGAAACAAAGACCCAACACAGCCAATAAATAAATAAATAAAAGTAATTTGTGAGACAAATATTAAAAAAAAAAAAAAAAAACTTAAAAAAAAAAATAACACTTTTGTGCTCCTCTCAGGAAAGTTTATTTTCCTGCCCCCATTTGTACAGTGTGTTCCATGTCATGGAGAACTTTTCTTTCAAAAAATTTCCAGAGGACAAGGGATGCGTTATGTCTTCAGTTTTTGGCAACTTCACACAATAACCTTAACAGCCTTTTGGCTTCCAGCTTGCAGGGATGGCATTTCAAGTATGCGTGGTCGTGGAGAGCCTGTGGTTTAACATTTTAAAGGAGGACACTTACCCCCATCTGTCTGTATTGGCTCTTGCCCTGTCCCTGACTTCCTGGCAGTCACCAGCTCTGCAGGGCTCCCCACCTCCCACTCCTCTCCTCTCACAGTTGAGAGGGGCTGTGTCCCCCCCTCCCTAGCTGCAAGCCTCGGTTCTATCAGCATGGCCAACAGGCTCCATTGGGCCTTTCAAGCTCGCTGGCAATTTGGATGTCAGGAGCTGGGAAAATCAAGCTCAATATTTGATGACATTACAAAGTCAACCTGTTCTCTTTTCATCCCAGATAGAATTAAAAAGCAGAGTTCTCACCAGGACACTCCCCCCAAGGAAGTGGGAGACAGTTGGTCTGGGAGCCACAGAGGGCTGGTGGGGCTGCCCTGGGCCACGAGTTGGCAAGCTTGGGCGCCGGTTTTGGCTTGGAAGCCAACTAGCTGTTGACCTTGGGCAAGGCTCACCCTCTCTGTCCTCCTGCACGAATAAATGATTGCTCAGGCTAGGAGTACTCTGATTTAGGAACGATGCTATCTTAAACACAGGATCAGCTTGTGGGGATGTTTCTATACCCCATGCAAACTTTAGGAAGGGCCAGGGTTTTTTGAGAGAAGGGGTCGGACGAGCAAGGAGGGGCCCTGGAGACCAGGTGAGGAAGTCTGGGCAAAGGAACCAGCTCTGTTTGTAGGACCTATGAAAGGTTCAGGATGCCTAGTCACCGTGCTTGGGCTTCAGGTTGAAGTCCAGCAGCTGTGGGGACCTGGATGATGTGGGTGAATCCAAACTTCTAGGATTCTCTAGTTTGATGCTCAAGAGAGGCTCTGGGCTCAGTCACCACCAGACTCACACCTATCCTGTTGCTTCAGCTTCCCCAGCATCTGTATGTCCCCCACCCAACCCCAGTACGTGTGTAGTAAGAATCTGTGGAACAAGCCAATTGGGCAGAAGCCTGGTTCCAAATGGGGATGTCTCTTCACACACCTCCAGGATGGCTTTCTTTGACTCAGAGTCTGGACTGGCTGGAAGGAGAAAGCAGGACTCAGGGAGGCGTGGGCTGGAGCAGGTGTGATGTCAGGCCACCAACTGCCATGCTGGGCATAGGGCAGGCATCCGTGTCCGGAGGTATATTTGAAGACCGAACAGGAAACTGAGGCAAAAGCTCTGTTGTAGGGTTTGGTGACACAGGAGAGCAGTGGAATCCCTAGAAACAGAGGGGCACATCTAAATACCCACAAAAGAAACCTCATTTCATTCCCTAGAGTCGTTCGCTATAGAAAGCTGCTATGTTATATTTTGACCCAGAGAATCTCACTTGTTTCATGCAATTATTACCAAATGGAAGTTTTCTGGGAGACCCCAACTGACATGGCAGTTACTGGTTTGATAGAAAGAGATCCTCCTGAATCTTAGAAGAATTTTTGGAATGACTTAGAAATAAAGAAGACTAATGTCACCAGGATCTCTGTATATAGAGGCCTTTAATTACACTGGAGCTGGGAATTCTAGATTATAACATCTTATGAGAAATAGTCCCTCAGATGGAAGCTCCATTGTGGACCATCTTTGAAAACAGATGTGTTTGGTCAGCTTTCTCTTAGGGTACCATAATCTTCACATGCAGAAAGAGCCATGTTAAGTCATGATTTTCTTTGAATATTTTTCCACTGAATTATTTCTGGCCTGGCTCAGTTCTTTGAAGATCTCATACTAAAGAAACAATGAAAGTTGTTTTCCTTATCAGGCTGTCTAAAGTATGATACAAAACCCAGAAGCCACAAAATCATAAATTCAATTCCATTAAAATGGACTTAGCTAAATGCATCATAAACAAAATCAGAAGACAAACAAGATGTTTGCAGGCTATGTCACAGAGGAAGGGCTGGGTTCTCTAATATATAAAGAGATCCTGCAAATCAATAACCAAGGACTGTGAATTTAATAGAAAAATGGGCAAAGGATATGAATGGATTCCATGGTGAAGGAAGCAATACTTCTTAAGCATATGAAAAGTTGCTTAGTCTAATAAGAATTAAAAACTATATTGAGATAATCTATTTCATTTTTCAGATTGGAAAGGATCAGAAAGTTGGAAAATGACAAGCTAGTAAGGGCTGTGTATGTGCGAGTGTGATATTGGTGGTGGTACAAATTGTTATCACTTTTATGGGGTAGGGGGAATTTGGTAACATATTTCTCACTCACGAGTCAAAGTTATAAATGTTATATCCACAAATGACAGTGGTTTTCCACATTTACTGAAGTTTCCCTAACAGTATTTCATGGAATAATTTCTCCTAGTACAATATGGAAGAGTTTTTCAGGGACACAGTCTGAAAAACACTGAGACGTGTAATGCATTACATAGTTAGAATGTATCTGGGAGCCACAAACACCATCCAGTTCTAGCTGTAGTGATGTTTGCTGGCCCTCTTTAGAAAGAAAAAACCTCTATCAAACCTCCACCTTCATTTTCTGCTCTTGGAAATGCATTACAGTCAGGAATATGAATGCCAGAGCTGAGAAAATCATTCAAAACCCAGGGGAGCTGCCTGAGGACAGGCCCTGCTCTCCGTGGCTGGGACAAGGAGATGGCAGGACCTTTTCTCTGCAAGAACCTCCCTGGTGTGAGATGAGAGACCAGAGACTTGGCTCGCAGCATTAATTAGGATAGAGGCAACATTTGGAGACGATCTGTTCAAGAAACCCTGCCCAGGACACATTTGCACCCTGGGCTCCGGAGCTGCTCTGTGCCAGTAGCCTGGCTGCACGCCCCTCGATGGAATTCTCTGGCAGAACCTCTCCAAACTGTGTGGACAAATCTGCCTCTACAGGTTCGCCGCCTCAGCTTCAAGGTGAAACAGGTGATTTCCCTCCCTGCCTCTCTGGGAGCCAGTGAGCAGTAACGATCTGCTCAGTGCTGAGTCGGCACCCGATGGAATTGCCACGGAGCCTTCAGCCCTTTCCCGAAGCAGGCAGGTGAGTAAATACAAACAGGCGAATGAACAGCGGGCATAGCATCTCCACGGATGGGGTCTGTGGACCAGCTTCGTGCTTCTTCTGCTGCTGCCCCAGGACCCCCAGGGGCAGGGCAGCTCAGGGCTTGTTGGGGTCCCAGCTGTCCCCCTCTGTCCGTTGACCTGATTCAGCTTTGCGTGCCAGGGAAGGATGTGTCTTCCACCTAGGACAGTGGCCTTCAACCTTGGCTGTGCATGACAGTTGCTGGGGAAAGCTTAAAAAATGACTAATGCCTGGATCTCACCCCCCCGCCCCCCATAGATTTTGATTTAATCAAGATGTTGACAGAGCTCCCCAGGTGATCCTAATGTGTAGCCAAGGCTGAGAACCACAAGTTAACCATCATTCTGTAGATTTGGGGGCTGTCCTAGGCAGCCTGGAACGCATGGTCTCCCTGATTTAACCTTGGGAGACCCCTGAAAATTGTCTTCTAAGAGTACTTGATTATAGTTTTTTTTTTTTTAAATTTTCTAAGTGGATGCAAACATTGGCATTTTATAGCATTGCAGAGGATTATAGGAGGGTGTCATGAATCTGATTTTGAGTTCTGTTATGTTTCCAACAGCCCCACTTTCCTACTTCATGCGCCTCCCTTCTGAGAAGTGGAGGGTTGTGCATCGTCCAGTATCCAGCCCTTTGAGCTTCCTCTTGTAGTGCTGGAGAACCTCACACCTGCTCCACCTTCTCTGTAATGCACCTCTCCCTCCTGCAGCATCTTGGGTAATGGTGGGCGGAGAGCTCTGGATCTGGACTCAGCAAACCTTTCTGAGCCTCAGTTTCCTCATCAGTAAAGTGGGGAGTGTACTACCAGCCTCAACATGTTGTGGGTTACATGAGCCCCTCTGACACACACCACTGCGGGGGCCAGCAGATAGCAGAGTACAGCCTCCTGTTCCCTCGCTGGGGAGACAGGCCTCTTCCATGGGCCACAGTTTTCTCTGCTAATAGCATGTTCTTAATGGGTGACAATCTCCTGATCCTCTTAGAAATGGCAGATGATAATTCCTACATTGTTTAGGAAGAATGAATGACTATTTCACACTGACATGACACTGGGAATAAATCGTCTATTATAAATATTAATTTTTTTATACATAAGCTTGATCTTTGAGCAGTGAAGTAAGAAGCTGAGAGCATGCCTGACTATTCTACAGATGGAAAGATTGAGGTGCCACCTGATCTAAAAATCTCACAGTAGCTAACTCTGCAAGGGGAGGAAGCGCATGGCATTTATTGAGAATCTTGGGTGCTAGGTACTTCCACTTTATTTGTTACAACCTTTCAACAACGCTGCAGAGGAATTATTATATCTCTATGTCTAGGCTGAGGAAACGGAGACTCAGAGAGGTTGTGTAACTTGCCCAAGACCACACAGCAAGGTGGCCAACGGGGCTGTGATTCTGAGTCTGCCTGACTCCATAATGCAAGCCCAGATTCCAGTGGAGGGAGACATGCCTTTCAGGCCATGAGCATAATATCCAAATCTCTGGAAGTTTTGGAAAATGGCTGGTTGTTTGGGCTTTTCTTCCTTCCTTCCTTCCTTCCTTCCTTCCTTTCCTTTCTTCTTTCTTTCTTTCATTTTTTATTTTTATATTTTTAATATTTTTTGTAGGACGAAGCTGGCTTTTTCATTTATTTTTTATTAATTAATTAATTTATTTTTGGCTGTGTTGGGTCTTCGTTTCTGTGCGAGGGCTTTCTCTAGTTGCGGCGAGTGGGGCCACTCTTCATCGCGGTGCGCGGGCCTCTCACTATAGCGGCCTCTCTTGTTGCGGAGCACAGGCTCCAGACGCACAGGCTCAGTAGTTGTGGCTCACGGGCCTAGTTGCTCCGCGGCATGTGGGATCTTCCCAGACCAGGGCTCGAACCCGTGTCCCCTGCATTAGCAGGCAGATTCTCAACCACTGTGCCACCAGGGAAGCCCCTGGGCTTATCGTTTTATATCCCCATCCCCATGGGGACCTTCTGGTAAGGAGATATTGTGGCCAAAACATTGACATTTGGGTCAGTGGCTTTGAAAGGTGATGCTTTCCATCTTTGCCCTCGCCTCCCTTCCACCAGCATTTGGTTGGCCTGTGTGCTACACTGGGGATACAGTGTAGAGTCTGTGACATGGTCCCTGCCCTCAAAGAGCTTCCAATTTAGCAAGAGGCCATGTGGGAGGCAGCGTGAGGGATGTGCAAGGGAGAGGTGGCCAGGGGACAGGGTTTGGAGGCTCAAAGGTCCACAGCAGGGAGTGTTCAACATTGCACTGCAAGTCAGGGAAGACAGCATGGATGAGGTGATTTTGGAATTTGGGTTTGGAGCAAGGTTGAGGTCGATAAGGAGAGAAGGAAGAGAGAGAACACGGGCAAAAGTATGGAAGCACAGAAAGACGCTGTATGTTTGAGAAAGGAGGCAAGTCACCCTGGGCAGGGCAGCAAGTGACGAGGCTGATGGGCACCTGGGGGGCAGCAAGGGGGCAGCTCCTATGCCTCCGGGACACCACGTGTCCTGACTGTGATGGAAGCAGCCAGCACATCGGTTCTCTCGCTGCAATTCACAGTCAGTGTGCAAAGCTGGAGCAAGGTCCCACAGTCTCATCTCTTCGAATTAGGCTAAAGAGGTGAAATGACTACACTGCTGCTGTTTTGCCAGTTGCCTCTTCTCTCAGGATCCCTCCTGTTAGATCCAAGGAAGATGGCTTTCACACTGCCCACGGGCCTCTTGGATCATTCCCAAGGCCATTCAGTGGGGACTCCACCTCATTGCAGTCGTCAGGAGACCTTTGCTATATTCTAATCATGTTCTTATAAAAAAGTTTACACTGATTGAGAAGGCCGTGTTTGGAAATATATATATTTTATAAATTTATTTTTTACTTATTTATTTTTGGCTGCATTGGGTCTTCGTTGCTGTGCGGGCTTTCTCTAGTTGTGGACAGCGGGGGCTGCTCTTTGTTGCGGTGTGGTGGCTTCTCTTGTTGCGGAGCATGGGCTTTAGGTGCGTGGGCTTCAGTAGTTATGGCATGCGGGCTCAGTAGTTGTGGCTCACGGGCTCTAGAGTGCAGGCTCAGTAGTTGTGGCGCATGGGCTTAGTTGCTCCGCGGCAAGTGGGATCCTCCTGGACCCACTTTTTCCAAAGAATATATATATATATTTCTTTGGAAAAATAGGCCATATTTAAATCTTTACCCTGTTGTTGCAGGCTGAACTTTATTAGCATTTCATCTGTGGTTTGGTGAGGACACAAGCTGGCTTGAAAACCATGGGAAAGGAAATGTTGGTTGATTAATTTGTTTTTGTTCCTCACAGTTCTGACACATAGGAAGTACTTAAATTGTTATTTTATCACTTTGTGCAAAACCAGTCTGAGTATCAGAGAGCTGTGTGGGCAGAATGTGGATGTTTTTGATTCCAGTAGTAGAAGTCAAATGTGAAATTCACAGAATCAAGCACACCTGGAGTTGGAAGGACTCTGTGGTCGACAAGTCCAATGCTTTAGTTGAGGGCTGCTGGTGACTGGCTGCCAGCATTCCTGATATATGGTAGATTGATTTCTGCTTGTATACCTCCAGTGACAGGGAACTCAGTACCTTAACATCAGCTCTGAGATATTGCTAGTGGGCGTGTTTAATGATGTCACACAGGAAGTATCACAGCCTCCATGTGTTTCAATTTTGGCTCCAGGGTTAAGTTGGAACAGCCCTTGGCCATAGTACCCAGGAAGCTGTTGCCTGTACCAAGAGAACACAGATTCAGGTGCAGAGGAATGTGGGCTGCCCCCTGACAGTGATTGGGAGGTCACTGGAGTCTGCCCTAAGCAGTAGATATGTAAGCACTCAGGATCTGGGGACCCAGGAGCAAGAAGCAGATGCCCCAGTGCAGGGTGTGTCACAAGAACAAGGTGGTTTGTGCAGAAACTTGCAGACCAGATGAGCTTGGAGGGTATCTCCTCACCTGTCCTGGTTAAGGTCCTTACCAGTCCTCAGAGGGGAAAAGCTGGAGCTCAGAAATCACTGAGTACCTGTATCATTCATTCAACAAATACTTGCTTGCAAGTTTTAGAGAGTGTATTACAGCAAAGCGTTTTTATGGAATGTGACCTTGGTCATGCTCACCAAATCTTTTTGTTGTCATCTTAAAGTCAGGTGTGAAAGCTACCCTTGGAAGGATTGTAGATAGAAGGTTACAGATGCATTTCTGAACCAAGAGGACTAGGAATTTGGCTGGGGTCTGGAGTCCCTGGGTCTTGGGTCCTGGGTCCTGAGCCGGCTGTAGGAGATAAAGGGCTGCTTTCTCATCAGGGTCCCCCAGAGCCACCTGGGATGCTTGTTCACCAAGCACAGATGCAGAGGGTCTGGGGTGGGTCTGGCCTCTGCGGTTTGAACAGGCTCCCCAGGAGATGCTTGTTTGAGAAAGGCTGCCTTTCAGAGCACCGTCTTAACAAGGTACGGCTGTCCTAGGTGTGCCTCATGTCACAAAAGCACTGTGAAAGATGACAAATGTTGCACCAATTTGCATCCTGTAAATTGGTTGTGTTGCATCCCCCTGCCCCCTGTGCCATCTCTGGTCTACAGAGAGCTATAGTGTCTGAGAATCCTTTTCTAAAGGGCTTGACCCACTGCCAGGTGTCACCAGAAACAAATGCATCACTCCTTTCCACGTTGGCCTGCTCGACGCCTGGAGAAATCTCTTGTCTTGCCCACTGTACCTTGGGAACAGGTGCTGGTCCACAGCTGAGCACATTCATTCCTTACACCTAACGACCTTGTCTGGCCATTTTCTCCATAGTTCAGTCTCTGTCTGCTCTCATCTTTGGGTCAGAGAGCTGTGACGTCCGATGTGCAGAAAAGCCGTCAGAGTCTTGATTAGCAAGAAATGGGTCCCACTTCGCCAGAGCCCGGAGGTGGTGTGAGCTAAGTGGGCTCTGAAGATCCTGCTGGTGAGATGTGCCTTTCTCACTTCAGCTTTTAACACGTCTTGCAGAGAGCGGTGCAGAGCCCCCAGCTGTGGTGGGAGCCGTAGGTACTGACATGTGGGCTAATGTCCACTGCAGTGGCAGCGGGGAAGGGTCACGTCACGGGGAGACCCCTGTGGCTCTGCACCTGGCCACACTTCCAACCTGCTTTTCCCCCTGGCTCCCAGGGGGCCTGAGCTCCATACGCCTGCTGAACGTTTAAGACTTTCTGCCTGCCTTGCATTGTGACTCTGACCTTGGCTGGGTGTTATGGGCTGAATGTTTGTGTCCCCCCCAGATTCATATGCTGAAATTTTAACCCCCAGTGTGGTGTATTAGGAGGTGGGGGCCTGTGGGAGGTGATTAGGTCCTGAGGGTAGAGCTCTTATAAATGGGATGAGCGCTATTAGAAGAGGCTCTACAGAGCCCCCTTGTCCCTTCCGCCACGTGAGGACACAGAAGACAGGAATCTATGAACCAGGAAGCTGGCTCTCACCACGCATGGAATCTGCCGGCACCTTGACGTTGGACTTCCCAGCCTCCAGAACTGGAGAAATACACTTCCTCTGTTAGAAGCCACCCGGTCTCTGATATTCTGTTAAAGCTGCCCAAACAGACTAAGACACCTCGTGAACTTGAGCAGGTGGCTCCGCTTGCTGAGCCTCGGTGCCCGCACGTGCACGGCAAGGCTGCCCACCTCACAGGGCGTTGGTGAAGGAGGGTCATTCCTTCTTTCTTGGCTCGCAGCAAGTTGTGCCGTCTTACCTCCTGCCTGTGAGGACAGCACAAGCTTTTATTCATATCTGGGGTTCTTCACTGCATCTAGCTCAGAGATGGCATTGCACAGGAAACCAGTGGTCAGAGGGAGATCACAAACCCTCAAAGACCCAGTGGATTCCCCTCCAGGTGGGGAGAGGGGCCTGGCCTGTGTTCACAACTGCGTGAGCTGACTCCGTATACTGGATCCGTCTGTCTCGTGTCACGATGAAGTGCGATTTCCTTCCCAGTTCTCAGTCTTTGGAAGTATCCTCCGTGCTGGTTACAGAGGGGGTCCCTGCACACTGTGTCCTCCCCCCGCCCCGCCATCTTGGAATCCTGGGGCCCACTGGCTACCTGGACCTTGGAGTCTAAGGGCCATTTTCATTGTGAAGTCTTAGCTTTTTCCAGCTTTGAGCAAATACAATGAAAACCAATTGGGTAATAATACAACAGTGCCTGGGGCCTTCAAAAACATTTGGGGAACTGACAGTGAGTGTTTTAACCAATATTCTTATTTCTTGTAATGAGCCTAACTTGCTGGATAGGTTAAAATGCTTTTTTCTCCTGCTGCATAAATGCAGTTTGTATGCAATTGAGCACAAATAAAATTACCGTTTTCGTTTTCATCAAATGGGGAACATGCTGATGAGGACAGTTGAAATGCAATTTATGATTATGTAAATTAAGCTACCTTCAGGACACTAATATGTAGATAAATGAGACTTTCATTATTGTGAATCAAGATGCCATTAACCTTGAAAATTATTTACAGTTGTCACAAACATTCCTTAAAAAGGAAAAAAAGGACAATCTCCAGTTTCGTGGTTCCTTTTTTTTTTTTTTACTATTGTCCTAATTTTATTTATTATCCAGCTTTATTAAGGTACAATTGACAAGGGACTTCCCTGGTGGTCCAGTGGTTAAGACTCCACGCTCCCCATGCCGGGGGCCCCGGTTCGATCCCGCATGCCTCAGCTAAGAGTCTGCATGCTCCAGCTAGGACCTGGCGCAGCCAAATAAATAAATAAATAAATATTTTAAAAAAGATATAACTGACAAATAATATGATGTAAGTGTAAGATGTACAATGTGAGGATTTAATACACATATAATGTGAAATGATCGTTAAAGTAGGGTTAGTTAATTCCTCCATCACCTCACATTATTACCATTGCTTTTTGTGTGTCTGTGGTGAGAAAAATCTTAAATATATTTAAGATCTACTCTCTTAGCAACTTTCTAGTATATAATACAGTGTTGTTAACTGTAGTCACCATGCTGTACGTTAGATCCCCAGACCTTATTCATCTTATAACAAAGGGAAGTTTGTACCCTTTGACTGACATCTCCTCATTTCCCCAGCCCTGCAGGCCCTGGTGACCACTGTGCTAGGGAGTCTGAGAGTTTCTCAGACCTTCTATGGATATACCTGCCCCACGCTTCTTCCTCACTCTTGTGGCAGAATTCTTATACTTGCCTGCCTTCTCTTGATCCTGCAACACATCAGGCAGGGTACTGGCGTCCTCCCTTTTGCTTTCCCAAGGGTAGAGCTAAATCTCAAGTTTGTGATGTCTCCCTGGACTGCAAATTTGGCTGGCCTTCTGGGCTAGCTCCCTAGCCATCTGGCAAAGCTCGCTCTCGCTGCCATCAGGGGTACACACCGAGAGCCAGCCCCAGGCTGGGGTTTTGTGTGGGGGAGGCACATGGAGTACTGAGTGTGTCCATGGACCAGGGGGGTGGATTTTTGTGCAGGGTGTTCCTAGTGGCTCGGGGCTAGGCAACTTGATGGAGTCCAGGATCCTTGCTCCTTTAATGCCTTCTGAGGTCCTGTCTGCTGCTCTACCATGCTCTTCCCGTCCTCCAGTCGTGCAGCTCATGACTCAGTTACTCTGGATGGAGTGGGAGAAATGGGCCTCTTTGGCAGTGTCCTGTGCACTCGGGGAAGTCGAGCACTCACTCACTCACGTGATCTCATTTTCCCCCGTGGGAGAAATCACAGGCCAAGAAGATCTCTCTTGGCATTGAGCTGTGCCACCTTGGGGGAATGGTGACACGGGTAAAGTCAGATTGTCCCTTTTATCCTTTCCACTGCATCCACACTCATATTTTTATTTTTATTTTTTGCTGTGACAGTGGGCTAGAACTTCTCTGCTGGAAACCTGGATTTCCACAATGGGTCTCTCATCTGTGAGCTGTTGTTCTTAGATGGTGTTCTCTAGGGGCTCCTGGGCCATAGCCAAGAGGAGGTGGAACCAGTTCATGGGCCACTGCAGGGTCAGTAGGCAGGACCGAGGTTTGTCTGCCTATTACCTAGTGCACAGGTGGGCAAGACTCTCCCCGGTCCTGTGGTGTATGGGGCTGCATCCCACAGCTCCCGCAGATGCACTTTTGTCCATCGATGGGCAGTGAATTGTTGTTGTGTTGAGGGGATACAAATGAGGGACATCTTACTCAGCCACGTTGTTGATGACTTGCTGTTCTCTTTGTGGGTCCCGAGCCGGGTTGCCTGAAGGTTCAGCTCTCAGTATTGAGCTCTCAGGCTTCTAATCACTGTCAGTGCCTTGGTACTGACTTCTTAGGGCTCTGCACGGAACCCAAACAAATGAGACTGGTGCCTTTCAGTCTGGGTCCCTCCGTGCATTTATTTTCTCCTAGAGAAATTATTTCCCCAACACTTCGCTCCCAAACGTCTGTTATTGAGAGGAGCGTGATGTGTAGAGGAGGAAGGAGACCTGATTAGAGTTCTGCTTCTGTCACTCAGTGGATGGGTAACCGTACATCTAGCCTAGCCTTTCTTGGGCCTCAGCTCTCTCATCTGTAAAGTGGGGACGATAGGACATGTTGCATTAGTTAGGATTCTTTGGCTGTAAGCAACGGATTCTGAGTGTAGCTAACTTGAGCTAAAAAGGAATTCGTTGGGAGGATATGGGTGGGGAATTTAGAAAAACAAAGGAAAAACTGAAGAAACTTCTCTGAAAGAACAGAAATCGTGGTGCCCCTGGGGATTTAGTCAGCAGATTTCAGGCTGCTTCTGCTGGGCTGAATGAACAGAGCAGTTTGTTTTAAATTATTGGGGGAGGGGGAAGGGTAAGCTGGGACGAAGTGAGAGAGTGGCATGGACTTATATATGCTACCAAATGTAAAATAGATAGCTAGTGGGAAGCAGCCACATAGCACAGGGAGATCAGCTCAGTGCTTTGTGACCACCTAGAGGGGTGGGATAGGGAGGGTGGGAGGGAGGCGCAAGAGGGAGGGGATATGGGGATATATGTATACGTATAGCTGATTCACTTTGTTATACAGCAGCAACTAACACAACATTGTAAAGCTATACTCCAATAAAGATGTTAGAAAAAAAATTATTGGGTCACTCTGCTCAAGATACACATTCCTGAGAGGGTGAGTCAGATTGGCCTCATTTGGGTCAGGTGTCTACCTCCGGGCTGGAAGAGGGGGCTTGTTGACCTGTAGTCCCACCAGGACCATGTGTGGTGGACGAGGGAATGAATGTTCCCAGAGAAAAGCAACAGCTGCCTCACAGCATCTTCTTAACCTGTTGTTGAGTGTCCGTGGTAAGGGGCAGAGTCAGGACTTGAATCCAGAGCTTCTGCCCCTGCCTTCTGGGTTCTTCCATCTACATTAAGTGGTCACTCCAGAAGGAAGTGGACAGGGATGGGATCCAGTGACCAGAGCTGGGGGCAGAGCAGGGGCTGAAACTCAGAATCCCAACAGAATCCCAACTCAGAATCTCTCAGAAAGAGGAGCTGGCCTGAGGACATCCAGAACCCTGGCTGCTCCCTGCTCTGTTGACCTTGGATGGGCTTGGATGACCTCTGACCCAAGGTGGGTGGGGCCTGGCTGCTCTGTGTAGCGAAGTGGATCCCGTTGTGCTGGGGGGCGCATAGCCTCAGGATGCCTCCAGCTCAGCACTTGGATCAGCACTGCTCAGCTTTGTCTCTGCATGCGTGTCCCCCGGGGAGCTTTTAAGATTCCCCCATCCCTGGGCTGCACCTAACAGTATCAGGGTATCTGGTGGAGGCCGACATTTAAAAGCTCCCAGGTGATCCTCCTGTACAGCCAGGGCTGGGAATTGTTTCTGGGCCGCATCAGTGCAGCTGTAAACGTTGGCTGAGAATCTCAGGCTGCTCAAGATTTGCTGTCTGGGTGGCTGACAGAGTCCCTGCCTCTTAACCTGATTAGTGGGGCATGGGCGTAGCGTGGATAAATCTCAGGCACAGGCAGCTGGCTAGGAGGCGGAGCACAGGCCTTCTTGCCCCTATTCCCAAATCTCTGAGGACCTCTTTATTTACTTAATTTTTTCAAACATCTTTATTGGAGTATAGTTGCTTTACAATGGTGTGTTAGTTTCTGCTTTATAACAAAGTGAATCAGCTATACATATACATATATCCCCATATCTCTTCCCTCTTGTGTCTCCCTCCCTCCCACCCTCCCTATCCCACCCCTCTAGGTGGTCACAAAGCACAGAGCTGATCTCCGTGTGCTATGCACCTGCTTCCCACTAGCTAGCTATTTTATATTTGGTAGTGTATATATGTCCATGCCACTCTCTCACTTTGTCCCAGCTTACCCTTCCCCCTCCCCCAATAATTTAAAACAAACTGCTCTGTTCATTCAGCCCAGCAGGTCCTCTGAGGACCTCTTTTTAACTCTCTCGAACCCTAGTCTTTGGCTTTGGAATTAAAAGCCAGGGCTTCCCATCTGAATGGAGGGAGCAAAGGGAAAACCGTAGGATGAAAATATAAACTCGCATCTCCAAGAGCTGTTCTGACACATGAGGTTCTAGATGGAGATGAAAGGGACCGGAATGGATTCTTCTACCCAATGTGGGTCATTCTCGACCCATGACAGCCTTGCCCTCCTAGCTACGGGGTCATCTGTTAGGGCCTCGGGGCAGGATGATGAAGAGGTGAGGTGGGGTGGGAGAGGCAGAGGAGAGAAGGCAGGCGGGAGAGCATGCAGGCAGGCGACACAGCGCTCACCCTCCCTGGTGCTTTGGGCAAAGAGTCAGCATTTCCCTTCAGTCGCAGAGGCGAGGGTCTGACAGTGAGGGATGTGTTACCGGGATCAGCTACATAATGTGTGGGGCCCAGTACAAAATGAAAATGGGCGAGCCCTTATAAAAAATTATTAAGATGGTGATAGCAGAGCATTAAACCAAGTGCAGGGCCCTGTGAGGTGGCACAGGTCAGTCCCACGCCCATGAAGCTGGTGCTGCCTATGACTTTGGAGTTTCACAGGCTCCCAGGACTTAGGAGGGAGAGGGAACCACGTCCCGATGCGGCTGAGACTGGGGGGAAGCAACCTAGTGGTTAGGCTCACTCCTGGGAGGAATGCCTGACCGGGGTCTTGCCCAAGGAGCGTAGCGTCAATCAGTGGGGTGGGCGTGGGGCGAGCATCGGGATATTTCAGACCACGTCCAGGGGGTGAGTTCTGTGGAAGGAAACTCTGACCAGTATGGGGGTCCGGAGAACAGGATCCAGCCTAGAGTGGCCGGGGGGTTGATAAGAAGAACCAGGCAGGCCTTGGGTCCAGGGCCAGTAGGCTGAGCCTCAGAGCAGGCGTCCCTCTCGGGGAGAAATGGTGGGCAAGGTGGAGAAACTGAGGTAGGAGTGAAGGCAAGAGGTCGGGGCATGCCAGGCGAGAGGGAGAAGCAGGGGATTCAGCCCAGGGCTGTGTGATGAGAGCCAGCACCCGCTGCTGTTAAGGAGCCGAAGGGACATCTGTGTTCCATGCTCCTGCGGCTGGGTTTAGATCAAGAGCGTGACGAGGGCCGGGTGACATCAGCAGAGACAGCTGGGGGGACGATAGGACCCCAGACCAAATGCGTGATCCCCACGTGGAGATCCACCCATCACCTCCCACCAAGTCTGATCACCCTCGTCCCCCCCACAGGGGATGGAGCAAGGAAGAGCAGGTGGGCCTCACCTCCCCCAAACCGCCCGCCCACCCCCGGGGCGCCCAAGGACTGAAGGGAGGGAAGGAAGGCGACGAGGAACAGGGGAGACAAAGGGCAGGAAACTACCGTGAACTCCAGTCCTAAGGGAGAGAGGGCTTTACCCATCTCTTTAGTGTCACACGGCAGCAGGGTTCAGCGCCACACCTCGTTCCCTTGGGTCCCAAGTGGCCATTTCTGTGCACTTGCTCCTCTGAATTCACTTCCAACAGCGAGTCCCTGTGTCTCTGTCCTCAGGGGTGGCGGGCTACCAGGGTGGGGAGAGGGAGCTGCTGGGGGGCGGATTTGTACCACTGCCCCACCCCCAGCCTTGGGCAGCAGCCCTTCATCAAGGACTGATCCTCCCCCATGGGGCGTCTTTCAGCAGTGCTTTTCAGATCCCCTGGGATCTTGTTAAAAAGCAGATTCTGTTTTCGTAGGTCAAAGAGAACCTCAAAATTCTTCGCTGGCAGCAAACCCCAGACGGTGGTGTTGCTGCAGGGCTGTGGGCCACATTTCAGGTACGGCAGGCCTGCCGGATCTTTCTCTCTGATCCTCGTTTCCTTCCGTCTTACTGGTTTTCCTGGGAGCATTTCCTACAAAATCACTTTGTCCCAAATCCTCATCTCACAGTCTGCTTGGAACCGTTCCTGTGATATTCATGGATTCATGAGATGGGTAATGCTGTCCCCAGTTTAACAGACGAGGAAACCAAAGCTCAGAGAAGAGGAGTCGCTGGCACAAGGTCACACAGCCAGTGAGGGGCAGAGAGGGGCCTCCATCTAGGTCTGCCGGACACCCAGACGCACTCTTATCTCCCCACACCACTTGTCAGGTGATCCTCCCCCAGTGGGGGGAGTCTCAGTCTCCTTAACCAAGCCCAGCATCTTGCTTCTTTGTGTTCAGGTTTGGAAACCAGTTGGGAGCAGTTACAGACCACCTTGTTGACCCCTTCTCAGTCAAGCCTCCAGACCTGCAACACTTTGCGCAGTAAAAATGCACCAAGATCTAATTGCAGCTCCAGTGCCAGGATTCCAGTCCCCCACCTGACATGAAGCACCTCTCAGGGCCCCGTTTTTCTTTTATTTTGGCCGTAAGACAGTTAAGCAATGGGTTCTCCGGAAGCCATTAAATAAGGCAGAGTGTCAGGATCAACAGAAAGCTCTTCTATCCTTTCATCCATGTGGAGACAGAGCAGAGGTCACACATTGTGTTCTCAGAGAGCTCCCACAACCCTGCCACCCAATGGCTGGGGAGCGGCTTGGGGCTGCGTGACATCCTGTCACCCCCGAAACAGCTCTTTTCTGTTCCCGGATGAGATACCTTGGCAAATGAAATGGCATCGACCTGCCTGTAATGGTAAATACCACCCCAGTTGCCTTCACAACTGTTACTGCCTCAAAGATATTAAAAAGGAGCAAATGTTTAATTGCTGGTTTGGAGTAAACATGCCCATTTCCTAAAAGCTTCTTTTAACTTCACACACTGAAAAGCAGAACATTTGTGGGGTGTTTGGCTGCCCCTCCCAGCCAAACTTCAGTACGAGATTTCTTTTTTTTTTTTTAATTAATTATTAATTAATTAATTAATTAATTTTTGGCTGTGTTGGGTCTTCATTTCTGTGTGAGGGCTTTCTCTAGTTGTGGCAAGTGGGGGCCACTCTTCATCGCGGTGCGCGGGCCTCTCACTATCGCGGCCTCTCTTGTTGTGGAGCACAGGCTCCAGACGCGCCGGCTCAGTAGTTGTGGCTCACGGGCCTAGTTGCTACGCGGCATGTGGGATCTTCCCAGACCAGGGCTCGAACCCGTGTCCTCTGCATTAGCAGGCAGATTCTCAACCACTGCGCCACCAGGGAAGCCCCAGTACGAGATTTCTTAAAGCCGGATTTTTGGACAGGGGTCCTTCCGCAGGGTGGGGCCGTTTTGGAGTTAACTCAATGGTTCACACAAAATGAGCACATATCTTGGTGGAAATAACAAATACGACTGCAAATGGGTACAGGCGAGGGCCGGGAGGAGGTAGCTCTCATTGACTGTAGCCTGGGTGCCGGCAGGCAGTCCTCGTTTTATTGCCTCGCTTTAACGTGCTTTTGCAGATCACGTGTTTTTTACAAATTGAAGGTTTGTGGCAACCCTGCATCAACCAAGTCTATCAGCGCCATTTTCCCAAAGCATTTGCTCGCTTCATGTCTCTGTGTCACGTTTTGGAAATTCTTGCAATATCTCAAACTTTTTCGTTGCTATTATATTTGCCACGGTGATTTGTGATCAGTGATCTTTGCTGTGACTATGCAAAAAAAAATTATGACTCGCTGAAGGCTCAGATGACGGTTCGCACTTTTTAGCAATACAGTATTTTAAAATTAAGGTATGTGTATTGTTTTTCTTAGACACGATGCTGTTGCGCACTTAATAGACTATAGCAGAGTGTAAACATAACTTTTATATGCACTGGGAAACCAAAGAATTTGTGTGACTTGCTTTATCGCGATATTTGCTTTATTATGATGGCTTGGAACTGAACCCGCAATATCTCCGAGGTCTGCCTTACAAAGAGCCACACTGCATGGAAGTGTGGCTTGGTTACCTCTTTTTAGGTGAGGAGCAGGGGCTCTGGGAGGAAATGGCTTCCCTTTAAATCTCAGGTCAGCCCCTGTGGGCTAAGTGACCTGGGGCAGGTTCCTTCCCCTCCCCCACCTGTTGTTTCCTCACCTACGCTGGGCTCATGCAGGTGTGCACAAATCACATGGGACAGAAGAGTAAGCCCTGAATCATTGTATGGTACTCTTTTTTTTTTTTTTTTTTAAAGTATCGTTTTCTCTTTTTTTTTTTTTAATTTATTTATTTATGGCTGTGTTGGGTCTTCGTTTCTGTGCAACAGCTTTCTCTAGTTGTGGCAAGCGGGGGCCACTCTTCATCGCGGTGCGCGGGCCTCTCACTATCGCGGCCTCTCTTGTTGCGGAGCACAGGCTCCAGACGCGCAGGCTCAGTAGTTGTGGCTCACGGGCTTAGTTGCTCTGTGGCATGTGGGATCTTCCCAGACCAGGGCTCGAACCCGTGTCCCCTGCATTGGCAGGCAGATTCTCAACCACTGTGCCACCAGGGAAGCCCAATTGTATGGTACTCTTGCAATCAGTGTGTGACTGTCAGTCTCTAATTCCAGGGCAGGGGAGCCTTCCTCTTCTCTATAAAGCACATTGGTCCATCATCTGGTAACAGCCCTTCCACCCCGTTTGTATTTTTAGTATATATTTTATTTAAGGAGCCAACACTGCTCTGGATCAGACGGCAGCTCAGGCTGTTGATCCCCTCCTTGAACCCGATCCATGACACACAAGGAGAAAAATGTGGAGGTGGATGGATCTTAGAACTGCTCTCAGCTACTGACACGAAGCTGGTGAGACCTGCTGATAAGCAGAAGAGGGTTGGGTCCCAGCATGGGATGATCTGGTCCCTTGGAGTGGGAACCAGAGGTGGGTCCTCTTAGCATCACTCCAGTGACCCCTGCTGGGGGATTTGTGTTTTCCATCCCTGTAACTTTAGGCTCTGCTGGACCTCAGGTCCTAGTTCCCAAGGGCACAGGAGGGGATCCTGTAAAGTTACAGCCTTTGCCTGGTACACCAGCAGCCCAAGAAAGGAGTTGTAATACTGGTAGGGGAATAACAGGGGGGTTGTGTTGTTGCTACATAATGGGGGCAGGAAAGAATATGTCCTGAATTCAGCGGATACACTGGGGTACCTCTTGGGACTTGTAAACCTGGAGATAATCATGAACAAGTAATAACAGGTGTGGTACCAGAGTATGGTACCCAGGTCTCGGACCCTTTGAAATGAAGGAGTGACAAGAGCCTAGACCAGTAGAAGAGCTGGCGAAGGGCACGCTAGAAAAAGGGCTGGAGGAGTGTATTAGCTTCCTAGGGCTGCCATAACAAATTACCATACACCGATGGCTTAAACAATAGAAATTTATTGTCTCACAGTTCTGGAGGCTGAAAGTTCAAGATGAAGGAATCAGCAGGGTTAGTTTCTTCTGAGGGCTTGTGGATGGCTGTCTTCTCTCTGTCTTCACATGGTCTTTCTTCTGTATCCATCTGTGTCCAAATTTCCTCTTCCTACAAGGACACCAGATTGGATTGGGGTCCACCGTAATGACTTCATTTTACCTTAATTGCCTTTTTAAAAGCCCTGTCTCCACGAACAGCCACATTCTGAGGTACTAGGGGTAAGGATTTCATCACATGAATTATCTGGGGACAGAATCCATCCCACAACAAGGAGGTTCGTGATGAGCATCAATTAAAACCTCAGGACCAACTGCCCCAGTGGGATCTGTGGCCTATCCCACTAAACCATCTGTTGTAAGTTTGTTTGTTTATTTATAAAAGAAATTGTGACCAGTCACTGTTACCCACCCAGATTCTTGGACTCTTTAATCAATAGAAATTGGCAAGAGGCTAGACGAGAAATTCAGGCAAGGCTTTACTGGGACTCCTGCTGCAGCATGAGGAAGCCAGGACAAGAAACAGATGCCCTTCCTTGCTCCCCGAGGGAAGGGAGGAGAGCTGGCTCCTTAAATGGGGTGAGGGTGGGTCAGGCTGGAGGAGTGGCGTAGGTGGTCGGCTCACCCTGTGGGTGGTCCTGTGTGCAGGGATCGTGTCCAGTACCCCGATTTTGCTCCCGACACCTCAGAAATGGCAGTTGGGTTTTGGCCTTTTTGTATCTTATTGTTCATACTTTGCCCCAACTGTGCATGCGTGAGGTTATTTTGAGTCCCTTATAGTTTCTTTGTATTCTGTTGCTCAAGGAGACCTTTGTCCAGGTGCAAACACTCCAGGAAAGGGTCCCAGGTCCCAGCCTGCCTTATCACCACCTTGAAAAATTCAGGGACAGAACAGAATGAACTTGATGTGGAGCAGGATTGGATCTGAGCGGTGCAGGGGGCCGTGGACTGCAGCAGCTGCTCTCGGAGCCTTGCCCGTATTCCATGGGCACTCAGTGTTCTCAGGCACATGGACGGCTGCCCGCTGCAAGCACCTGTGATACCCTCCCCAGGGCTTCCTCTGGCATCTCAGCTTGTGCTCGGGACAGGCGGGAAGTGCTGGGAGTGACACCCCCAGGGTCGGCCCTGGGCCAGTGAAGGAGTTGGAGAATAGATAAACTAGCTTCCTCATCCTCAGAGTGGATGGAGGTGCGGGACTCTAAGGTATGCCCTACACCAGGGGCCCCCAACCCCCAGGCTGCGGACGGGTACCGGGCCGCACAGCAGGAGGTGAGCAGCGAGCCAGCAAAGCTTCATCTGCTGCTTCCCATCGCTCGCATTACTGCCTGAACCCTCCCCCTCCTCCCCTGCCACCTGTCTGTAGAAAAATTGTCTTCCACGAAACCGCTCCCTGGTGCCAAAAAAGGTTGGGGACCGCTGCTCTCCACTGTCTCCGAGAGGCCATTGGGGGGATGGAGCCCCAGTAACCCACAGAGTAACCTACTTATTCGTGTACCCTGTATTGGCTGGCTTAATCTCCTTACTGCTCATTTCCCCGCTCTCCTACTGGTAGTTCTTGGGATCATTTCCCAGATAAACTACTTGCGTTTAAATCCTGTGCCAAGGTTTGCTTCTGGGGGAACATCAGTGAAGACAGGAAGAGGAATGGAACCCCATTTGAGTGCCTGCCACGGGCTAGGAATTGTGCCAGCCCCTTCACCTCCTCATGTCTTTTGATCCTGTGAGGCCAAATTTATCATTCCCATTTTAACACGCGAGAAAACTAAGGCTAAACAATTTTCTGGGGTCCCAGCACCCCACCATGAAGTGGTGGAGCCAGGATTTGTCTCTGATGATGGAGAAGTCCCGGTTCCAAAGGGCAGGTAGCGACTGTGCTGGGCCAATCCTGGGCCTAGGCGTCAGGAGCCCTGGGTTCAAGTTTCAGGCATGGCAGTTACGTGGACAAGTAACTTCCCCTCTCTGGGCCTCAGTTTCCCTATTTGTGAAATACAGGAATAGGGTTAGAACATTTCTGAAAGCCCCTCTGGCTCATTCTTTACCTTCCTCAACACAGGTCTCAGATGTGACTTCGAGACAAGGCCTTAGAGGCTGTTCTGGCGGGTTTAACCTCTTAACTGATCTCTGACTGAGCTTTATTGACTGTCAGATGTTTAAGGATTATATGGATTGTCTCCCTGCAATAAGACAGAAAACGTAATTCTCCTAATTTCATTTGACTCTCTAGGAAAAGCAGAGTTTTTGCCTGCTCTGAAATGTCATTGGGGGGAAAATCATTGGAATTCATTGATAAAACTGTAATCTTTTCCCATGTATTTCCCACGGATGTCATATAACTCTTTCTACCAGACAGTTTCTATAGATTTAATGAAGAAAATGAAGCAGGTAGGAGGGAGGATGGCAGCAGATTAATGGTTGCTTAGAAGATTATGCACAGATGGCAGCTGATAATGTATGGGAAGTTGGCACATGGATTCTAAGGGCTTTCTGTGCGCCAGCACCATACTAAACATGAAACCCACAGGACTTGGATGAGTCATCTCATTTCTGAGCTAATTCTGAGAACTATCTCCGTTTTTGAGATGAGGGAATTTAGGTTCAGAGAGGCTAAGCAGTCAGCAAAAGGTCACACAGCCAATTGGTGGCAGAGGTACAAGTTAGACCCAAGTCTAGTCTTGAAGAGTGAAGGCTTTGGAGCAGGAAGATGACTTAGATTTGAATCTTTCACCAATTGGTTTGTCATCATGTGATCCTCAGCAGGCCACCTGGCCCCTTTGAGTCTCAATTTCTTCATCTCAAAAGTGAGACTAACACCATTAATTGGGATACTGGGTATTCAATAGCTGTGAACACAGTTTTAGGTATGTGGAAAGTGCTGTGACATTATTCTGCCCCTTCACCCCCAGAGTTTCTCTGATATCAACCTTCTCACCCCACTCCCTTATCCACTAGTAAGGTAATTCTGGCTGCCTGGTATTTCCCTGTGGGTCATTCACACCTGGAAGCAAGACCTTTGTATTACCTCTGCTGGCAGTCTCCTACCTGTTTGGTATTTGCAACCACAGAAGGGTGTGCAAGTAGTTACCTGCACCGGATTCTGGTTTTCCTTGATGACATTTTTACCATATTTCCATCTTAGGGCATCTTTGTCCTGTTCTGGTATGGTCAGTGGTGTTGGCTGGTCTCGGTACTTTGGGATCCTGTAACTATTCACTGCCACCCAAGTTATCCATCCCCATTGCTCCCAGCATGCAGTCTCCACTCCCTCTCTGCTGAGATTACTGCCCAGGCCGCACCACCTCCGCCCCTTGCTTAGGAACCTGGGCTCTAGTTAGTGACTGTCAGAAGGTTATTGACAACCATCCTTTATCCATCTGCCATGAGACCCCACTATTAGAAAGTCACTTGTCTGGTTAAAGGTAAGGTGTCTCCTATTAAAATGCAATTATCTCTAGGGTATTCAAATCAAATTCTATCAACCATCCACACCTTAGCAAGAGATATCTTTAAGGAATGGGCCCCAGAGTGGGTAAGATGCTGGTGGTTCTGAGGAAACCTCAGCTCTCTTCATAACCTCACCCCTGACCCTTCCCTTACAGTTGCCAGGCAGATCTGGGGACTCAGAGCAATATCAGGGACCATGTGTACAAGAGGATACAGTTAAAGAGGGAGAAGTAAAACTAAACATAGCCCCGACCTCAGAACACTCTGGGCCTCATCCAACCTCCCACCCAGTGTTTACTGTAGAGCATGACGGGCCAATTTGAGAACCTCATTGAAACTGGGAGAGATTTTGTTCAGCAGAGGGACCGTGCAAGGGAAGCAATAGGGAACAGATTGCTACCCCTAGGGACTCTTAAAGCTAACCATCTAAGACCCCTTCCAGGATAGGGCCCATACTCATGAGAAACTGCTGACTGTGGAATCAAAATTGAGCAAGAAGGGGACAGTAGAGATGGAGTAGATAAAGTCCAGATAAAAGTGGGAGGAGAGAACAGAGCCGGGAAATCCCAGAGAGCAAGCCGCATACTTTTGAACGCTACACAAAAGAGTAGAAGAAAGATCCCTAGGAAGTTAATATTTCTAGCTTCTGAACAGTGCCTCCTAAAAGTTCAGGAAAATTATTTTCACATAAAAAGGGCCACAGAAAAGAATCAAGATGAAATCCAGTACAAAGCTGTTATAAGAAAACAAGAGAATAAGGAGCAGAATAACATTTCCGCAGGCAAAGAGACATGCCATAAAGTAGAACAAAGTGTAACTTTCTATTTCAAGTGAATAAAAGACATTATGATACAAGATATAACATAATTAGAAAAACTCAAAGTGAGAGAACTCAGGAAAGAATTAGAAAAAAAAAAAAAAAGACTATAAGGAACCGAAAAGAATATAAATGTCTTAAGAGAAATAGAGGGGCTTCCCTGGTGGCACAGTGGTTGAGAATCTGCCTGCCAATGCAGGGGACACGGGTTCGAGCCCTGGTCTGGGAAGATCCCACATGCCGCGGAGCAACTAGGTCCGTGAGCCACAACTGCTGAGCCTGTGCGTCTGGAGCCTGTGCTCTGCAGCAAAAGAGGCCGTGATAGTGAGAGGCCCGCGCACCGCGATGAAGAGTGGCCCCCGCTTGCCGCAACTAGAGAAAGCCCTCGCACAGAAACGAAGACCCAACACAGCCAAAAATAAATAAATAAATAAATTAATTAAAAAAAAAAAAGAAATAGAAGGTGACAGGAGAGAGAAAAATCAAAGAGAAAGGAAAATAGGGCTTCCCTGTTGGTGCAGTGGTTAAGAATCTGCCTGCCAGTGCAGGGGACATGGGTTCGAGCCCTGGGCCGGGAAGATCCCACATGCCACGGAGCAACTAAGCCCGTGTGCCACAACTACTGAGCCTGCTCTCTAGAGCCCGCAAGCCACAACTACTGAGGCCTGCATGCCACAACTACCGAAGTCCACGTGCCTAGAGCCCATGCTCCGCAACAAGAGAAGCCACTGCAATGAGAAGCCTGTACATCACAACAAAGAGTAGCCCCCGCTTGCCACAACTAGAGAAAGCCTGCATGCAGCAACAAAGACCCAATGCAGCCATAAATAAACAAACAAACAAATAAGGAAAATAGGGAAAAAAAGGTATTCAAGAGAGATAAATATTGAAGATAAGCAAAGACAATCCAACACAGGAACAATAGGAGACCCTGAAGAAGGAAACCAAGGCAAAAGAACAGAAAAAAACCTCTGGAACCATAATTCAAGAAAACTTTCCTGGGACTTCCCTGGTGGTCCAGTGATTTAGATTCCACCTTCCAGTGCAGGGGATGCGGATTTGATCCCTGGTGCAGAACTAAGATCCCACATGCCGTGTGGCAACTACTGACCCCACACGCCATAACTAGAGAGCCCATGTGCTTCGGAGCCCGCTTGCCACAATGAAGAGCCTGCACGCTGCAACAAAAGATCCCATGTGCTGCAACTAGGACCCGACGAAGACATAAATAAATAAATAAATAAATATTAAAAAAAAGAAAACGTTCCTAAAAAAAAACATTGGACTTAAAAGTAAAGATTGAAAGTATGTTTCATATTTTCTATTCCTGAGAATATTGACACAGAACTGTCAACTCCAAGACATATTCTAATATAATTACTGGACCCTAAAGAAAAGAAAAATCCTGTGGGTATCTAGGCCCAAAGACCTAGTGACTTTAAAGGAAATGAAATTAGATCATCATCAGAGTTTTGGAAAGTGATACTTAATTTCCCAGGAGAAAATGGTTAGTAACATTTAACGTACTTGAGGAAAGTGTGTGAGCCAAGGAGCTTGTGTCCACCAACCCTGATGTTCAAGTAAAAAAGGGAACAAACTGTTATCTGTATGCAGGAATGCAGGAAATTTAATGCTTTTGAGGACTCTACTAGCAAATGAGCTTCAAACTGCCCAATTAACTAAGAAGACATTAATATAAGGAATTGTGGTAAGCTTTAAGTATAGAATTACTTGCAGAACTAACAAAAAATAAACAATTAATGGGAGAGAGAATAGTCTGTAGTGGCTAAATTCTCTGACAGTGTAAATAGATTGCAGCTATAAAAGTGCGAGGAGAATAAGAAGATAAAATTGAAAAAAAATTCTTTTTAAAAAAAATTTTATTGAAGTATAGTTGATTTACAATGTTGTGTTAATTTCTTATGTACAGCAAAATGACTCAGTTGTGTGTGTGTATATATATATGTATATATATATATTCTTTTTCATATTCTTTTTTCCATTATGGTGTGTCACAGAATATTGAATATAGTTCCCTGTCCTATACAGTAAGACCTTGTTGTTTATCCATCTTATGTATAATAGTTTGCCTCTGCTAATCCCAAACTCCCGTTCCTTCCCTCCCCTATCCCCCCTCCCCCTTGGCAACCACAGGTCTGTTCTCTATATCTGTGAGTCTGTTTCTGTTTCATAGGTATGTTGATTTGTATTGTATTTTAGATTCCACATATAAGTGATATCATATGATATTTGTCTTTCTCTTTCTGACTTCACTTAGTATGACAATCTCTAGGTCTATCCATGTTGCTGCAAATGGCATTATTTCATTCTTTTTTGATGGCTAATATTCCACTGGATACATGTACCATTTTATCTTCTTTATCCATTCATCTGTTGATGGACATTTAGGTTGTTTCCATGTCTTGGCTGTTGTAAATAGTGCTGCTGTGAACATAGGGGTACATGTATCTTTTTGAATTATAGTCTGGTCTGGGTATATACCCAGGAGTGGGATTGCTGGATCATATGGCAACCCTATTTTTAATTTTTTTGAGGAGCCTCCATACTGTTTTCCATAGTGGCCGCACCGAAAAAAATTTCTTTTTAACTTTCAGTAATCATATTGGTGATGGTAGTATTAATATTATTACTCTGAAATTATTATGTATGTAATGTGCAATAAAACAAAGAAATAATTATGAGATATTCAGATTCTATCTTCTCCCGAGTCTTTAGAATCATTATTGTTTGTGTGGAAGAAAGAAGACACAGATGTAATATAAAAGTGGTTGTGTGCAAACCCCGTAGTCTTGAATTCAAATCAGAAGTGCCAGTCAGTATATATTCATGTTATGCACATCTGTTCGTATCACTTTTGCTAGATAGGATGAGATATAACTCATCCTTTAGATCCTTTAGATGGCTGAAGAATATTCAGTTATATGGTTTTACCACAATTTATTCAAATATATATATATTTCCTCCCAAAATTTTACTATTACAAATCATGTGGCAATGTGTTTCCGAGTATATGAAAGAATATTTTTGAATGAGAAATTCCTAGGAATAGAATGCAGCGTCAAGGACTATGATCTTTGAAGTGTATTATATAATTGCCTTCCAAGGAGGTTGTATCAATTTGCATTTCTACTATGAATGGCTGAGAGTACTGTCTTCCCACAATCTCATTAACCTATTTTCAGTCCAATGGGGAATATATTGCTTTGATATATATTTATTTGATCATAAAGAGAATCTTTTTTCAAGTTTATAGGCCATTTGTATTTCTTCTTTTGTGAATTGCCTACTTAAAATTTGACTCATTTAAAGTCAAATGCTTTTATTGTTTATTTGTAGGCACTTTCGACATATTAAGGGTGTTTATACTTTTTCAGTTGTACATTTTGTAACTATTTTTCCTTAATCAGGCACTTATTTTAATATAAGAGACTTAAAATTTTTATGTAGCCAGACTCGTCAAACCCATTCCCCTTTTAATGACTCCTGGATTTTCTGTAACATTTAAAAAAATGGTCTACTTTACCTCCAAGTCATAATAATTCTCTCATATTTCTTCTAGTAGTTTTACAGTTCTTTATTTTACATTTAGATTTTTAATCCACTGAAACTTTATTATGTGTGGAGTGAAATAGGAGTGTATGCATGTATGTATCCTATCTATGAATCATCTATCTATCTATCTATCATCAGTCTGCCCAACAGATAGGCAACTTTCCAACAACCTTCAGAAAATAGTCTATCTATTCCCCCTTGATTTGAAAAGCCACTTTCTACTCACTAAATTATCATATGTAATAGGTGTTCTTTATACTTCATTATGTTACACTGATCTAAGCCTGTATCTTTGCTGGTACCATAGTCTTTTTTTTTTTTTTTTTTTTCTTAATGATGAGGGACAAGAGTTTGTAAAGTTTTTTTCTGTTCACGTATGTAAATGGGCCAAGACAACAGACAGACCTTGTTATATCAGCAATCTGCTCTATAAATCCTAGGCTCCCATTCCAGCTCATCCCTCTGGCTTCTTGGGTCCCCTTTTTGGCGTCCTGGTTCCCCTTAGCCTCTCGGTCTTATTTATCCCTCTAGGGGCCATTTCAGGTATTTCTATACCCTGACCAAATCTGTACCAAACTTTGAATTATTTTAGATTAATATACATTTCAACATTTGGAACTTGCTCTCAAGTTCCCTGCAGTATTATTCTTTCACATATGTCTTCACTATTCTTGCACATTTGCTTTCCAAATGACCTTAATGATCAATTTGTTAAATTAAAATAACTATTAGGATTTTGATTGAAATTGCATTATATTAATAAATTAATTTGGGCAAGAGTAAAGAAATATACAGTGCGTATCTTCACATCCAAGAATATCATCTCTCACTCTAGGTCTTTTGAAAAATGCCTTTCAGTACATTTTCATAGAAAGTGCTTGTGTTTTTCTCATTAAATGTATTTTTAGATGCAATATAATTGCTGTGGTATTTTGAATGTGGTTCTGCTTTCCAGTATATATATTTTTTCAGTATGTTTTACAACTGATTTCTGCTTATATAAAGTTAAGTTATCACATTGAAAAATATTTACCCCCCCGAAAGCAGGAGGCAGAGTCCATTCTTGTGGAGACCTTGAGGGATGGGAAAGGTGGGCTGGGGAAACACCTCTCCTGGGAGCATCACATGTGATTTTCTTCTCTTCTCCCACATTTGAGGGCTGGCTCTGTTACAAGGTGAGCCTCATTCCAGGGTGGATTTTTCCCTTGCTTGAGCCTTGGATACCACTAAGTCAGCACGTCAGCTCGCTCAGTGACCTTCCAGAATCTCCAGGCATCTGTGAGATTTATAACAAAATGCTACTCCTCCCTTTCCCAAGCCTCCCATCCTGTGCTCAGAGATGAGGTATCCATGGCATTACTGGTGGCCCAGAATAGTATCTATTTGCATCACACAAGTCAACATTTAATATGTACTATGTAGTCTTTCTTGATAAAACTTCTAAGTATACTTTATGGCAAGAGAGTTTAGATATTTCCTATAATATTAGATACTTTCAGGAGTTCTGGGGTAGGGAATATGCCAGCTTATTATACCTCGTGTTGCTAATTCCCTGTGGAAATTGGTACAAAATTGCACTGACATGGGCGGGACAAAACCTTAGGTGGTAAGTGAAGACATTGGGGTCTGTATTTACACACACACACACACACACCCCTTTCCTGGCTTTCGGGTAGGCTCAGTACCCAGCAGGCCTGAAGTCATGTACAGAGCCTTCACAATGAATAACTGTCTAACAAGTTGTACAATTTGGTTTAATGGGATGTCTGATGAGTAACACATGGTTGTTTGTCAACTAAAAATATGTTGAAGACCTTTCAGCAAACCAGGGGAGACATCTCTTGTGTCGCGTCTCACAAACAGCTGCGCCCTGCCCTGGGTACACATAATTGCTGAAACTGATTGGGGAGGGCTGGAAGTGTTGATGCTGTCGTATTAATTTGCTCCATAAATCAACACATGAACTTGACAGCCCTTTAAAATCTTTATCATCATGCATTTATCTTTTCTGTTCGGAAGGAGCCTTATCTGACTTCGATCCAAAGCAACTTATATTCATTAAGCAAATATTTCTTGAGCATTGACAGGTGATGAAGATTAGTATTGGCAGGGTCTGGGACCGTCTTCAAGGAGCTCACAGTCTCACAGGGAAATAGACATACAAGCAAAAAATTGCAACTTAGTGTGATCAGGGCGGTGATAGGCATTGAGGTAGTGTTGCTGCAAAGATTCATTCATTCTTCAGTCATTCATTTATTCATTCCACAAAGACTAAGACCTGCTAAGATAGAGGTGTGGCCTCTGCAGACACAGGACACAGTGCCTACTTCAGAGAGCTCAGTCTAGGAGCAAGAAAGAGACATACAAATGGATTATAAACAAATATAAGCTATGGCAATCTGTAGCGGGTATGGTGGGACAGGCCAGAGCAGGGAGAGGTCATCTCATGTAGGGGAATCAGGGAAGACTTAATAGGTGAAGTGGTGCTTGAGTTAAGTCTTGAAAGATGGGCAAGTGTTTATATCCTGGGCGGGTGAGGAAAAAAAATCAGTGATGGGAGTGGCATGTGCAAAGGCCCTTTTTTGCGGGGGGTGGGCGGTGCAGAGAGAACAGATTGTTTAGGACCAGGAAGTAGTGTGGCACGAACTGAGCATGGTGTGAGGCGGCTGTGGTGAGAGGGGCGGCCAGAGAATCAAGTGCAGGTCACATCATGAATGGTCTTAAATGCCCAGCCAGGGAGCCTAATGTTTTCCCCAAACCTCATTCACAGTCAAGTCCCAGCTTTGCTCTTCCTTCCTCGCATTAGAAATGTCAGCTCTGATTGTTTATGTGATGTAAAACACAAAGCAAAGTCTCAGGCTTGAGAATACCATGCACATGAAATAGAAAGCTTTGAATTAAGTTTGATTGCCTGTTTATGAGTTTTTTGGCTTGCTTATCTGTTCACTTTTTTATCAGGCCCCACCTTAGAACTAAAGAATCAATCTGAATATTAACAAGACATTCCCTCCTCCCCCCACCAGGTGATTCGATGCTGAATTAAGTATGAGGAGCATTGGTCCCCCAAAAGAGCCAGGTAAGTCTGACTTCAAAATTTCTCCTCTTTCTAAGACCTCATGTTGCTCTATTTTTGGTTACCTCCCAGGTTTATTCCTAAATATCATGAACAGTTTTGACCAGGAATAATGGATCTGTCATCAGAGGGTACATATTTCTACCTATAGTGTGAGTTTTGGGTTTAAAGTGCTGATACGGTTTGTGACTGATCAGAATGGAAAATAGCACATGGGGCTCCCAAATTTGTAAGGCTATGAAAAAGTCTTCATGGAAAATAGAGTAGAAAATTCTTCATTCTAACACAGATTCAAGTGGTTTCTTTTTAAGCTTTTTTTTTGATGTGGACCATTTTTAAAAAATATTTATTTATTTATTTATTTATTTTTGGCTGTGTTGGGTCTTCGTTTCTGTGCGACGGCTTTCTCTAGTTGTGGCAAGTGGGGGCCCCTCTTCATCGCGGTGCGCGGGCCTCTCACTATCGCGGCCTCTCTTGTTGTGGAGCACAGGCTCCAGTCGCGCAGGCTCAGTAGTTGTGGCTCACGGACCTAGTTGCTCCGCGGCATGTGGGATCTTCCCAGACCAGGGCTCGAATCCATGTCCCCTGCATTGGCAAGCAGATTCTCAACCACTGCGCCACCAGGGAAGCCCCGATGTGGACCATTTTTAAAGTCTTTATTGAATTTGTTACAATATTGCTTCTGTTTTATGTTTTGGTCTTTTGGCTGCAAGGCATATGAGATCTTAGCTCCTGGACCAGGGATTGAACCTGCACCCCAACATTGGAAGGCAAAGTCTTAACCACTGGACTGCCGGGGAAGTCCCTCAAATGTTTTCTCATGAAAGAAAATTCTGATATTAAAAAGAAACCCATACTGGGCATATACCCAGAGAAAACCATAATTCAAAAAGACACATGCACCCCAATGTTCATTGCAGCACTATTTACAATAGCCAGGTCATGGAAGCAACCTAAATGTCCATCGATAGATGAATGGATAAAGAAGAAGTGGTACATATATACATGGAATATTACTCAGTCATAAAAAGGAACGAAATTGGATCATTTGTGGAGACAGTTGGGTCATTTGTAGGTCCATTTGTTAATGGACCTAGAGACTGTCATCCAGAGTGAAGTCAGAAAGAGAAAAACAAATATTGTATATTAACACATATATGTGGAATCTAGAAAAATGGTACAGATGAACCGGTTTGCAGGGCAGAAATAGAGACACAGACGTGGAGAACAAATGTATGGACACCAAGGGGGAAAGTGGCGGGGGGGAGCGGTGGTTATGGGATGAACTGGGAGATTGGGATTGACACATATACACTAATATGTATAAAATAGATAACTAATAAGAACCTGCTGTATAAAAAAAATTCAAAAAAAAGAATAAAAATAAAATAAATAAAAAGAAACCCAATCTTATCAAGCCAATTTATTGGGCAATGTTTGCTGACGTTGCAAAGTATTTTCTTCTTTAACTACTCAGTGTGCTTACTTATTCATTGATTGATTGATTCATTCATTCCACAAACATTTGTTGCCTGTGCTGTGTCCTGGAGACAGAGGAGTAGTACATGGTCACTGTCCTCAAGGAGTTCATGATCTGGAGGAAGAGACAGATAAAACACTAATTACAACCCAATGTCATACGTGATAGATTACAGCCCTTTTGTGACACAGACTTTTCTGCTGGTCCCAATTTCAAGCATTTTGTTTAATGTGTAGACCACATACGTGAGGGTCTCAAAAAGTTGTCAAATTTGTGTACTGTCACCTTAGTTATATTCTAGTTATCAACAAAGTGCTTGGGAGTAGGGGAGTGGTACAGAGAAAGGGGTAACTTTGCTGGCTGGTGACAATTCATAGGGTTGATAACCTTCATTCACTCATTTGATAGATCTTTACTGAGGCAGGTATAGGAGTGGGGGACCGGGGGATTGGGCAGATTCTTGCAATATCAAGTATAACCTGTGGCAGAGTAAATGTCTGTCAATACATTTTTTAAAAATAAATTTATTTATTTTATTTATTTATTTTTGGCTGCATTGAGTCTTCGTTGCTGCACACGGGCTTTCTCTAGTTGCGGCGAGCGGGGGCTTCTCATCACAGTGGCTTTGCTTGTTGCAGAGCACGGGCTCTAGGCACGCGGGCTTCAGTAGTTGTAGCACGCGGGCTCAGTAGTTGTGGCACGCGGGCTCAGTAGTTGTGGCTCATGGGCTCTAGAGCACAGGTTGAGTAGTTGTGGCGCATGGGCTTAGTTGCTCCACGGCCTGTGGGATCTTCCTGGACCAGGGTTCGAACCTGTGTCCCCTGCATTGGCAGGTGGATACTTAACCACTGCGCCACTAGGGGAGCCCTGTAAATACATTTTTGATGGTGGTTTTTGTTTGAAAAATCTGAATGACCAAGGGGGATTGGGGATTAGGAATGAACAAGATATCATTGGTTCCTGTCCTTTGTCTACCAGAGAAGATGCTGCTAAATATATAATCAGATGATAAATCAACTAATTCTGCTTGTGACAAACATTTGGGGGAGGTGGAGAGTTCTATGAGAGTATGTGATGAGAGAGGTGACCCAGCCTGAAGCGTCAATAAATGCTTCTCTGATAACTGGAAATGTATAGTCTTTGACTTACATCACCCCATTTCCTCCTCCCCCAGGCCCTGGCAACCACTACTCAATTCTCTATTTCTGTGAAATAATTTGTGTGTGTGTGTGTGTGTGTGTGTGTTTAGATTCCCATATAAATGATATCATACAGTATTTGTCTTTCTCTGTCTGATGGCTTATTTCACTTAGCATAATGCCCTCCAGATATATCCATGTTGGTGCCAATGGCAGGATTTCCTTCTTTTTATTGGCTGAATAATATTCCATCATGCATGTGTGTATATATATATATTTTTAAAATTAATTAATTAATTTATTAATTAATTTATGGCTGTGTTGGGTCTTCGTTTCTGTGCAAGGGCTTTCTCTAGTTGTGGCAAGCGGGGGCCACTCTTCATCACGGTGCGCGGGCCTCTCACTGTCGCGGCCTCTCTTGTTGCGGAGCACAGGCTCCAGACGCGCAGGCTCAGTAATTGTGGCTCACAGGCCTAGTTGCTCCGCGGCATGTGGGATCTTCCCAGACCAGGGCTCGAACCCGTGTCCCCTGCATTGGCAGGCAGATTCTCAACCACTGCGCCACCAGGGAAGCCCGTGTATATATAGTTATAGCACATTTTCTTTATTCATCCACAGGTCAAAGGTACAAATTTTTAATTATAAGAAGAGTAAGTTCTCAGGATCTCATGTACAGCATGGTGACTGTAGTTAATAATACAGGATCGTGTACTTGAAAGTTGCTGAGGGTAGTTATTAGCCACACACACACACAAAATTAAGTATGTTAACTGAGGGAGGTGATGTTTATGTTAATAATCTTGATCTTGTTAATCATCCTATAATGTATATGTATAACAAATCATCACATTGTACACTTTAAATATATGCAATTGTATCTGTCAATTAGTCCTGAGTAAAGTTAAAAAAAGAGAGAAATGCTTCTCTGAGGCTATGACGCATGAGCTGGTACTTGAAGGGAGACTACTGGAGGGAGGTGCATTCCAGGCAGCAGGAACGCCAGGTGCAAAGGCCCCGGGGCACAGTGGAACTTGGTGCATTCCTCCAAATGAAAGCTAGTGTGGCTAGAAGAACATGGGCCATCTTGGAAGTTAGCTGTCCTCCTTACTTGGCGTTTGTTTAAATACTGAGTTCTCTCTCAGCCTTGTGGACAGGAGAGATGTGACAAAATAGAAAGAAACCTGGCCCAAGAGACCACTTACCAGTTATTTAACCATGGACACTGACCTCAGTTTCCCCATCTACCCCAATGGGGTTTCCTGCTCCCCCTCCCCCCGCTTATCTACAAGACATTGTGGATGGGAAAGTGCTTAGAAGCAGTACAAACTCTATTGTTATGAACTGTATTGTTATGAAGTCCCTGTCTCACCTTCTGTTACCTCAGGGATACATCTGTGGGGTAAAGCGAGGTAAAGTGGCTATGATCTTGGCTTCCATGTTGAAGGGTGGTGGTTAATTAAAAAGACTTAAGTTTTTCTTCTTAAGCACACAATAGCATTGTGGAAAACAGCTGACTGTCCCCAGCTGCCTGTAAACACCCAACCGGAAGCAGCAGACAAAGAGCTGATTATGACAGAAAGGCACCAGGCTGTTAGTGCTGAGCTGACAGATGTCATTAGCAAGTGGGAATGAAAGGGAAATTGGCCAGTTGCTGGGAAAGACGAGCCTCTCTGCACTTCTTAGAAATCCAGTGGGCAGTGCAATAGGGATGGCACTTGGATGGGGTGAGGGTCATGGTTGGGGATAGGGGTGTCTCAACCATAGATCCAGACCGTCTCCAGCACTGTGGGGACATGAGGATGTAATTATTCTCAGATCGGGAAGAGGTGGGAACCAGGGGAAGGCAGTAAATGAATCAAAGTTTAACTCTGAGGATTAACAGTTGAGGTACAACATGATGGGTTGAATGATGTCTCCCCCCACCCCGCGCCCTCCCCCCCAAGATATGTTGAAGTCCTAACTCCGAGTACTTCAGAATCTGATCTTATTTGGAAATAGGGTCTTTACAGAGGTAATCAAGTTAAGATCAGGTTGTTAGGGTGGGTTCTAATCCGATATGACTGATGTCCGTATAAGAAGGGGAAATTTGGACACAGAGCCAAACACACACAGAGGGAAGACGGTGTGAAGACCCACAGGGAAAAGATGGCCATATAACTGGAGTGATATATCTTCAAGGACTATATCAAGGGATGCCAAGGATTTGGCAAGGGATGCCAAGGACTTCTGGTCAACACCAGCAGCTAGAAGGAACAAGGAAGGATTTTCCCCTAAAGTTGTCAGAGAGAGCCTGGCCCTGCAACACTGTGATTTTGGAGTTCCAGCCTCCAGAACTATGAGACAATACATTTCTGTTGTTTTAAGCTACCCAGGTTTTGGTACTTTGTTACAGCAGCCCTGGGAAACTAATACAAAGAGCTTTCCATGAGGATCGTTTAACTTCTCAAACTTCTCCAAAAAGACAGAGGTATAATATTTTTGCCACAGATATGAGGGAGGCAATCATTTTCTCAGAGCCACTGCCAATTCATTCAAATACTTATCATATCCCGACAGTGCCCGCCTGCATGCATGCCTACTCTGTCCAGGCACCATGACAAGTAAAACATCTCAGTGGGGAGTAAAAGTAGATGCTTCACAGAAAAGCAGACCTGGACCAAATGTCTGCTCTGCTACTCCCATGCTGTGTGATCCAGGGCATGCAACCTTCTCGAGTCTCAGTTTTCATGTCTGTAAAAGGAGGATTATACCACCACTCTCCTGGGGTGCTGGGGAGATTCGTTGGGAATATGTATGTGAGGTGCTTAGCCCTGGCCAACCCGAGGAAGTGCTACAAAACTGTGATGCATTATGATTACTATGATCCTATCCAGCAGCTGTTTTCTTCAGCTGCAGGCATTTACTGGCTTGATGATCACAGACTGTGGGAGAAGATGTTCAGTGACACCAAAGTCTAACTCCCATAACTGACACCTTAGAGGATGGGGAATGGACACAGCTGGCCGTTTGCAGCCTCCCGTCTCCCTGGTGTCTGACTCAAGGGCCTGGGTGTTTTTTTTGCTGACTTCAGGCTTCTCCTAAACTCCACTCTGAATGCTGCCTGCTATGCTGAGAATCTCTTATAATCTCTTTCCCCTCTCTCCCATGGAAGCTCACAGTCCTTCATGTTGGTTAATCTATTTATTATTTACTTATTTATTTAATTTATTTTTGGCTGCGTCGGGTCTTAGTTGCGGCACGCCGGATCCTCGTTGAGGCAAGCAGGATCTTTCGTTGCGGCGCGTGGGCTCCCCTCTAGTTGTGGCATGCGGGTTTCCTCTTCTCTAGTTGTGGTACGCGGGCTCCAGAGCGCGTGGGCTCTGTAGTTTGCGGCACGCAGGCTCTCTAGTTGAGGCGCACAAGCTCAGTAGTCGCGGTACGTGGGCTTAGTTGCCCCACAGCACGTGGGATCTTAGTTCCCTGATGAGGGATTGAACCCGCGTCCCCTGCATTGTAAGGTGGATTCTTTACCACTGGACCACCAGGGAAGTCCCCATGATGGTTAATCTAAAAGGGATGCCTACACTGATTAAAAAACCTTACACAAAAGTGTGAACAAATGATAGTTCATACTACTCCTTGGGGTTTTACCATTTAAAATAGAGTTTGTTAACTTCAAAGAAGTTCTGTTTGATGGAGTGGTTGTGGGAAATATGTTTGTGGTCTGGATTTGGGGGATGGTACCTGCTATAGACTGAATGTTTGTGTCTCTCCCCGCTAATTCATTTGTTGAAACCTAATCCCCAGTCGAATGGTCTTTGGAGGTGGGGCCTTTGGTGATTAAGAGCCCTCATGAATGGGATTGGTGCCCTTATAATAGAGACCCAGAGAGCTCCCTTGCCCCTTCTGCCAAGTGAGGACACAGCGAAAAGATGGCCCTCTATGAACTAGGAGGTGGGCCCTTGCCAGACACTGAATCTGCCGGCACCTTCATCTTGGACTTCCCAGCCTCCAAAACTGTGAGAAGTGATTTCTGTGGTTTACAAGCCACCACTGCTATGGTATTTTGTTATAGCAGCACACGTGGGCTAAGATGGTATCCCTTTCTACTAAATGAACCCCAGAAAAAGACAGTGTGTCAGCAATGTAACACATTGTTTGTGAAAGGCTGCCCCTATGGTCTCTCCCATGACAAGCCACTGGCTTGGCCTCAGTTTCCACCTTCTGTACAGGATAGGAGGATTGTTTGAATTAACCAAAGGCATCTTGGCTTGCTTACTTGCTATTCCCAGAACTTGACTTATTCCCACTCCTGTGAGGCTGTTCCCTATGCCTTTTCTTTCTCTGTGTATTACCATTTTCACATTAACGAAGTCAAACCCAAACAGGACCCATGACTGGAGAATATGGGAAACTTTATTTCAGTTATTGTCTCAAACCAGCAATAAAAAGAGAATTCCTCCTAAGGCTAACTCTGGATTTGGCCCTGATATTCCCAGACTCTGACTTTTCACCTACCATTCCCTCTACCTGGAGTGTCTTTTGATTACCTTGACCTCCTGTTCAACTCCTACTTGTCTTTCAGGGCCCTGCTCACCTGTAACCCCCTCTCCGAAGCCTTCCATGCTGCTCTGTATCCCCGCTGAGGTGCTGGTCACATGGGATTGTTCACATATCCGTCTCCCCCTCTAGACTGTGAGGTTCTTGGGAAAGAGGACGGATCTAATTCAGAGGCCCAGGCATATAGTTGGGATTATTAACAATTGATGCACAAATGAGTAGATAAATGGGTGGAAAGAGGCAGAGAGAGATGGATGGATGGATAGATGGATGAATGGATGAAGGTGTGAGATAATTTCAGCATCTCTGACCCTGCTTCAGGTAGGGATGGAATTTACCTACAAGTTTGTGTTATCTTTTAATGTGGATACAGGTCTGCTCATAGCCAACATGAATGAGATAGATAGATGATGGATGGATGGATGGATGGATGGACAGATAGATGAGAAAGAGAGAGAGAGAGATTGATCGATCTACTATGGCGTGAGCAACTGAGAGTTCGTAACCTTCCCTGATGCATTTCATAAATAGAATGTATTAACTCCGAAGAAGATGGACTTGGTAGACTGTGTGGGAAATACTTTTGAGGACCACATTTGGGGGCAGTACCCCTTTGTCCTGCTTCTGTCAGAGGTTCCAAGCTTGCTCACCTGCTCCCACTTCCTGCTCTGGGTCTGGACGGCTCGCATCTCTGTGGCCTCCTGTCTCCTCCCTGCCTTGCCCTCCCGGCTGGATTTGACCTTCTCTGATTCGACCTGATGGGTCTCAGCTGGACCTCCCAGCTCCATGGGTGCTTGGGTGTGGCAGCACCGGAGGAACAGAGGGCCCAGTGGGAAGTCCCTACTCATGAAGGGCTGGAGAAGGAACAAGGGGCTCCGAGCTGGACCACCTGCCCCGGCAGCTGGGATGTTTGGAACGTGTTGCTCTCTGACGCTGCTAAGCTGGTGGCAGCTTTCAGACAGACACCCCGTGCGGTCTTCTGTGTGTGTTCTTGCTCTCTTTTATCTAAGATGAGTGGTGATTGAGGCTGGAGAGGAGCCTGTTGTCTGGAAAGAGAGCTGACCAGCAACAGGTTTTTATAAAATCCATGGTTCTTAAAGGAGAGAGCTCTGTCGATTTTGGGGTCCTAAAGATCCACTTTACACAAAACCTATATGTGCCTTTGTCTGAAGGGCAAGGGGGGCGGGTGGTCTCTTCCCCAAGGCTGAACTGTATTTGCAGGCAACCCCACCCTCCATGTATAAAAGGCATCCAAAGAAAGCCTCAGGCTAGACTAATCTGACTCCTTAAACTTGAGAGATTTTTATTCATGTTAGGGAGACTGAGATAACTTATTAGATAAAACAGTACTTGCGAACTTGGCAACCTTTAGCCAGGCCATCACTTCCCCTGCCTGGGTTTCAGTTTTCTTACCTATACCATTGTTAGAATGCTGCTGTCATACTTACTTCACGGAGCTGTGCAGATCAAATAAGTTCACATGCATTGTAAAATGTTAAACAAACGCTAAGGGTTGATGGTCATTATTATGAACATAGTACCAACCATCCATCTCAGAACCGAGGAAGTCTGCAAAGTGACCTGGAGAATTAATGGGACCAATGATAGTTATCCTTCGACATCCATCTCTTCACAATTGTCTGCGTCAGAGTCTCTGGGACTGGATGTGGAGAGGGGTGGGCAGGTAGTAGAATTGCAGTGAGTTTCTCTTCTTGGTTTTAGCATTTCTAGTTGAGGTTGTGTGGGTCGGTAAAGGGTGTTGTTAGAATATGAAACCCTAAGTCACATGAGGAGAGAATTACTGGTATTCAAGGCCTTCCAAAGTCTGCCCGGCAGGCCCTCACCCTCTGCTTTCCACTTTTACAATCATATTTTGTCTTCTCTAGACTTAGCTCTTTGCTACACTGAGGGACAGCCTTATCCTGCCAGGGACCCATCTAGTCTGGTCCCGTCTCCATATTTGGATCACACTTTTCCTTTTTCAGGAAGTGCGAAGTTGTGCAAGTCTGAGATTTTATCACAGCCAGGGGACCCAGGAATTCCTGAATTCTCGTGTCTATCCATTCTCCCTTCTATGATGTCCAGGAGGGAAAGCTATTCCCAGGATAATGAGAAGAAGGAGAAGGAGAAGGAGAGAAGGAGGAAGAGGAAGGGGAAACGGAAAAGGAAGGTAGCAAAGGGGGAGGGGGAGAAGGAAAGTTTGTTACATTGTTTAAGGGAGATTTAACCCCAAGAACTATGGTGGATTTCTGGTGTACCAGGCTAGACACTATGAAGAACTCCCTTTCGAAAATCTAAGTGGACTCAAGAGACATCAGAGTAGCTCACTCCATCCAAGTGCCTTAAGAACAGACCCAGGGGCTTCCCTGGTGGCGCAGTGGTTAAGAATCTGCCTGCCAATGCAGGGGACACGGGTTCAAGCCCTGGTCCAGGAAGAGGCCACACGCCGCGGAGCAACTAAGCCAGTGAGCCACAACTACTGAGCCTGCGCTCTAGAGCCCGTGAGCCACAACTACTGAGCTCATGTGCCACAACTACTGAGCCCATGCACCTAGAACCCGTGCTCCACAAAAGGAGAAGTCACTGCAATGAGAAGCCTGCGCACCGCAACGAAGAGTAGCCCCCGCTCGCCGCAACTAGAGAAAGCCCGCATGCAGCAACAAAGACCCAACGCAGCCATAAATAAATAAATAAATAAACAAATTTATTAAAAAAAAAAAAAAAAGACCCATCCTCAGCAGGGTCACCTTGTTGAGGGAAAAACTATACTCAGAGACCCTGGCAGACAAGTTTTGAGAGCATCAGAACAGGACTGAGGCCCCATTTCTGGAGCAGAGCTGTCCCAGGCTGTCAAAGCCGGCTTGATGGTGTGGGGTGGCCCCTGAGTCTGGACCCCTGCAGGAGAACAGAGAGGAGGCAAAAGGGACAGAAACCCATGTCCCTGCTGCAGGTCTTGCCACTCTGGCTGCGTGGAAGGCAGAGATAGAAAAGAAGAGGCCATGTTCATACGAATTTGATGCCACTTCCAGCCCAGAAGGACTTTCTCCCCCACCTCCCCACCCCTTTTTTATTGTTTTGAAAGTAAATTTTTAGTTTAGAACAAGAAGAGATATAACAAATCACTCATTTAAAAAAAAACTGACAAATACAGTGAACATGGTAGAAACTTAGAAAAGATAATTTTATTATTTTCTTGACATATCTCTAATATTTTTCTCCTATAATCTTTGGCTACATACTATCATTGTCTTCATATGGCCACAAATTTATATTAGTTTTCTATAGATAGAGGGATAATTCAGTCTTTCCTCTAGCATGACTGATGGAAATATATTTATTATTGTTGCTTTAAAACAGTTTTTTCCCAGTTTCACTACTCTTTATTGGTAATAGTATATATATTTATAGGAATTCTGTCAAATTTGGGAAAGCATTCTATCAGGTTTCTTATCCATAGAATCTCTTACAATTTCAGAGCAGATTTTTTTAATGCAGTTGCTAATTTTAAAAAATATTTTTTATTGAGATATAGTTCATATATCATGAAATTCATCCCTTTGAAGAATATAATTGACGAAGTTGTACAATTATCACCACTATCTAATTCCAGAACATTTCCAGCACCTCCAAAAGAAGCTGGGTACCCGCTGGCAGTCACTCCCCATTCTTTTGTCCTCCCCAGTCCCTAGCAGCCACGATTCTACTTTTTGTCTCTATGGATTTGTTTATTCTGAACATTTCCTGTAAATGGAATCATACGATATGTGGCCCTTTGTGTCTGACTTCTTCCACTTAGCATAATGTTGCCAAGGTTCATCCATGTTGTAGCATGTGTCTCTACTTCACTTTTTTATATGGCTGTATAATACTTCATTGTATGGATATACCACATTTTGTTCATCCATTCATAAGTTGGTGGGCATTTGAGTTGTTTCCATATTTTGGCTGCTATGAGTAATGCTGCTGTGAATATTCATGTGCAATTGTTTTCAAGGACATGTTTTCATTTCCCTTGGGTATATGCAGAGGAGTGCAATTGCTGGACCATGTGGTAACTCTATTTAACTTTTTGATCTTGAGACTTTCTTTTTTAAAAATTTTTTATTGGAGTATAGTTGATTTACAATGTTGTGTTAGTTGCAGGTGTACAGCAAAGTGAATCGGTTATACATACACATTTATCCACTCTTTTTTAAGATGCTTTTCCCATATAGGCCATTATAGAGTATTGAGTAGAGTTCCCTGCGCTATACAGTAGGTCCTTATTAGTTATCTATTTTATATATAGTAGTGTGTTTACACGATGGGCAATGATACCTCTTCACCTTGAAAGCAGGTTAAGGTTGGGTGGTGGTGTGGTGAGCTGGGGGAGGGGACTGTTGAGCACTCAGCGGAGGTCTTCCGGTGCTCCCTTCTCTCTTTTGATTGCCCAGAGCACTGTGTCCTGCGTCAGGGACACAGCAGGAAAAATAAACACATTTATGGGTTGCCTTTCTAAAAGGTAGAAAATGAAAGTAATTGTATTTAGTCCCACTAAATGCATTCTTGCCCTTTTAATTACTTAGCCTAGTGCTTAAGAGCGAGCTGTAGACCTGGGCTGCATGGGTTGGCGTCCCAGCTCCACTACTAACTAGCTGTGGACCTTGATTAAGTTACTTAACCTCCCAGCGCCTTGGTGTCGTCACCCATAACATGGGGAGACGCTAACACTAATACCTTCCTGTGGAGCTGTTGTCCTCACATGATAATACATGTGACATGTGAAACAGGGTCCCTGGCAAATGCTCAGCCTAAAGTGACCTTCAAAAGGTCACTCTGAGAGTGGGTGTGGAGGACAAGTAGGCAAGGGTGGGAGGGAGGAGATGGGGATAATGGTTAAAAGACTCTTAATCATTCAGTCTGTAATCAATAAGCAATTTGCTGGTGTTTCATGAGCCTTTAATCAGATAATTTGGGGCCATGATCCAGTTTTGATGTCATGTGAAACACATGGAGTGTATTTTATTTCACTTTACTTTACTTCTTTTTTTTTTACTGTTTTATTTCATTTTAGTTATTCATGCTACCTGGTGGACTTTATTTTATCATAGTTTCTTCATAGTGCAGTCAAGGACCTGGATAATTGATATGTTTTTCTAGGGCCCCTCCCCCTATCAAACACACATTATAACACTTGATTTTATGGGCTTCAAGTACAAAACAAGATCATATCATGTTTTATTTGAGTCCTACGATCAAAATGTAACTCTGTTCCCTGTGGCCAGGAGGTCTCTGAGGTGGAGGCTACTTGTCGCCCTCCTGGCCCTTCCATTACATGGAAAGGAGGGGCTGCTGAGAGGAGGGGGATTGTCCAGTGAGGGGGCCCCAGGTGCAGGCAGAAATCCACCTCTGAGTGAAGTATGTGGCTCTCCATCAGTGCACCTGGCTCTCTCCTGGCCATCAGGGGAGATTTGCACACTAGAAGCGTGAACATGGGCGTATTCATGAGGCTCATGCACAGAGGATCCAGTAGCTTCCAAGAGTAGCCGTCATCCTTTGTTCAGATTCCACATGCAGCCTGTGACCATAAATTGGATTTCCTTGGTCCCTTGATAGTGGGACCGAAGCTCTCTGGGAACAGGTATGGGTGTTCCGATAGTGGAGATGATCCATCCACCTGTGGGAATCAATGCTGTGCGCTCAGGGTCTGTGTGAGGAGCTTCACGGGATCTGGTCACCTCAGGGCACACGGACAAACGCCAGTGTCCAGCCCTCCGCAGCCGCAGATTTCTCTGCAGCTGTTTCCCTGAATCCAGGAAGAGTGGCCTCTGTACCTCTCATTAGGCAAAAGGCTAGTGTCAACAGCCATCAGTTTAGTTAACTGCCTGGGCTGATATTTCTGTCCCCAAATGAAGGGACATTTAACTTCCAGCTAAAAGCATCACTAGGAGTCTTTAGTAAAACCAATGCCAAGTTGATTTGTTTGTTCGATCCTGGTAAAGAGATAACATGGGCTTGTTTATGCTTATTTTTTCCCCAATACAATCATTGACTTTACCTAGAGCTTTTTAAAAAATGAGCTAAAAGCCGCAGTTGAGTTAATAAACAGAGTTGAAAACCTCCAAACTGATAATGCAGGTGCCATCTACTGATTGGCCACCCTTGATGGACATGGCCCAGCAGGTGACTCTTGGCTGCATTGTGCAGGGCAGGGACTCTGTTTTCTAGAAATCTACATTTCTTTTAGACCCCTCTTTTAGTCCAGAGTCTGGGCCCTTGGGCACAATCAGTGTAGTTGCGTGCCTTCCAAGAATTTAATATCATCGTCAGCCTGGCAGGAACTTAGCTTTCTTACGAGTTTTGGGAGGTTGTGAGTGCCATCCACCCCACATTTAGATTCCCGCTGGTGACAAGCCTGGTTCCTCTGTGTGAGCATTGCATTTTAACAATGACATTAGCTAATTTTATTGAAAGCTTAAGATGAGACCAGCATTGTTCTGATCACTTTATGTGCCCTATGAGACAATGGTGTTACTGTCCCCATTTTACAGATAAGGAAATGGAGATCCAGAGAAGATAAGCAACTTGCCCAATAATAACTAACATCACAGAGCTCTTTTCCTGTATCAGACTCTCCACTCTCCATGTGCCGGGTTCTTCACATTACCTTTATTAAATCTTCAATGATATAAGTACTATTATTATTTACATTTTTGTTTATGAGGATGCTCAGGTGCAAACAGATCAACTAACTTATTCAAGGTCACAGAGACGATGTAAGTCAGGCTTGGGCAATACCTTGGCCAGGGTTGTTTCAGTTCTCAACCATCATGCTATCCCACCCCTCAGGAGATATTTAACTAGAATAACTTGGTTATTTGTGAGCTTAGATATGTTGTTGAATTTTCCCCTTCAAGGCGTAATGAATTGCCTAAAATGATTATTATGCTTTGTCCATAATTTATTTTCATTTCTGAAGCCAGTCTGCAGAAACTTAAAATATATCAGACTGAACACTAAATGAGATTTCTACAACCTTTTTGTAAAAAGTAATCGGCAATATCCATTAAAACAAATAACACACTTATCTTTTTTATTCACTATTCCCACTTTGGGAAATTCTTCTATAGAAACAAAAGCACCAGGGAGATTAAGTATATGATGAAGGAAGTTTTTGTAGCATTGTTTGTAATAACAAAAACTGGGGCGAGCCTGACAGCCCATCATTGGGGTGGAGGGAGTGGAGACTTGTGAGTAGATGGATAAAGCTACTACAGTGGCTAAATCCCATTGTCCATAGAATGGGATGTTGTGTAGCTATGACCTGGAGTATGGTTAGGTGATAGAAACAAGTAGCAGAAACACCTGCAGAGGAAACAATTATTTAAAAAAACAAGCTAGTGTCACACACCTTCCTACATACATGTGCATTTGACTGTTTGAGTCTTAGAAGCATGGAGAGGGGTATGGAAGGACACACTTGCTGTTAACATTCATTACATGGGAGGTGGCCCATGCAAGGGGAAGAATGAAGTTGGGGTGCACTCTTTTTTGTGTGTGTGTGAAGGTTTTTTAAAAAAATTAATTAATTATTTTTAAAATTAATTAATTATGTTTATTTTTGGCTGCGTTGGGTCTTCGTTGCTGCGCACAGGCTTTCTCTACTTGCGGCGAGTGGGGGCTACTCTTCGTTGTGGTGCACAGGCTTCTCATTGCAGTGGCTTCTCTTGCTGTGGAGCACAGGCTCTAGGCACGCAGGCTTCAGTAGTTGTGGCTCGTGGGCTCTAGAGCACAGGCTCAGTAGTTATGGCGCACGGGCTTAGTTGCTCCACGGCATGTGGGATCTTCCTGGACTAGGGCTCGAACCCGTGTCCCCTGCATTAGCAGGCGGATTCTTAACCACTGCGCCACCAGGGAAGTCCAAGGGTGCGCTCTTAATTTTCTGTGTTGTTTCATAGGAGGTGTTGAACCTGTACATTTGAAGCTTTAAAAAAAACTTTTAAAAACGGAAGTATAATTTACATAGTGAATACTTAGTTCGGTACGGGCATGCATAGCAATATCTTAACTGTACAGCTCAATCAGGTTTGACAAATGCTTCCAGCCCTGTAACCCACACCCCTGTCCAGATATAGGACACCTCCACCACCCCAGGGAGCTGCTTTGTGTGCCCCTCCCGACCCCCCATCATTCCCTGCTACCCCCTCTACCAGAAGCAACCACTGGTTCGATTTCTTTCACCATAGGTTAGCTTTTCCTGTTCTAGAACTTTATGTAAATGGACTCAAACCGTGTGTACTCCTTTGCGTGGCTTCTTTTGCTCAACACAGTGTTTCTGAGATTCATCCACTTTGCTGCATAAATCAGTAGTTCGTTCCTTTTTGTTGCTAGGTAGTATTCCACTATATGGATAAACCACAGTTTATCCTTTCTCCTGTTGATGGACATTTGGGTTGGCTGTTATGAATAAGCTGTTATGAATGTTCTTGTATAAGTATTTTTTCCCTGTGGGCGTACGTTTTCATTTCTCTTGGATAAATACCTGGAAATAGAATTGCTGGGTTGAAGGGTAGGCATATAGGCATATGCTTAACTTTATAAGAAACTGACAAAGTTTTCCAAACTTCTCGTAATTTTGCACTCCCGTCAGCAAAGTGTGAGAGGTCAGATTGCCCCACGTCCTTACCTGGCAGTTTGATACTGTTAGTTTTGTATTAGTCAATCTATTGGGTGTATAGCAGTATCTCCTTATAGTTTTCATTTACATTTTCCTAACGACTCATAATGTTGAGCACTTTTTCATGTCCTTAAATGCAGACTTCCTGGTTCCAGCTATATGGTTAACCTTATATGAATACCACATTTTCTTGATTAATGTAGCTTTATAGTAAGTTTTGAAACCAAGTGGTGTAAGTCCTTCAATTTTTTCTTCTTTTGCAAAATTGTTTTGTTCTGGCTCTCATCAAAGTTTTGGTTACAGTTCTTACATATATTTTGTTAAATTTATCCCTATATCATGTTTTTTGATGCTCTTATAAGTAGTACTGCTAAAATTACAGTTTCCAGTTGTTTCTTGCTAGTATGGAAATACAATTAATTATTGTATGTTGATGTTGAGGCTGTATCCTGCAGATTTGCTAAGCTCACTTTTTAGTTCTGTTTTTTTTTTTTTCTCAGCTTCCTTAGGATTTTCTACATACGTGACTATGTTACCTGCAAATAAACAATTTTATTCCTTCTTTTCCAATCTGTACACCTTTTTTTTTTTCTTTTACCTGCTTTGATGCACTGGTTAGGACTTCCAATAAATGCTGAAGTGGTGAGAGTAGGCATCCTTGCCTTGTTCTCTACCTTAGGGAGAAAGTATTCTGTGTTTCACCATGAAGGGTGACATTAGCTGCAAGGTTATTATGGGAAACCCTTATCAGATTGAGGAAGGTTCATTTTTATTCCAAGTTTGCTGAGCATTTTTATCATGAATAAGTGTTGGATATTGTCAAATACCTTTTCTGCATCTTTTTTTTTTTTTTTTTTTTTTAATATTTATTATGTAGTTACTTTTTATTTATTATTTATTTTTGGCTGTGTTGGGTCTTCGTTTCTGCGCGAGGGCTTTCTCCAGTTGCGGCGAGTGGGGGCCACTCTTCATCGCGGTGCGCGGGCCTCTCACTATCGTGGCCTCTCTTGTTGTGGAGCACAGGCTCCAGACGCGCAGGCTCAGTAGTTGTGGCTCGCGGGCCCAGTTGCTCCGCGGCATGTGGGATCTTCCCAGACCAGGGCTTGAACCCGTGTCCCCTGCATTGGCAGGCAGATTCTCAACCACTGCGCCACCAGGGAAGCCCTTCTGCATCTTTTGAGCTACTCATAGGCAGTTTCTCCTTAGTCTGTTAATATGCCAAATTATATAGATTGATATTTGAATGTTAAGCCAATCTTGTAATCTTGTGATAAACCTATTTCGTCATGATGTATTATTTTATATATCTATATATTTCAATTTGCTAACACTTTATTAAGGATTTTTGTATCTGTGTTCATGAGGGATGTTGGTTTGTGGTTTTTCTTTTCTTGTAATTTCCCTTTGGTATGGTTTTAGTACCACAGCCGTGTTGGTCTTATAAATGAGTTTGTCAGTATTTTCTTCCCCTGTTTTCTGGAAGAGTTTATGTAGAATTGGCATTATTTTTTCTTAAGTGTTTTTATATGATTCAGCAGTGAAGCATTATGCATCTGGAGTTTTCTTTGTGGGAAGGTTTTTGATAATAAATTTAATTTCTTTAGTAGGTACAGGGCTAGTTATATTTTGTATTTCTTCCTGTGTCAGTTTTGTAATTTATGTTTTACAAGAAATTTGTCAATTTCATTAAATTATTTAATTTAGTGGCATAAATTGTTTAGAATGTTTCCTTCTTTTTACTGTTGCAGTGTAGATAGTGATGTCTTCTATTTCATTTCTGATATCGGTAAATTTGTATTGTTGCATGGTATATATTTTTTCATCTTTTTATTTGTCATTTATCTTTTTCTTCATATTTAAAGTGAATCTCTTGTAAACAGAGATTTATAATTAGATTTTGCCTAAAAAAAACCAACCTGAAAATCTCTGCCTTTACGTTTAACATGATTATTTGTATGGTTGTGTTTAAACTTACCATCTTTCAGTTGTTTTCTGTTTGTCTTCTTTTTTCTTCTTTCCTGCCTTCTTTTGGACTAATTGAGCATTTTTTTTGATATTACATTTTATCTTTTGTATTGGATTTTTACCTATACTTATTTGTTAATGTTGTATCACTTACAAAATAATCACATATTGAATGATTTAAGAGCCTTGCAGTAGCGTACGTCCATATGCCCATCGTATTCTTTATGCTACTGTTTTCATATATTTTACTTTTATATATGCTATATTCCCTGAAATACATTGTCGGTTTTGTAAGCAGTCAATTGAATTTTAGAGAAATTTTCCTTCAGCCTGAATAACTTCCTAAAGAAAAAAAAAAAAATTTTGGCATTTGTCTACTGGTGATAAACTTTTAAAGTTTTTGTTTATTTAAAAATGTTTATTTGTATTTTCATTTTAAAAGATATTTTCACTGAATTTGGAATTACAGTTAACAGTTTTTTTTCCACTTTAAAGATGTTCCATTATTTTCAGGTTTGCATTATTGCTGATGAGGAGTCAATGATAAGTCGTATCATTTCCTGCTCTGTAATGTGTCCCCCCCCCCCTTTGGCTCCTTTAAAGATTTTCTCTTTCTCTTTGGTTTTCAGTTATTTTATTATGATGTGCTTAGATTTGGTTTTCATTAAGTTTATCCTGCTTGGATTTTGTTGAGCATCTTGAACCTGTGGATTGATATTTTTCATCAATTTTGGACAATCTTTGGTATTACTATTTCTTTAGTTTTTTGGGTTTTTGTTTGTCGGTTTGTTTTTTTGGACCCAAATCTCTCTCTCCTCTTCTTTCGGCCCTCTATTTATCCAAGAGGCCACTGAGGCTTTGTTTATTTAAACAAATTAATAGACCTTTGTGGGGGAACAGTTTTAGATTTAAAGAAAAATTGAGTGAAAAGTACAGAGAGTTCTCATATACCCCCTTACTAACACCTTAAAGTTTCTGCTGTTTACTTTTTATTGGGGTATAGTTGTTTTACAATGTTGTGTTAGTTTCTGCGATACAATGAAGTGAATCAGCTGTATGTATACATATATCCCCTCCTTCTTGGACCTCCCTCCCACCACCCCACATCCCATCCATCTAGGTCATCACAGAGCACTGAGCTGAGCTCCCTGTGCTATACAGCAGGTTCCACTGGCGAGCTGTTTTACACATGGTAGTGTATATACGTCAATTGCAACGTACCAATTCATCCCACTGCCCCTTCCCCCCACCCCTGTGTCCACATGTCCGTTCTCTTCATCTGCGTCTCTATTCCTGCCCTGCAAATAGGTTCATCTGTACCATTTTTCTAGATTCCACATATATCCGTTAATATACAGTATTTGTTTTTCTCTTTCTGACTTACTTCACTCTGTATGACAGACTCTAGGCCCATCCACATCTCTACAAATGACCCAATTTCATTCCTTTTTATGGCTGAGTAATATTCCATTGTACATATGTACCACATCTTTATCCATTCATCTGTTGATGGACATTTAGATTGCTTCCGTGTCCTGGCTATTGTAAATAGTGCTGCAGTGAACATTGCGGTGCATGTCTCTTTTTGAATTATGGTTTTCTCAGGGTATATGCCCAGGAGTGGGATTGCTGGGTCATATGGTAGTTCTGGTTTTAGTTTTTTAAGGAACCTCCATACTGTTCTCCATAGTGGCTGTATCAATTTGCATTCGCACCAACAGTGTATGAGGGTTCCCTTTTCTCCACACCCTCTCCAGCATTTATTGTTTATAGATTTTTTGATGATGGCCATTCTGACTGGTGTGAGGTGATACCTCATTGTAGTTTTGATCTGCATTTCTCTAATAATTAGTGATGTTGAGCAGCTTTTCATGTGCCTCTTGGCCATCTGTATGTCTTCTTTCGATAAATGTCTGTTTAGGTCTTCCACCCATTTTTTTTTTTTTTTTAATTTATTTTATTTATTTATTTATTTTTGGCTGTGTTGGGTCTTCGTTGCTGCGCACGGGCTTTCTCTAGTTGCGGCGAGCGGGGGCTACTCTTCGTTATGGTGTGCGGGCTTCCTCATTGCAGTGGCTTCTCTCATTATGGAGCACGGGCTCTAGGCACGCAGGCTTCAGTAGTTGCGGCACGTGGGCTCAGTAGTTGTGGCTCACGGGCTCTAGAGCACAGGCTCAGTAGTTGTGGCACATGAGCTTAGTTGCTCCACGGCATGTGGGATCTTCCCAGACCAGGGATCGAACCCGTGTCCCCTGCATTGGCAGGCAGATTCTCAACCACTGTGCCACCCGGGAAGCCCTTCCACCCATTTTTTGATTGGGTTGTTTGTTTTTGTGATATTGAGCTGCATGAGCTGTTTGTATATTTTGGAGATTAATCCCTTGTCAGTTGCTTCATCCACAGATATTTTCTCCCATTCTGAGGGTTGTCTTTTCGTCTCATTTATGGTTTTCTTTGCTGTGCAAAAGCTATTAAGTTTAATTAGGTCCCATTTTTATTTTTGTTTTTATTTTCATTACTCTAGGAGGTGGGTCAAAAAAGATCTTGCTGTGGTTTACGTCAAAGAGTGTTCTTCCCATGTTCTCCTCTAAGAGTTTTATAGTGTCCGGTCTTACATTTAGGTCTTTAATCCATTTTGAGTTTATTTTTGTGTGTGGTATTAGGGAGTGTTCTAATTTCATTCTTTTACATGTAGCTGTCCAGTTTTCCCAGCACTGCTTATTGAAGAGACTGTCTTTTCTCCATTGTATATTCTTGCCTCCTTTGTCATAGATTAGGTGACCATAGGTACATGGGTTTAACTCTGGGCTTTCTGTTCTTCCATTGATCTATATTTCTGTTTTTGTGCCAGTACCATACTGTCTTGATTACTGTAGTTTTGTAGTATAGTCTGAAGTCGGGGAGCCTGATTCTTCCAACTCTGTTTCTCTTTCTCAAGATTGCTTTGGCTATTCGGGGTCTTTTGTGTTTCCATACAAATTGTAAAATTTTTTGTTCTAATTCTGTGAAAAATGCCATTGGTAATTTGATAGGGATTGCACTGAATCTGTAGATTGCTTTGGGTAATATAGTCATTTTCACAATATTTATTCTTCCAATCCAAGAACATGGTATAGCTCTCCATCTGTTTGTTTCATCTTTAATTTCTTTCATCAGTGTCTTATAGTTTTCTGACTACAGGTCTTAACATCTTGCATTTGAATGCTTCATTTGCTATAATTGATATACCTACACTGATGTGTCAATATCACCCAAGGTCTGTAGTTTACATTAGGGTTTACTCTTTGTGTTGTACATTCTATGGGCTTTGACAAATGTATGATACATGTATCTACCATTGTCATATCATAGAGAATAGTTTCATCATCCTAAAATTTCCTTGTGCTCCGCCTATACATCTCTCCCTCCCATCCCCCAAACTCCTGGCAAACACTGATCTTTTTATTGTCTCCATAGTTTTGCCTTTTCCAGAATGTCATGTAGTTAAAATTATACAGAATGTAGACTCTTCAGAGTGACTTCTTTTACTTAGCAATATGCATTTAAGTTTCCTCCATTTTGTTTCTGTTTTTTAAATTGAAGTATAGTTGATTTATAATAAGTCTCCTCCATGTCTTTTTGTGGCTTGATAGCTCATTTCTTTTTAGCACTGAATCATATTCTGTTGTGTGGCTGTATCATGATTCGCTTATCCATTCACTTATTGAAGAACATCTTTATTGCTTCCAAGTTTTGATAATTATGAATAAAGGTGCTGTAAACATTCAAGTGCAAGTTTTTGTGTGGGTATGTTTTCCACTCATTTGAGCAAATACCAGTGAGCATGATTGGTGGATTGTATGGTAAGAGTATGTTTAGTTTTATAAGAACCTGTCAAACTGTCTTCCAAAGCGTATCATTTTGCATTTCCACCAGCAGTGAATGGGCATTCCTGTTGCTTCAGAACCTTGCTGGCATTTGGTGTTGTCAGTGTTCTGGATTTTAGCCATTCTAATAGGTATCTTGTGGTATCTCATTGTCATTTTAATTTGCAATTCCCTAATGACACATGTTAAGCATCTTTTCATATGTTTATTCATCATCTATATATCTTCTCTTGTGAACTGTCTGTTCAGATCTTTTGGCCATTTTAAAGTTGGGTTTTTTGTTTTCTTATTGCTGAATTTTAAGAGTTCTTTGTATATTTTGGATGCCAGTCTTTTATTAGACATGTGTTTTCAGTGACTTTATCCCAGTCTGTGGCTTGCATTTTCATTCTCTTAACAGTGTTTTTGTTTTTTGTTTTTTTGCAGAGTAGAAGTTTTAAGTTGTAATGAAGTCCAACTTAGCAATTTTTTCTTTCATTGATCATATTGTTGGTACTGTCTCTAAAAAGTCATTGCCAAACCAAAGGTCACCTAGATTTTCTCCTGTTATCTTCCAGGAGTTTTATAGTTTTGTGTTTTATAGTTTTGAGTTAATTTTTGTGAAAGATGCAGGTCTGTTTCTAGATTTTTTTTTCTTTTGCACGTGAATATCCAGTTGTATCAGCTACTTTTGTTGAAAAGACTATCATTTCTCCATTGAATTCCCTGTGCTCCTTTGTCAAAGATCAGTTGGCTGTATTTGTGTCTGCCCTTTTTTTTTTTTTTTTTTTTTTTAAATCTCTGTGCTTCAGTTTACATAGCTTCTATTACCCTGTCTTTAAGTTCACCGATCTTTTTCTGCTACAGTGTCCAATCTGCTTTTATGCCCATCAACTGAATTTTTCAGTTCACATATTTTATTTGGGGGTTCTCAAATTTCTTTTTGATTCTTTTCAGTAGTTTCCATACCTCTACTAAAATTCTGAATCTATTCCCTAATTACTTTAAATCTTTGAACAGATTTCTGATAGCTGTTTCAAAACACTTGTCTGTTAATTTCAACCTCTCTATTCTTGGTCTGTTTCTTTAGACTTATTTTTCTCTTGATTATTGGTCACACATTACTGATTCTTCACATGACTAGTAATTTTTGATCATATATTGGAAATTATGGATAACATTGGATTTTGTTATTTTCCTTTAAGGAGTGTAGATTTTTTTCTGGAAGACAGTTAATTTACATTAAAAAACCCCAACTTAATTCTTTCAGGCGTTTAAAAAAGCTTTCTTAGGGTTGTTTTAGAATAGTCCACTTGGTTAGAGTGGTAAGGTGTGTTCTCCCTGAGGTCTCTGAATGACCAGGATGTTCAGGGATTTATCTCAACTCTGACTGGTTGGAAGTACTTTGTTTCCCAGCACTGTAGGATCTCCAGTCAGGTCACAATCACTCAGTAGTTGTTCTTAGCCAAGTCTTTTGGCATCTTGTCCTGTGTAAGTGCAGCTTAGTATTTGACCAAAGATTTTTTTTTTATCTTTAAAAAAAAAAAATTAATTAATTAATTTATTTATTGGCTGCGTTGGGTCTTTGTTGCTGCACGGGGGCTTTCTCTGTTGCGGCGAGCGGGGGCTACTCTTCCTTGCGGTGCACGGGCTTCTCATTGCGGTGGCTTCTCTTGTTGCGGAGCATGGGTTCTAAGAGCATGGGCTTCAGTAGTTGTGGCACATGGGCTCAGTAGTTGTGGCTCATGGGCTCTAGAGCACAGGCTCAGTAGTTGTGGCGCACGGGCTTAGTTGCTCTGCGGCATGTGGGATCTTCCCGGGCCAGGGCTCGAACCCATGTCCCCTGCATTGGCAGGCGGATTCAACCACTGCACCACCAGGGAAGTCCCTGACCAAAGATTTAAGAGGACCTTTATGCATATTTCTGGAGCTCCTTTTTTATGCCACGCCCTCCTCTCCAGTATTTTACCCCGCAAATTCCAGGTGCCTCAGCAGAGCTCCAGTCTTTGTCTCCTCAGCTCCCAGAGACCACTGTGGTCTGTTTGGCCTCCATCTTCCTGCGAGGTCTGGACAGCAAGTTCAAACCAAAAACCAGGTCAACAAAGGCTCCCGTTTCCCTCCTTTGTTTCCCTCCTTCATGGATCACAACCTTGTGCTGCCTATTATCCAATATCTGAAAACAGTTGTTTCATATATTTTGTACAGTTTTCTACTTGTTGACAGCAAGAGGGCTAGTCTGATACCAGTTTGTTTGTTACAGCTGGCAGGAGAAGTGCAATCACTTAATGTTTTTATAAAAGAGAAATAAATCGCAAAGTATTATCTAGCCAGAAGCATCTAGGGTCATTGAATGGGATGAGATAAATAGTAGAACTTTTTGGTTTGTGGGACACTTAGGAGAAATGCCTTCTTTCTCCTATTCTCCCTTTTCCCCAGCCGTGGACATTTAGAGGGCTGGTATCTGAGTGAGGGAGGGGAAAGGGGAAAAGTAGCCACCCCTGCTGTCTCTAGCTTAAGTAAAAGTTCCCATCCTTATGGCCCAATCTGGTCCATCAGGAGCCTGCAGGAAATGTGGGACAAATAAAGAACACATCTTTGTTATCTCTGACCACTGAGCACACATCCCCATCGGGGGACCGTGGTGAGGTGGATGGTGGTTGTGATCTAGAGCATTTAGAGGGCAGGTTCCTAGAAACTAACCATCACACACAGTCTCCTTTGGCCCACAGACAGGGATAAAAAAGCCAGAGGATCAGGGTCCGATAGATGAGGAAACAGGAGAGGTTAAGGGGCAAAGGTGTGAGCCAATGGGTGGGAGCCCAAGGCTCTGCTGAGAATGGGTCTGGAACTCTGACACTTAGTCTCAGAGGTTGAACGCTACCATGGAACCCAGGCCCAAGGGAGGCATATACAGCAGACTTTCTACTTGGGACTTCTACCTGGGGATAGGATAATATACACATTGAAATTGAACTCTCCCAACTGGTATAGAAAATCAAATTTATTCAAGACAAAGCTTCCTGGGACAGTCTGTGGAAATACCAGAGGCTTCTCTTCTGGGTCAAGTACCCCCACCCTACTGAGTGCCCAGCTTTACCCTGAGAGAAGTCTCTGTCCCGGTGGGCAGGCTGGTGGAAAAGGGCCTTTGCAGTGTCAGGAAAGGCTTGATCTGGGTTCTGAGTCACATCCCACGGGGCCATCAGTGGGAGTCTAGGGATTGCACTGGGAAGGGGGCTCTTTGAGCTTGAGTCACCTCTCCTGCCTTCCAAGTTTCTGGACCCCCACTCGTCCTCTCGCTAGGCAGAAGGAAATTTTCTTTGACTGAGAACCTCCTTCATAACTGACCAGCTTTCCTCCCTCTTAGACACAGCTCTGAAGCTGCTGGTAAATTATTTTTAGGAAGCAAAAAACAGGCAGATGGAGTCCACCAAGTTGATCATTGGAAATGGTTTCTCCAAATTTCTTCATTAAGAACATTAGGCGATTAAACTAGAAACAGCTCTTAGAGATTTCCTACCTTGGGAAATCTGATTTTAAACGATGCTGGTAAATGCAGGCTTTGAATCCAGGCTGCTAGGTTGGTTCAGCAAAACAATTTCTACCACAATAGACTGCCTCTTGGTACAGTTTAAAAGAAAAAAAAAACAAAAAAGGGCCCTCTTTCAAAAACAGCAGCTCTATGTGGAGAGCCCAGGGTGCAGAGATGAGGAAGGATTGCAGCCCAGCGACTTCATGCTGCAGAAATAGAACAGGAGAACTGTAATTAGAGACGTTCCCACCCCCCTGCGCTGCAGCAGGCGATGGTGGATTTTGCCAGACAAAGCAATCTTAAATAGGGGTTTTTAGGAACATCCAAACTAGAGTGTCTCACCATGACATTTTGTTGCTTGGAGAGCTTGCTGTGGTGGTTTGGTAAGTTTTCAAGTTAAAGCAACACTTGGATTATCACATTCCCGAATCAGGACTGAGAAGATTCAGGCTGTCTAAATAAAGGGAAACAATCCTATTTAGTGGCCTCCAAATGTAATTAAACTGCCAAGTCAGTAATTTTCTAAATGTGGACACCTCATGCGTGCCTAACACCTTCGTTCCCCAATCAAAACGCACTAAAGGAAGGAAGAAAACAAAACAAAACAGAGATTTCACAGCGCACCCCTAAAAATTTAGCCTCCACCCTGCATGTGTGTGACAAACTTGTAGCCAAGTTAGGCGTTGCTGAGAAAGTCGCCCGTTTCACTTTACAAAGGCGGCCGAACGCTGGTCGGAATCTTGGCACAGGCCGGGGTCCCCCATGAAGTGAGGTGGGAGAGTCCCAGCTAGAAGCCCAGAGCATCGAAGCGGAGAAGCGGAGGGACCAGGACTGACCGTGGGCTGTCTTTGACTCCTGGGCCTGCCCTGCCCTAGGCTTACTGCCGGTAGCAAGGGCTTTGGCCACGGGCACCTTTAGTGGGTGTTGGTTTTCCTCTAGCCACGGAGGCCAGCAGCCACAGAGCTGGCAGGTACTATGTGCATGTTTCCTGGTTGTTCATGTCAAGGAAGTGGGGAGAGAAGGCCAGACAGAAGAACGTCCAGCTCTGTGGCCGTGGCTCTGCGATAACTCGGGGGATAGCAGAGCGTGGTGAGAGGCGGCGTCCAGTGCACTGGGCTTGAAGTGGCTTGGGGTGGGCTCTGTCCAGTGCTGGCCTCCCCCCCGAGAGGCAGCCGAGCTGGGGGCGGAGGGTTCCATTTTAGCAGGAGGCTAAAGCAGGGGCCACGCAGTTTACTGGGCTCCTCTCGTGAAAGGAGTTGCATACTGGCAGAAGTTTCAAATTCAGACTGCGGGACCCAGCTATTTCTGTTGAAAACATTTGAATGGCTTTTCCGCCTCTTCGTCCACAGTGTCAGATGGGCACACGTCCAGGCCTGCCTCCGCGCCCAGCCAGCCTCCAAAAGCCGCTCTGGTGCGCTCTCTGCCGAAACCGTGAGGAGCCCGGCTGAATAAATGGCCCTGCAGAGCTCCGTGAGCGCTCATGTTTCATATGCACTTGACCTCTTTGTCTTTCAGAAACGAAATTTATTGAGTTTGGATTCCAGCGCCCCCGGGCCCCCACTAACATCTAATTAACGAGCCCACATTTTGACTTCAAAAGTGCAGGGGAAAATGAGATGTATTATGATGTTCTCTCTGCAGGAGCCTTGGGGGAGGGGCTGGGGAGCTGAGCCAGGGGTCTTTTGAAGTGTCTGAGTTGGTGGTCGGCCGTTCTGCCAGAACGCAAGATAAGCAGGTCAGCCTTCCTTTGCTGCTGTCTTTTTTTTTTCCCCAATAAAGAGCGATTATCTTTCCTTTTGTTGCCATTGACCCTTCTTGGCCTGAATTTCCCAGGCTCTGAGTCTGAGTTCCTTTGTTGCATCAACAGACAAGGGGGCAGCCAAATGTATCCCCCCAACCCCCGAATAGTCTCCTCTTGCCTCGCCACTCTGCCTGAATCCCTACCACGAAAACCCGCTTCTTTATCATCAGGGCTGTGTGTCTAGAAAGCACCATGGAAATACATCATGAGAGACAAGGTAATGGATTAATCCACAAGAAGGAGACTCATGACTTATTGGAGTAGTGTTTGAGAACTACTGATTCAGTCCAATTCCCTATTTTCAGGCTGCAAAGGTAGAAGGATAGAGGCAAGGGAGGCAAATTTGATATTTGTCCAAAGCAACAAAGAATAACTGCAGAAGCCATCTTGTCCTTTCTCCTGCCTCTGGGAATCCCAACCTGAGAGGATGCCGAACGTAGTTCACCCTTGGGAGACGGGGCTACTCACTGGAATGGAGCAGAAGGGGCCTTCTGGGGCACGAAAGGTGTGCTGGGACTTCAGCTGCAAATCATGGAGGCAGGTCTGGGCAAACGCAGACCCACTCACCTAGGTAGATTGGCCAGATGCAGTGAGCAGAGGGTTGTGGGCCCTTGATTTAGGTCATGGTGCTTTCCAAGGAGGCCCCGTCACGCAGGTGGAATAAGGCAGGAACCGGATTGGGAGCAGGAGGTCACACTTGTTTTGCAGATAAATGAGATAATAATCATAAATCACTTAACCCAGGGGTGAGCATTACAGTATGTGCTCAACAAGTGGTCTTATTCATCACTGTTATTATTATCAGGTAATGCGGATGAGGGAAAGGAGACATTTCAGAGCTGGGTGAGAGAGAGGGATGGAGACGAAGACATAGGACAGGGCAGAAGTCAGCGACTCAGAGAAGGTAGAGGTGACCCCTGGGTGAACCCCAAGGCACAGGCTTGTGGAGGCCTCCCGTCTGTCCTGGGAAGAGAAGGGAAGAGGTGCAGAGACAGGTAGCTGCTGTTTGCCTCCAACAAGCTCCACATGGTCAGGGACCATTTCTCACTTGTTCGTGGGTGTAGCCATGGCATGTAGCACAGTTCTCGGCGCATAGTAGGAGCTCAGCACATAGGTAGTGGACATTGATGGCCTGCCCTATCGCAGAGCATCAGTTGAAGGTCACTTGGCCTGCCTTCCAACTGCCAGTTTCTACAAGTCTTCATTCCTGAAGACTTTCTGAGGTTCCTGAAGCCTACGTTGTCCCACTGAATGGAAGACCAGAAGTGGGGAAATTAACACGACTGGAGAAAAGCAGCTGTCAGTCAATGACTGAGTGTGTAAATACTCCAGTTCCCTCCCCTCTTTGGAGGGATAAGTCTAAGGCACAGGCTCTGCAGTGAATATCAGAGGTCACCACAGGGGGAACTTGATAACTCATCCTTTACTGTCCACCTTCCTTTTCTTCACTAACTTTTGTACTCCTCTCTGGGTATTGTCTTCACCTCCCAAACAGACAGCTGGTACTTGAATTCTTTTTGAGGGGCTGCTTCTGGGAGAATTCAAACTAAGCCAGTAACCAATAGGTATTTATTGGATAATGAGTAAATGCATGAGCTGGATCCAGCTAGTGTCACTGCAGCTTTGCCCTTATTACTTGTCGTTCTTGAAGTCTCCTGTGCACAGGTAGCAAATGGGGTGTCCACAGACTCAAAAATACACATTCCAAGTGTCCCAAATAGGGTAGCAAATGGGGCATCCAAAGACTCAGAAACACACATCCCAAGTGTCCCAGGAACCTCCAGGCTTTGTTCCTAGACTTTGCCCTTTGTCTTTGTGTTACTCCTCTTCCTGGCACGATCAAGAGGAAAAGATGCTTTCTGCTGTAGAGCCCCCATCCTTGGCCATGCTGCTTGGTGACCCCTCTTGCATCAAGAAAGAAACTTCCCTTCCCTACTTTTTTCAGAGCTTGCCTCTCTCCATCTCTCATCCTTAATGATTCTTTAATGGAATTAGTCAAGATGTACATCAGATCTTTGTGGTTTAATCTCCAAGAAAGGCTGAGAAAATGGGAAAACAGTGCCTGTCGTGCAAAACAAAAAGAGCCACATCTTTGGAGAGATGACCAAAGTAGAGAGATGGAATCTGGGTGTCCAGGGAATCCAAGCTGCTGCTGAGCCCTTCCTCAGAGAAATTTGTTAAACAATCTCCAAGTCTTGTATGATTAGATGACAACATTTATTTGCAAATAGGAAGGGTGATGGTGACAGCACTATAATTTATGTCTTCAATAAGTGGCTCAAGCCCAGCGTCAGAATGGATCCATTGCCATTTAATTTTACCCCTGGTTTTCACATTTTTGCATTTATATTGGGAATGTAAGTGACAAAATAGAGCATGTGACAGGCCAGGTTGTTGTCAGCTTCATTCTCAGATTGCCAATCGTGCTGGTTTTTGATAAGATAATTACCCCATTTTGTGTGTGTTTCTTGCTTCTCGTATGGCAAATTGGGCAATATCGGGCCTGTCTCTGGAGCATTTCTCCTCATGAATTTGCAGAGGGAAGGAGTAGGTAGTAATTGCTTTGTTACTTGAGGTTGAAAACTCCCCAGTTAAGCAGAGAACATCCTGGAAACTCCAGGCTGCCCAAACCTCCAAGGTCCTCTTATTCATCTCATAATCATAGATCAAATTGCCTTGCTAGCATCACCGTATAACATCACCCTTCTATTAGAGGGAGCATATAATTTATTGTCCAAAATAAAACCCTTTTGGGGATGAAAGGGGACACTATTAATAATCATCTTGGGATGACAGGTATAAATTTGGCAAATTGGGACATATGGGCATCCTACCTTCTGTGCTGGTATGGCCCTTGTGATGAGGAACTTCTTTAAACTGCCAAAGTATATATGTCAAAAATCTGTTTTAGAAAACCCCTCATACTTAATGAAGAAATACACATTTCTTTTAAAATTAAGAAGACAAGGATGTCTTTTTTTTACCTTTTCAATGTTATATTGGCAGTCTAAGCCAGCATAATAAAAGAAGAACATGAGACAGAAGGTGTAAGGATTGGAAAGAAGAAACAAAACTGCCATTTTTCATGGACAATTATGATTATCTGTAAAGAAAACCCAAGAGTCTTTAAAGATTATAATTAGAATTAATAAGAGAGTTCATTAAGTTTGTTGGATATAAGATCAACATCCAAAAATCAATTGTATTCTCTATATCAGCAACAAGCCATTAAAACACTATTTACAATAGCAACACAAAAGTAACATGCTTACAAATTAATATAATGAAAGCTGTATAAGATCTAGGAAAGAAAATGATAACACTGAAAGAAAATCTAAATAACCAGAGAGCTATACCATGTTCAAGGATATGTGAGCTCTATATTAAAAAGATGTTGGTTCTTCCCAAATTAGTTTATACATTTAATACAATTCCAATAAAAATCCTAATAAGATATTTGTGGAACTTCATGGGCTTATTCTAAATTGAATATAGAACAACAAAGGGCTAAGAATAGCTAGGGCACTTCTGGAGAAGAGTAAGGTGGTTATTCACTCTGTCAGACACCAAAACTTATTATAAAGCTATGGTAATTAAGAAGGTGTAATATTCTTGTGGGGCTAGATAAATAGATGAACAAAACAGAGTAGAGGAGCCAGACACACACCTAAACAAACCTTCTAGTGACAGAGATGACAGCAGACTAATGAATGATGTGGGGACGATTGATTATCCATGTGGAAAATAATCAGATTGGCAACTCATACACAAAAATAAATTCCAGGTGAATTAAACACCTAAAAAGCAAAACTTAAAAAACCTTTAGATGAAGATTTAGAAGGATATCTTCATGAGTTCAGTGTAGGAAATATATATATATTTTTAATTTGAGGTGTACAGAATTGGATTAATTATAATCCTCAATTTATAATCCTTGTTCTGGTTTGCTTTTATTGTTATATTCAGCTATTATTAATAATGCAATAAGCACCTATGAAACCACCACCTAAAACAAAACCTAGGGCCTTGAGATAATAACCTACATCTAGAAGTATGGCCCCCCACCTCCCATTCCTTTGTTTCTGTAGCACAAGGAAACCATCATTCTGAACCATATGCTCATTATTCTATTTATTTTCTCTTTATATAGTTTTATTCCAATAAGTTTTTCTAAAAGTGTATTTTTTTTTTTTTAATTTTTACACTTTATTTATTTATTTATTTATTTATTTTTGGCTGTGTTGGGTCTTCGTTTCTGTGCGTGGGCTTTCTCTAGTTGCGGCGAGTGGGGTCCAGTCTTCATTGCGGTGCGCGGGCCTCTCACTGTCGCGGCCTCTCCCGCTGCGGAGCACAGGCTCCAGACGCGCAGGCTCAGCACCTGTGGCTCACGGGCCTAGTTTCTCCGCGGCATGCGGGATCCTCCCAGACCAGGGCTCGAACCCGTGTCCCCTGCATTGGCAGGCAGACCCTCAACCACTGCGCCACCAGGGAAGCCCTGAAAGTGTATGTTTTTAATTTAATTGTTTTTAACTGTACAAATAGGATATCATGCTATTTTCAATCTTCTGGGAATTATTTTGTTCATTTTATATTATATTGCTAACATTTTTCCATATAATTATGTTGCACGGTAGTTTGTTTGACTGCTTTATAATATTTCATGTGTGAATATATCACACTTTGTTTATCTGCTCTCCCAGTGATGGGCATTTGGTTTTCAGGGTGTTTGCTTTTATGAATGATGCTGTTATAAACATTTTTGTACAGTCTCCTATTGTACATATGCAAGAGTTTACCATGGGTATCCTTAGGGGTAGGAAAAGATTTCTTAACAAGATAAAAAAATGATTGGTAAATTTGGCGTTATTAGAACTGAGAACTTTGGTTTTTCAACAGACATCTTAAAGCAAGTGACAAGACAAGTTATAAACTGCAGGCAGATATCTGCAATGTGCGCAACCTAAAATGGATTGGTATCAAGAATATAAAATAGCTCTTATAAATCAAAAATGAAACTACAAACAACCAAAATAAAATGGGTAAAAGACATGAATCAACATTTTGCATATAAGACTATATAGAAGGCCAATATATACGCAGAGATGTTTCACATTTCTTTAACATTGGTGATCTGGAAAATGCAAATTAATGTTGCAATGAGATCGTTTTTATCCACTCAATTGGCAAAAATTAAAAGTATGAAAATATCTAGTATTAGGGTGGATCTGGGGTCTCGGGATCTCTGAGACATTGCCCCATTAGGGTAATAACTTTGGAAAGCATTTTGTCTTTACTTCCTACAGTTAAACATTCATCCAGGCACACCTCGTTTTATCGCGCATTGGCTTCTTGCATTTTTTACAATTGAAGGTTTGGGGCAACCCTGCGCTGAGAAAGTCTATTGGCACCATTTTTCCAACAGCATTTGCTCATTTTGTGTCTCTGTGTCACATTTTGATAATTCTCGCAATATTTCAAAATTTTTCATTATTATTATAATCGTTTCATTATTATTATATCATTATATTTGTGATCTTTGATGTTACTCTTGCAAAAAGATTATGACTCAGTGAAGGCTCAGATAATGGTTAGCGTTTTTTCTCTAAAGCATTTTTAAAAATATTTTATTTTCTCTTTTCTTCTTTTTTTTTTTTTGGCTGCGTCGAGTCTTTGTTGTGGTGCGTGAGCTTCTCTCTAGTTGTGGCGCTCGGGCTCCAGGGCATGTGGGCTCTGTAGTTGTAGGGTAAAGCATTTTAAATTAAGGTATGTACATTGTCTTTTTAGACATAATGCTATTGCACACTTAATAGACTACAGTATGGTGTAAACATACCTTTTTGGTGCACTGGGACACCAAAAAAACTTGTGTGACTTGCTTCATTGTGATATGCACTTTATTGCAGTGGTCTGGAACCGAACCTAGAACATCTCCAAGGTATACGTGTATGTGTATGCTTATTCCACAAGACACAAAAGCCCAAACCATAAAAAAAGGTCAGTAGTTTTTAGTAATAAATATTTATTTTAAACCTCTGTTATCAAAAGGCACCACTGAAAGTGAGGAGTCAACTGCTTGGGAGGAGATACTTGCAATAATATTACCAGTAAAGGATTGGAATCCAGAATATAGAAAGAACTGCCATACATCAACTAGAAGACACAACACCTTCATGGAAAAGTGGGCCAGAGGTCTGAATGGGCAAGCTAGGGAAGAACACAAACAGCTAATAAACAAATATAGTTCAACTTCACAAGTCATCAGAAAAAAATGCAAATGAAATCTGTAATAAGATACTGTTTCATACTCATCAGATGAACAACAACAACAGTGTGCCCCAGTACCAAATGTTGTTGAGAATTTGGTGCCACAGAACTGTTTTACATTGCTGTTGGGAGTATAAATTAGTAAAAGCAATTAGGAGAAAAAATGGTAAATTTTCAGAAAAGTTTAACATGCATAAACCCTAAGGCCTAGTTGTTCCATCCTTAGATGGAAACTCTAGAGAAACTCTCATGTGAGTTCACAAATAGATGTGTGCAAGATAGTTCATGACCACAGTGTACAATAGCATCAAATTGAAACAACCTGAGTCTCCATCAATAGAAGAATGAATAAATTAGCTGAGTAATCGTCGTAACGGAACACTGTGCAGAAGGGGTCAGCAAACCTTTTCTGTAGAGGGCCAGATGAAAAATATTTTAGGCTTTGAAGGCCATGCAATCTCTATCACAACTACTCAACTCTGCCGTTGTAGTGGGGAAGCAGCTATAGGCAGTACTTACATGAGCAAGCGTGATGTGTGCCAATAACTTTATTTATAAAAACAGGTGGCCAGCTGGATTTGGCACATGGGCCACCTTCTCTACGGAAAAGAGAATGAATCCACTAGAGTGACATCTATTGACAGGGATGAATCCCACCAATATGAGGTTGAGTGAAGAAATAAGTTGAAGAAGAACATGTATGTATGATACCACTTACATAAAGTTTTTAAGAAACATGCAACACTACCAAGTATCGCATGATGGTTAATTTCATATATCAGCTTGACTGGGAATGCTCAGATAGCTGGTAAAAAGTGATTATGAGAGTGTTTCCAGAAGAGACTAGTATTTGAATTAGTGGACTGAATAAAGAAGCATCCTCACCAAAGTGGGTGGGCATCATCCAATCTGTTGAGGGCCTGAATAGAACAAAAAGCGGAGGAAAGGAGAATTTGCTCTGTCTGCTTGAACTGGGACATCCACCTTCTCCTGTCCTTGACATCAGTGTTCCTGGTTCTCAGGCCTTCAGACTTGGACTGAGGGGTACCATTGGCTCCCCTGGTTCTCAGGCTTTCTGATTTGGACCAGAACAGCATCAGCAGCTTTCCAGGGCCTCCAGCTTGCAGATGGCAGGTCGAGGGACTTCTCGGTCTCTATATTTGCATGATCCAGTCCTTCAAAATGAATCTTTTTTTGTATATCTGTATATATCCCATTGGGGCACAAGTGTATATAGTAAAGTATGAAGAAATGCATGGGAATGATAAACACCAAGTTCAGGGTAGTAGTTCCATTTGGGGGTGGAGGTAAGGTTAGAGTGATGAGCTGGGAAGGGGGACCAGGGAACTTCAGCTATATTAATAAGTTTTGATTTCTTAAGTAGGATAATAGGTACCTGAGTGACTGGGTAGTATTTCTTATACCTTTTTGTGTATCTTAAACATTTCATAATATATTTAAAAACAACACAAAAGAGACTTCTAAAGAGGAAATGGCTTCCTTATTGTGTGATTCCATGTTATTTTGTGATGTGTCCCAGTGTCGACCTAAAACCACCTCCTTGTCCACATTCAGGAAGCCCTGCTCAAGGCCTCCAGGAGTGAGGGCCTCTTTATCAAATAGGTCCTTCTTTCCTTGTGTCTTTTGCTCCCAGAAGACCAGGAGGCAGGAAACAGAGACAGAACTTTCTGTGGATGGTTTCTGTTGTAATTTCCTGGCACCAGACACTCCCGTTTGCCCATACTAGTGCCAGCAGGGTTGAATGGTTTGGGAAGCCAAGGCAGATTGGAGGACGTCTGGGTGTGAGTGGTCTTTGGCTTCTCTCAGACGAAGGGGCCTCACTTTGGCGGCTGTCTCTAGCCCTCTGGTCTCTCTTTAGCATCGCCGTGGAGTCCACTGTGTGATTACTGGAGATCCAAGTCTTGTGGACTCTAGGCAAGTGGTTTGACCTCTCTGAGCTTGTTTCCTCAGCTGAAAATGAGGAATGATAAATCTCTGCTCCATGCTGCTTTTTGTGACTACGAAGAGGGATGCTGCATGCAAAGAGGATGGCAGCCGTTCCCACTCGATGTTCTAAACAGAGGAGGGTGCAACTTACATTTCCTGAAAAAGCATGCACTCCAGTAGCGGTCCACAGAGAGGACTGAGTCTTCCTTCCCTTTTAGATAATTGCAATATGGAGCCACGTTATATTTAATATTTGCCTCTTTGGGTTCCCTATTTCCTCCTCCCCACATTCCACCCATTGGTTCTATGAATTTGACTATCTTAGATAGTTCATGTGAGCGGAATCAGGCAGCATTTGTCTTTCTGTGATTGGCTTCTTTCACTTAGCATAATGTCCTCAAGGTCCATGCATGTTGTCCCAGATTGCAGAATTTCCTTCTTTTTTTAAGGCTGCATAATATTCCTCTGTATGTATATGTGTGTGTGTGTATATATGTATATCACATTTTCTTTACCCATTCATCTGTCAATGGACATTTGGTCTGTTTCTACATCTTGGCTATTGTGAATAGTGCTGTTTCAGTCAAGCAAAATGAATAAGCTCTAGAGATCTGCTCTACAACACTGAACCTATAGTCAACAATATATTGTACAGTTAAAATTTTATTAAGAGGGTAGATCTCACAGTAGGTATTCTTTCCACACACATGCAAAGCCATTGAAGGAAAGGGGGTGGGGCAGGAAGCACAAAATTTAATCATGTTTCTTTCAGCGCTTTCTGCCTTGAGAAGGTTTATTTCTGCTACTATTACAGTTCTTTCCTTTTTTCTTCACTGTAAATGAGATCTTTTTCTTCTCTTCTGAACTTTTACACTTTGTCAGGAGGTGTTGTCCTTATGATTGGCTTTTTTAAAAAAAATAATACACAAGCCTTTTGGCCTGGATTTTTTTTTTTTTTAATTAATAATTTATTTATTTTTGGCTGTGTTGGGTCTTCGTTTCTGTGCGAGGGCTTTCTCTAGTTGCGGCAAGCGGGGGCCACTCTTCATTGCAGTGCGCGGGCCTCTCACTATTGCGGCCTCTCTTGTTGCGGAGCACAGGCTCCAGACGCGCAGGCTCAGTAGTTGTGGCTCACGGGCCTAGTTGCTCCACGGCATGTGGGATCTTCCCAGACCAGGGCTCGAACCCGTGTCCCCTGCATTGGCAGGCAGATTCTCAACCACTGCGCTACCAGGGAAGCCCCATGATTGGCTTTTTAAAGTCTGGTATATTTAGAATTATATTATAGAATCACAGCATTAGAGAAATCTTTAGAAGGCACTTCATGCATGCTGAAGGAATCTTTCCTTTAGCTGTTCTGAGAAGTGAGCATTGGTTTTGATTGCTTCTGGTGATGGGGAACTCACTACCTATAGAGGAGGCAGGACTTTGAATTAATTTTTACAGAGCTGGGGAATCAGGAGACCTGTGTTCTAGAACCAGCTCCATCACTAATTGGCAGAGCAATGTTGGGCAAAATTGTCACTTTTCTGTGCCTCAGTTTTCTTATCTGAAAAATGGGATCATTCCAATTGAGGGACAGAAGTGCCTGAGTCACAAACTGAGCAACAGCTCTCCTCCTCCCTAAACATTTTATATATTTTAATCTCATTTAATTCTCACAATGACCTACTACATTAATGCCATTTTATAGACAAGGGGATTCTTGCTCAAGGTCACACAGTAGGCGGCAGAGTTTGTGCCCTTAACCACTAGGTCAAATTTAATATGGAATTTTGAACCTATCCTTCCAAAACATCATGCGCTGTACATTTTACCTTATAAAACAGACACTGGTAAGTAATGTGTAACAGGCTCTGGGATTCTGCAACAGACAAGCTGAATTGGTGTGCATATGGCTAACACACTAGGTGAGCTCAGCCACCTTCCAGTGAATGCCTGCACCAGTGATGTACTTAAATGATCCCTTGGTTTTGGATATTTAGGTTGTTTTTGAATTTTGTTATTATTATAAAAACACTGCAGTGAATATCTTTGCGCTTAAACCTTGGTCTGCATCTGATCATTTCCCTAGGAAAGAGTTCAAGATTTTGGTGCTTTTAAGGCTCTACCAAGTTGGGCCCCTCCCAGCCAGGCAGGTGAATGTTCTTAATGAGACTTAATGAGGTCACAGAAGCAGGTGCTCAAAGGTTGAAGCTTCTGGCCAGGATGGCTGAGCCCAGACTTCTTAGGTGTTGCCTTTAGCTCTGCAGGAGGAAACCCCTTCCTCTTCTCTGGGTTTTTGAGCCTCCTGGGCAGGTCCCACACAATGGACAACAGGTGACTTCACCATCTGCCGTTTGCAATCCAGGCTGGAGCATCCCAGGGCATGGAGAATTTTGAGGCAGTTTAGAGAATCCAGCCTTGTGGTTTCACTAGGAGACATTTGGAGGTGAGTTCATCTAGACTTGCCCTTCCCAACGTTTGTTGGCTTGAAGGCTTTCTCTACAGTAAGAAATAATCTTGAAAAACCCCTTATGAAATTTCAAATGACTTTTTTAAGGCAATATTTTCATGTGGTAAAAGCTAAAAATGTGATTTTCAGTAAGAAATGATGTTAAATCAGTATAATTATTAAAACTGGATTTAAAAACCATTTAAAATAAAATTGCAACTAATATTCATAATATAAAAACAGGCAAATTTTGATCTTTCTCTAATATGTGCTGCACGAAGTATGAAAAAGCTTGATTTGTTAGCAACTAGATTAAAAATTGACATTTGATATCATGTTTGGATTTGGGACCTAATTGTATATTTAATGGGATCCAAAATTTAACTATACGTTACAGCATAAGAGCAGGCATATGTTGTTTTCAAGACCTGACATTTGGCATGCTGGAAATTTCTCTCAAAATTAAAGCTGTTCTTTTAAAAGTAATTTTAGTGTTCTGTTTCCAAAACATGATAAGAGCAAGGGTTTGCAAGCCTGTCTCCACTAATAAGATACCTTGGGCTGTAGATGTTTTTTATTTCTAATAAATATACAAAGTCAGAACAGAACAGTTGGACACAACAGTTACTCTCTTTCCTCTTTAGAAAATGACTTTGAAGTTGTGGAGACTTCTTGATACGTTCCTTTTTTTAATTAATTAGTTAATTTCTTTATTTTTGGGTGTGTTGGGTCTTTGTTGCTGTGCGTGGGCTTTCTCTAGTTGCAGCGAGAGGGGGCTACTCTTCGTTGTGGTGCGCGGGCTTCTCACTGCAGTGGCTTCTGTTGTTGCGGAGCACAGGCTCTAGGCTCACGGACTCAGTAGTTGTGGCTCGTGGGCTCTAGAGCACAGGCTCAGTAGTTGTGGCTCATGGGCTTAGTTGCTCCGCGGCATGTGGGATCTTCCCGGACCAGGGCTTGAACCCATGTCCCCTGCATTGGGAGGTGGATTCTTAACCACTGTGCCACCAGGGAAGTCCGATACGTTCCTTTAGAATTTTGTTCTGATGAATGGAATTTCTAGATCTGGTTGAGATGATCTGAAGGTGAATTTGCAGGATTATCCTCCCTTTATGCTGCTCTCGTGTTTCCACATCCCAGGGCGAGAGGGCCTGATGTTTGAGCTTGGGCCCCACGTCCAGCTGTCCTCCACTTACCTCTGCACCGGCCCCCTGGGCCAGCCTGAAGCCTCTTGAACCATTCTGCTTTAAAGAAAAAAACCCACATTTGACTGATAATTTTGATTGTTGCTTTTTAAGGAATAAAATGGAAACAGGCAGTTTTATTATTATAATGACTGAAAATCCTGGAATGCATTTGTGAACCCTGGGTGCGGGTTGAACCCCTGATTGGAAGATGGTCATTTGGACAAATGCTCCTTCCAGCCCTTGGCTGGGGACTCTGCTTCCCTTTGGACACAGGATGCCATGGATGAAGGCCTGATTTATTTCAGGATCCCCAGTCAGCAACTTTTCACTAGTGGGAAGTAGCAGGATTTGGGGGTCAAAGACCCTGGATCTCTTCCACCACAGCTACTTTGTTTCTCACTCTCTGCCTCAGTTTCCTCATCTGCAAAACAAAGGCATAGGATTATTTGACCTTGAATCCTGGTTCAGGATTTGAATTCTTTCTTAAGCACAAAATTCATTTTCCTCCTATCTCATGGCAAAATAATTTTAGGCAGCAATCAGTTTCCTTGAAAAAACCCCGTGGAGAGGCTTCTATGGGAGCAACAAACGTTGCTTGGAGAATGTCTCAGAGAGAGGCTAGGCTACCACCCTATTCTCATTCTCCCTGATGAACGGTGAGCTACCTTTGGGCTGTGATTTTAGGGACACCAAGAGCTCCAGGAAATCACCTTTACCTTCTCACTGATTTGACTGACACTGTCTTTTATAAACCTTCTTTTCTCTCCATGGGGAGGTGAGAGGCAGAGACAGAGAGATCTGCGTCTTTTCAGAAGGATGAATTGATAGAGGAAGCAAGGATCAAAATGCAGCTCAGAGTCTGGGCTCTGCTTCCTTAGGAACCAGAGCTGGGTCAGCCCTCTGGGGTGAAGGAGTCCTGGCCTCTTCTAGACTCAGGAAAAGGGGGCAGTCGTCTCCGTTGGTTTCACACCTGCAACTCCAGTTCTGGCCTCTAGAGGGTGTGGGACCCAAACTCCAAGGTGCTGGACCAGAAGCCAGCGGATTTGTGGGGAGTTCTAGAATTCTTGAATGTTCTTGCAGGAGAGGGTCCCTGGAGCCAGAATTAGATTGCTGAGGACTGGTTCAGGGAAGGGTCCCCAGAGGAGGTGGCGCTTGAGCCTGAATCAAGAGATGAGCCTGCGTCAGGGAAGGGTATCAGGGGAGACGGTACAGCAGGGGCACAGGTGGGGCCGTTTGGAGCAAGTGGGTGGTGCACGTGTGGGGTGAGTGGGGAGCAGACATGGAAGGTGGTCATGCCGTGGTGGGCATTGCACCCCATGCCAAAGATGAGGTGCTTTTCTCTACAGACCACCAGGAGCCCCAGAACAGCCTGGCTTAGAAAGGTTAACTCGCGCCATTTCTGCCTCAGGGGAATGTCCCTGAAGGTCTTTGGAAAGCAATCGGTTAACAGCACAAGCCGATTAACCTCTCCACCCTCACAAACTTCTCCATGACACGTTGGGCCATCATTCTCCCTAACAAAATAATATGAAGCTCAGTTATGTTCCTGTTCCCATGTTCCTGGACTTCATTAAGCACAGAGGGATTAAAAACTTGTGTAAATTAATCAATGTACCATAATCCTAAAAATTAGAAGATGACTCCTCGAGGAAGTAATATAATATCGGCTTTTTAATTAGCAGGGCCCCCGAGATTCACTGCTCTCCCCTGCAAGTCTTGTTTTATGAATCGCTTTATCATTTGCAGGGGAAGGCCCCGCAGACTCCCGGCCTGTTCTAAGGAAATGCTAGAAGCCGTACTAATTCTCCCGGCTCCTACCCTCCTCAGAGCCAGAGCAGAATGACAGAGCTGGCCTGGCTTTTCTTTCTTCCTTTTCTCCTCCAACAAGAGCTAACTTTCAAAAGGAAACTCAGATAAAGGATCCAGAGGGGGAACTAAGCTACTTCTATCCTTTTTCCCGGGCGTGTAGAATTCAGAGCAGAGATTTTGGTGCCACGTGGATCTGGGTTTGAATCCTGGCTCTGCTGTTCTCTAGATCTGTACTGTGAGCAGGTCACCTGTCCTCGGAAAGCCTCTGTTTCCTCCATTTTCTCCTCTGTCCTAGGTCTTTGTGAGAAACGCCTCTTGACAGTACATGAGAGCTACCTGCAGACCCAGAAGCTTTCCCAGACACCCTGTCCTTCCTCCTTTCCGACGTGGGCTGAAGAGCATCTTCTCCCTGCCTGGGCTTGGCCATGGTTTTCTTTCTAGACCGTTCTCTCTTCTTAACTTGCTCTCCTTCTCAACAACCTTGAACCATGCCAAGTCCTTCCATCCTAACAAAACCCAGACATACTTCTTCCTTGACCCCACTTTTCCCGCAGCTCCTGCCCCGTGCCTCCCCTCCCCTCTCCTCTCACACTCTGTCCACTAGGACTGGACCATGTCCCCAGCAACACACTGACATTCGTCTCATTAGGATCTCCAGGGAGTCTTTATCTTACTTGACCTCTTGACACCAGTGGACTCAGATGACCTGTCCCTCCTCCTGAGAACCCTCTCTGGTTTCCTCCTGGCTTTTTGGACATTCCTTTTCAGACTCTTTTTTCCCCCCCTTTTATCCCAGGAGCATTGGTATTTCTCAGGCTTGTTATCTGTGCTCCCCTAGGGATGCTCACCCACCACAGAGCTTCTCTACCGCCTACACTCAGGACTCCCACAGGCCTCTCTGGCCCCGTCCTCTCTGCTCCGCTCCAGACCCCAAACCCCAAACCCCAAGGCTCCTTGGTCATTCTACTTGGACATCTTACGGGCTCTTCAAACTCAGTGTGTCCATGACAAAACCCAACCCCTTCCCCTCCCAAGAGGGTTACTGCTTTAGAGTCCCAGTCTAGAAAATGGCACCAATATCCACCCAGTGATGTAGAAACCTGCCTCTCCTCCACGGGGGCAGGACTGGGTGTCTTGGTCCCCACTCTACCCCCCAGGCCTAGAACGGAACCTGGGGAATATCAGACCTTTGGTGAATGGATTTCATGGCTGGCTGGCGGACTCCGTTCACTTTCTTTTCCATGAGGATTTGCTGGCTCAGTTAATGAATGAGAGCAGGTTTGCTGTGAGTCCATCTTTCCTAACGGTTTCATCAGGACTGAGGCTGACACTGACCTTGATGCAGGTAACAGCCCCTCAGGACTCCTGGGTGGGGAACAGTGCATAGTTCCAAGCAGGAACCCTCCATCGATGACTTGTTTCTGCAGTCTCTGATTTGACAAAGGGCCTCTAGGTTAGGAAGCGAAAAGGCCCGTGGAGTCCTTCTCACCAGTGCCTGGGGGAACAGGAGACTCCAGCCTGCATAGGAAATTGCAGTGTCCAAGCTGTGCTGCCCGATGCAGGGCCCCAGGTGGGGACAGGTTTCGTTGGTGACCAAGGGCACGGTGCCTGTGTGGCACCCACCCGCTCCCCTGCCTGGAGGAGCTTCCCCAGAGTCAGAGGCCAGGCTGTGGCAGTGCTGGCCCCTCCCCCGATCCGTCCCTCCTGGGGAAGCATTTGCTCTGTTTTCTGAGGGGTAACCGGCAGTACAGTCATGAGGCAGCGCCACTCCCGTTTCAGAGCCGCCGTCTGTTTTTATCCTGGTGCATTTACCCTGTGTGTTTGGGGAAACATAGACACATACACACACAACAGCAGTGCTGCCAAAATCCGCACCTCCTCTCCCATACAGGATCTCCCCTTGAAGGCTGGTGCGCTTGGGGAGCCTGCACCTGCCTTTGGATGGGGCTGAGGACCTGGCCAGGAGCCAGGGTGCAGATCTCTTTGCTGAGCAGTCCCGGCAGCAGTGGGTTCACGGCAGCATGGTAGGAAGTGCCTTCTGGCTCCTGCATCTTACTGGGGTGAGCCCCCTTCTTCAGTGCCTCTTCTGTCTCTTGGGGGAGTCTGGCGTCTCTCTTGTCAACAGGAGTCTGAGCTGCAGAGGCAGAACCTCCTGCCCCTTTGAAGAAGGCATGGATCCCCTCAAACCCATCCTTGCCTCCCTCACTACACTGTCAGCAAATGCCCTGAGCCCTTCCCTGCTTCTAGCCAGGCGTGGTGGGGGGAGATGGGGCCCTGGGTCAGGAGCCGGGAGTAGGCAAGCCTTTCTGCAGAAGAACCCTCCTGCCTTTGTTTCCCCGACAGCTCTCACTGCCATGGGGTCTTCCTTCCACTGGGACTCGGTGAACCTCTCTCTAACTTTCTAGGTGGCCCTAGTTCTGCCTTGTGGGCCCTCAAGGACAATGGGCAGGGGACCCACCTCATTCTTTCCCAAACCAGGACTGGCTCCATGAATTAGGTAGGCTGATTCCTATAATACAGAGAGTTGGAATTCAGGGAACAGCTTAGGGACACGCAGGGGAGAAGGTCCAAGCAGGTACTCCTTAAGTATGGACTCCCTGCCGCCACTGTACACACATGCCTACATGCACATATGCACATGCACGCACACACGCAGGAGTTAGGAATATCTCCCAGTTTGCACATCCCTTGCACCTCAGAAGAGCTAAGCCGCAATTGCTGAGGGCAGTTGTTCTGCATACAAATAAACATGTGACCATAAATCAGCCTGCAGAGCCCAGGCCCGAGTTTGCAACGGTCTGCAGAGTCTGGTCTGATGGCCCAGTTTTCATAATTTTTAAAAATAATAAAGAAAAAGGCAATGCAATTACAAAACCCTAATGCTCGAGGGACAGTAAAAGCTGGAAATGGCTCATTGTTTTGCCTTGGAAATCCAAAACTGGGGTTTCCGAACTTTTTTTAAGGTAGTGGAATCTCGTTTTGAAACAAAAATCCCCTGCAGACACACTCAATGTGTAAAATGCAGAAAAGTGAGGTGAGCAGTGGAAGGGGGGATGGAGGCTGTCAGTTCTGCCCCTTCAGCCTGTCTGGAGTGGGGGGCACTTTAGAGCAGTTTGAAAACCATTGACCTCAGAGAACAAGGCCAGTCCACTTTTCTCCAGGGGGTCCACCTCCAGCGAGATCCTGGGCTCTGAACCCCGGCAGCTTTTCAGTATCACAGCAGTTGATGGAGAAGGTGACTCTTAGCCTTGTCTCTGATGGAAAGAGAAATGGAGGCCTGGACTGCATCCCTGAGTGGTCCTCTGTGATGGGGACCTGGGTGCCTGGGGGAGCCATGGCCTGCAGATTCTCACTCAGCAGAAATGCGGCGGCTCCGCGGAGCACCTGCTCGAGAGTGAGGTCTGACATCTGGGCAGGCCCATGACCCACTGTCCCGTACCCCCTCCCTGTGTTCTCCAGGTCAGGCCCGGACCTGCCTTCTTGCTGTGGAGAGCCACTGCTTCCTGCAGTAATTCCCTGCAGCCCAACTGGTCTCAGAAACTTGGCAGCCACAGAACAGGGCTCCTGCAATCTCCCCCAGATCTACAAGGACACCTCCGAGAATTTTGGGATTTGCCTTATCTATTGATACCCATCCAAGAGAGCCAGTGTGGACCTCACATGTGTTCCAGGGCCCTATTATAGTGAGACCGTGTCTTCTGTGGTCCTTGAGTTAAATGCAGAAGAAAGAGGCCTGGGGAGGGGGGTTGATCTCACAGCCTTAGGACAACCGTTATCCCGGTATGTTAAGATCAGTTGTGGATGTCTCACTAAAGTTTATCTAAGAAACCTTTTCACCCACTGCAACAGTTCATATCCTCATCTTGTTTCTGTCCTTCTTATCACCAGGGCAACCCGGGGTGCTTGCCAGGGTGGAGTCAGTTTATAACTGTCACTGACCCATCATTTTCTCATGCTGGGTCTCAGGATTTTTCGCCTGGTGTGGATTTTGTCATTCGAGGGGCCCCTTAAAAGCATCCAGGCTTTACCTAAAATCGTAGCAAAGGATTATTTCTTGGGAATTTCCCCATATCCAGGATCAATAAGTCAGAAATATTTCTGAACTATGGAGACCTACGTGCCGAGCAGGACTGTGTTCTGAGACACGGAGGGAGTGCATTTCTCGCTGGGTCATGCTGCTTAAGAAATCAGGACGTGCATTTTGACAGAGAGGGGAGGCCTCACCTGGTGGGAGAGGACAGATGGAGAAGAAGTGTTAATTAGAGCAACTTGACCTCCAGCTTCTAGCACTTATTTATGCAGGAGTCCTGAACAGCTTTCCCTGGTCCTGTAAAAGTCACCCTCAACAGATTTCTGGGGACATCAAGGACTGGGGACGTCTTCCCAGTTCATGGGCAGGTGCTATGTGATCCAAGGTGTCAAGAACCCACTGAAAAAGGTCGGATCGCCAGCTGGGCCCTCTGAGGGTGAACATGGGTGCTGGTTGTGGAGACTGTGTGTACGTGTTCCCCTCTCCCATCGTTCCTGCTGATGCCCTTGAACCTTGTCAGGGGATGTGAATTGCTATGGTGACGGGAGGGGAGCTAATCTGGGAGAAAACCTGGGGAGGGGTAAAATTACTAGAGAGAGAAATTTGACATAATGCAACCTTTGTCCCAATTTCCCCCAGAGCTGGTGGGCTTCAGGCAGTGCGTTGCCTTTCCCTGCTTGACCGGTGGGCAGGTGGGACCAAGAACACTTCCCAGCTGCTGAGAGCCAGACTTATCTTTGTTTCATTCCATTACCCTGGTGATCTCAGGGGCCGCAGATGCTGGAAGGGGAGTCCCTGTCATGGTGATATCGGGCCCTGGTCTCAATACCTTGGAGGTGGGGCCCAGTGAGTGTGGAAGGGTGATTTTGCTGAGCACAGAGGCAGCTGGTTGTGAGCTGCGCTCTCTTCCACGTGCCTCCCTCTGCCTCCTCTTTGCCTTCGAAGGGGCAGGAGGGGCCTCCTCCAAGGTCTGAACTTCTCTCCTTATACACAGACAACCTCCTTGTCAACACTGCGGAGACCTTGGCTTTCACCAGTGCCCTTCCTCTGGGGAGGCAGGTGTCAGGGGAGCCCTTGAGCATCTCCTAAATGCTGGAGATCGAGGTCAGCAGTGATAAAGATAGTATTTCTTACTGGAATGTTGACAGTGAGGTGAAAGATGCAGCTCCTATGCTTTTTCTTTTAAATTACAAATATTCATCATTTGAATGAATCTCTCCCTTCTTCCTTCCTCCCTTCCTTCCTCTCTCCCTCCCTCCCTCTCTCTCTCCCTCCCTCCCTCTCTCTCTCCCTCCCTCCCTCTCTCTCTCCCTCTCTCCCTCTCTCCCTCTCCCCCTCTCCCTCTCTCCCTCTATCCTTCCCTTCCCCCCGAACTTGCTGAGCACCAGCTAAAGGCAAGGCTCCATGAGAAGTCTTGATGCAACAGTGAGTAAGTCTGGGACCCTGTAGGGAGGAGTGTACAGCCCAGATTGGAGGAGGTGAAGGTCAGACATCTACATCGAGGATGAATTCTGTAGAGGAGGCTGCATGTGGTGTGTGAGTGCAGAGGAGGGGACAGATAACTGGGTCTGGGGGAGTCATGAGAGCTTCTCACGGAAGTGACCCTTGAGCTACATCTTGGAAGAAGAGATTTCTAAGCAGAGAAGAGGGGGTGATGTGCCTGGCAGAGGGTCTAGCATGTGCAAAGGCAGAGGACATACTGGACGAATCTGATCATTTTCTATGTTGGTCACCAAGGCTGGCCGTGATGGCAGAATTGGGGCATCCCCGTCATCCTCCTTTTCCTTCTCTGAGGTGTTGCCCTCTTATGGTGCAGCTCTAACCTGCCTATAGGGACCTGCCCTCCAGTGTGGGTCCCCCTCCATCTAGGAGGTCCCCAAGCCTTGCATTTCAGGCCTGGCCAATTACCAACTCCCACTCCCTCATTACTAGTTCAAGGCTTGTGTTCAAGGTCTAGAGCCGAGAGAGGCTTGGAGCTTGTAGGGAATGATGCCAAGTAATAGCAAAGCTTCTTAAACAAAGATCCCATAGCTGGGGTGTGACATTATCAATCTCAAGCAAGTATAATGTGAAAAAGAACTTGAGGGTGGGGAGACAGACGGGGGTCCAGATTTTTCTCCAAGTTCTGTTTACCTCTCCAGGAGCTGATAGCACTTAAGGTGGGTGGGATCTTCCTAGCTAACCTTAGAGGCCTCCTAAGAAAGCAGGCCTCAGGCTTTGGAGATGTTAAGTCCCAGGAGCACAGGTCAAGATGGGAAGACAGGCAGAGCAAGCCTGTTGGACTCTGTGTGTGGGTCAAGTCCAGAATTTGGGAATTTTGAGGTTTGTTTCAGGCTCCAAGAAGTCTGGTTATGGCCTATTTGGAATGTCAAGGGATGAGATAAGAACGGGCAGAATCAAGGGCAAGACTGCTTCCCCTGGTGAGGTTTCCTAAGACTTCTCTCCCCCTGCTGTCCGCCTTCCCTCCCCGAAGCGGGAGCTGAGTTGGGAGGCAGATGGGCCTCGTGGGAAGCACTTGGGAAGTTGTAATCTTGTTGCTCCGGATGTTTTCTGAATGCATCTTCCCTGGGGTCAGGTTTGAACCAGGGAATTAGTGACCTGGCTCCTGTGGGGTGAATCACACCCCTTTGTGTTATCTCGTAATTTAAGCCTCTCTCTGAATCCGCATCTTCCCGGGACCCCAGGGGCAGGGCTGAATGGGGTGTGGGTCGTGGCTACTGTCACTGTACACTGCCAGGTCCCAGGGTGCCCAGTCTAGGATAACGCTTGCACTAAACTTCCTTCCCACTATGGCCTCCTGCTTCTGCCCATCGACGCTCACACCCTCTGCTGCAGGAACGCGCCATTCTGGGGCTCACGGTCCTCATGGGCCCTACCGCGCGTGCGCACCAGCTAGGCCTTCTGCTGTGACTGCCCTGTCCCCTCGCCACCTGCTGTGTGCTCTCAGGGTCCCGCAGGCACGAGCTCAGATGTTGTCTCCGTGAGAAGCCTTTCCCTCCTGGGCTAGTCCCTACCTACCCTATCCTGAGTGGTCCTGTCTGTTCCTGCTGCTGGAACTTGGGCTCCAGAAAGGCAGGAACAATGTCCCAGCGCCCAGCCCTGTGCATACATGATGGAGAATAAGTGGGAGGATGGCTAAATGTCGGCTTGGCTGCAGGCCAGGCTGTGGGCCTATCCTCACCATGCAGGGTTTGGGGCCGTTCCTCCCTGGGAGAGCCGGCAGGGCTTTTCCTGTGGCTCCTCCAGGTGGTCTACTAGGCCATTCTTGGATTTGAGGAACAAAAGCTCTGTTTTCAGCTTTCATCTTTGTTTCCATTTTCCTTAGAAATAAGAGAACTGTTAGGCAAGCCCTCATTTCTGCCAGTGGCGTGTCTGGGAGGGAAGCTCAGGGTGTGAGCACTGCCCTTCTGCCACAGGACGGCCACAGGGGAGCACTTGGGATGGGACTGCATCCCCAGTACCTCAGGCTTGCGCTGGATAAGGACAAACCCTGGCGCATAGTAAGCACCACCCCAAGAATGGATGTGGGCTGGTTGGAGTGGGGGTGGCTCCTTGGACAATGTCCCTACAGGCCGTGCTCCTCCAGGAGCAATGAGGGGCAGGCAGTGGTGCAATAGCGTCTCCCCGAAATCCATGTCCACCCAGAACCTCGGAATGTGACCTGATTTGGAAATAGGATCTTTGCAAGTATAATTAGGTAAGAATCTCAAGATGAAGTCATCCTGGATCTAGGGTGGGCACTAACCCCAATTCCTGGTGTTCTTATAAGAATAGGAGAGGACCCACAGAGACACAGGAAGAAGGCCATGAGAAGATGGAGGCAGAGTGATACAGTTACAAGCCAAGGGATGCCAAGGATGCCAGGAGCCCCCGGAAGCTAGGAAGAGACATGGAAGGGATCCTTCCTCAGAGTCTCGAGCAGAATCCAGTCCTGTTGACACCTGACTGTGCACTTCTGGCCTCCAGACCTATGAGAGAAAACAGTTATGTTGTTTGAAGCCACCAAGTCTGTGCTAATTCGTTACGGCAGCCCTAGGAAACTCGTACAGGGTCGAGTTTTGGGGTCTCTGGCTTTGCTTCTCCTCTCCCCATGGTCCAAAGCTTCCCCACACGGTGTCTTCTCTGATATATGTACACTACAAAAGTCTGATGTCACACGGGTGAAAAACACTGGGGCACAGACTGTGACGTGTAGGTGTTAGAGCGGTAGGGACGCCCAACTCATGGTGTCACGTTCCTTCCCTCCACACTGACCCCCTGATAGATCTTGGCCTCCCTTCTCTGCCTTCCATCTGCGATCTTTTCTTTCTTTCAAAATTAGATCCAATAGGGGAAGAGGTAGCAAAGAGATAAACAAGAGGTTACAGGTGAGACCCAGGGGTCCAGAAACATCCTTGGTTTAACAGCCTGACTCTGGTGGGTCCTGGGGCATCAGGGCTATTCTCGCCTCTGCTCACATGTCCTGTGGCTTTAGGAAACAGATGAGCAATGTGCCAGTTAGCTTTCACTGGGTAACAAGCCACCCCCAAACCTGGTGCCTTAAACAACCGACATTTATTTAGCTCATGATTCTGCAGGTCGGCACTTTGGCATCCATTGGGCAGTTCTGGTCTTGGCAGGACTCACTCATCTGTCTGTGGTCAGGTGCCAGGTTGGCTGGAGGTTAGACTGGTCTACAGTGGCCTCATTATGTGGTGGTTGGAAGGCTGTGGCTTAGGGTCATGGGGGTGACTGGGACCCACGCCTCTAATCCTGCATCAGGCCAGTAGGGCTGTCACATGATAATGGCAAGATTCAGAGAGAGAGAGAGCAGAAGCCACAAGCCTCTTGAGGCCTAGGCTCTGTGCGTCACTTCCTCTGCATTCCGTTAACCAAAGCAAGTCACAAGACCAGCCCAGATTCAAGGATGGGAAAAGAGACACTGTCTCAAGATCAGATGAACTGCTAAATCACTTTGCAAAGGATGCGGTCACAAGAGGGGTAGAGAACTGGACCATTTTTGCTAACAGAGTCCCCTTGGCCAGCCCTCTTCTCGGCCTGGGTGGAAGTTCACTCAGCCTGAATTCTCTGCTACCCTCTGCCCAGGAGAGTCTTGCAGTGAGAGGTGAGAACAGAATCCAGTTTTTAGTACCCATACGTCCAGGCTGGACCTGTAATATGTCATTCCAGAAATCTTTCTTTCATCAAACATTTATCCGAGCGCTACCATAAGGCCAGGTAGAGAGACCACACAGGGACGCAGGAGGTCCTCAAGGTAAAGAACTTGCACTTTGGAGTTGGTCAGGTCTGGCTTTGGATCTCTGCATTTACAGACTGGGGCAAGCCACTGTCTTTTTCCTGAGCCTGCTTCATTATCAGTAAAATGGGGGTAATAATGTCCGTGTTGCAGGGAAGCTGTGAGGCCTGAATCACATACCCAAGGTAATGTGCTTATTAGCACAGCACCTGGTCCACAATGGAAACCCGCTAATGGTGCCACGATTATTAATAATAAATGTAGGCTAAGGGAATGCATAGATGAATGAAGGTCTGGCAACTTTCTGCCAAATGCACATGATTAATGCGTATTCCCTCCCCATCCCGGCCCAAATGAAATATACAAAGGATCTAAGGAAATCCATCAGCCACCTGTTAACTTTCTTTCAATAACAGGAAACCTCTCACAGCCGTGGCCAGGGCTCCTCTGTGACCGGGACACGGGGATGGGTGAATAACATCCCACTCCGCTGCTCCCAGGCTCCGAATGCAAGCCGCACCCCCTCACCACGCCCACAAACTCATCCTCTGATCGCGCCGCCTGCGCCCCGTGGTAAAAGGAGCCACACCTGCACCGGTGGCAGCCAAGAGGCATTTTCCCCTCGGTTGCCTGGACGATTTTCTCTCCACACCTGCTCACAACCTTCGTTTTTCCTTCCTATCCAAATCAAAGCGCACCTTTGCTCTCCAGGCCGCCTGTCTCCCGAGTGGAGTCTGCGGGGAGGGCAAGGAGAAAGCTGGGCGATTAGACGCTCAGCCGGCCCCTTTCAGAGGCTGGAGCTGTTTTTAGCTCTGCCTCTCAGCAGGCGGGCCTGGCCTTGGGGTCTGGGCCCAGCCTGGTAGATTAATAGCAGCAGAAGACTGTCAGGGCCCGGATAGCGCCAGGAGAGGGGAGGAAAGCTCCCTCTGAGCGCTGCTGGGTTGGAGCTGCTTTCTTAATTTGTCTTTTATTCTGTTGGAAACGAGGGTTTCCCCTTTAAACGTGCCTTGCCTTTGTCCAGATGCTCATTGTCAGGCGACCCAGTGTAATTAAAGACAACAAACTCCCCCTCCGTATATTTTTTGTGGAAAATAAAAACACATTTTCTAATCTGAAACTGCATGCCCGCCTGAGAATGACGAGAATGTGGATGCTGCAGGTTTTGGGGTCAGTGGAGGGAGCCTGAAGCTTCCTGGAGGAGAGAAAAGATTTTCTTAAATGGCATTTGTGAGTTGAGGCTGCTCCCAGGAGCCTGGGATGGGCGGGAGTGGGGGTGGTTGACCTGCCGCGGGTGAAGTTTTGCTTTTTAAGCAGGAGGGTCAGTTTCTGGAGGCAAATGGGCTCCAGGCTGATAAGATCTGTGGGCGAAAATAACTCTGGATTTGGATCTAACAAAGACTATAAAAGAGAGGCTCGGAGACTTGTTTTCCAGCCTGGCAGGCGTCAGGGTGGTTTTAAATGAAGGGCAGATGTAGCCTGAGGCCAAAATCCGTCTCCCCCAGCCCTACTGTAACATTATTAAAGGATAAAAAGCAAGGCAGGACTCTCCTGGTAAGAGAGAAACGCGGCTTCCCCAGCAGAGTGAGGGGTTCAGTGGACACCTGTGAGGAAGGTGGGATTTTGCCTCTCTGCAGGAGGCGCTGGGAGAGGACGAGAGGGGTGGAGGCCCTGGGCATGTGCAGGGGGCCCTGACCTGACAGACAAGGTCAGGGCCGGGGAGGCCGGGCAGGAGGGGCTTCCCAGCTGGTGTGGCCTCACAGGTCAGGTCAGGTCAGCCCCCTGCCAGGCCAGTCTTTCCCCCCTGCAGCCTAGGCTGGCCTCACAGGACAAATGCTTCGTGACTCTATGGGAAAAGGCACTGAAGCAGGAGCTGGGGCTTTCCAAGGTAGCACAGCACCTGGCACCTGGGAAGGGCTTGGTCCTTTATACTGGTGACAAAAATAACACATGCTCCGTGCAGCAGGGATGTTTTACCTTTAAGCATTCCCAGGAGTGGGGGCTTCCTTCACTTCAGGTTTGGGGTGCTGGAGGTCCCTCGGGTTGAGTGAGAACCTTATTTACACTCGTGACCATCTGAGCAGCTCGCCTCACCTGTCTGCACCAGGCCGCCATTCAGGTGTGGAGGGTGAGCGGTTGGGGGCGTGTTTCATCCTCTCTTTGTGCTTCCCTAAAGTTAGCTGCCCTGCTCTGTGCTCTCAAGGCATCTGGCTCTGTCCTCTGGCTAACTAGCTGGCTGGCATAACCTGTCAACTTGTCTGTGTGGCCCAGGGCATGGGGCCCTCAGTATCGGGGGCTGTGCATTCATGTCTGTGTAGCCAGTGACTGGAGAGTAGGGGTTCAACAATGTGTGTTCAGGGTGCCGACATGATGGACACTTGCTAGTGTTAGCATTTGGGCTTGGAAGCAGCAGCAAATCGTGTCTTCTATGCTTTACAGATTCTTCCTCCCTCGGCCAAAATACGTAGAAGATTTTTTGGAATAAGATCTTGCATCTGTGTAGTGTGAGGGTTTCTTAAAGCACTTTTATGTGAGGCTGGGTCTCACCTAAACTCTGTGATGAGCAGACAGCATTGCCCCATTTTACAGATAAGGCTACTTGAGGCGTGGATGCTGATTGGCTGGCCCAAGACAATAACCATAAAGGTGGAGATTGCAGTCCAGAGAGGTTAGGTAAACGGCCCAGAGGCACACAGCATAGAGCCAGCCGGAGAGCTGGCCAGACCCCAGGCTTGTCTGTCTCCAGAATCCACATTCTCTCCCCTGACCAGCTACACAGAGTGGGTACCTGCTGTTGTCAGGCTCCGTGTGCGGGGCCCACCCTGCCACTCCTCATTTCCTTCTCACAACAATCCTCTGAGCTGGAGAGTGCAGCTCCATTTGTTTTTTTTTTTTAAATAAATTTATTTATTTATTTATTATTTTTGGCTGCATTGGGTCTTTGTTGCTGCATGCGGGCTTTCTCTGGTTGCGGTGAGCGGGGGCTGCTCTTCATTGTGATGCATGGGCTTCTCTTGTTGCGGAGCATGGGCTCTAGGCGCCCAGGCTTCAGTAGTTGTGGCTCGGGGGCTCTAGAGCACAGGCTCAGTAGTTGTGGTGCACGGGCTTAGTTGCTCCGTGGCATGTGGGATCTTCCCAGACCAGAGATCGAACCCGTGTCTGCTGCACACCATCAGGGAAGTCCCGCAGCTCCATTTTTCACAAGAGGAGACTGAGGTTCTGAGAGGTTCCAGAGACAGAGCCAAGCTCCACCCTGGGTCCATCTCTGCAGCCAGTGCGCTTTCTCTACAGCCAGCCCTTTCCTTTTTCCTCAACTTTCCTGGATTTTATACCCCAAGGCAGACAGTGCAGGGAGAGGATTATATCAGAAACATGTCTGGCGAAGATTTAATGGCGGGCACTGCTCATAAACTTTGGGTGTTTGTGTCTGCGGGGCTCAGAGTTCCAAGCAGAGATGCAAATGGTGGGCTGGACCAGCAGTGCTGAGGCATATCTATGCCTCAGATTTATGAGGGCTTTGTTGCAGAGTGAGGAGGAGGAAGGGGAGGGGGAGGAAGAGAAGATAGGGAAGGGGAAGAGGTGGTGAAGGAGGAAACTGCTTCCCTTAGGCTAAGAGTAAGAACTCTCCCTTCTCCTGCCAGCCTGCACCAGACCAGCCCCTCGGGGTTTTCTAGAAACAGCCTCACATATCTTCTTTCTCCTTTGGGGAGGTGGGAGATCAGGTGGAGAAGGCCAGGCATTTGCCAAGTGGAGAAAGGTTTTTCATCACTTAAAGCTCAGATGGCCTTGGTACTTCCCTTCTCCCCTCCCCCACATCGGATATCCCACCAGTCACCGAGGCATCAGTCCTCCCTCTTAAATAGACTCTGTCCCTTGGCTCCTTTCCACATCACTCTCCTGGACAGCTGGAGGAACCTCCCGGCTGTCTCCTTACTTCCACTCCTGTCCCAAACTGTCCCTCCCACACTGGCCCCAGAGTGACCCTTTTACAAATGCACACCTGACCGTGTCATCCTCCTGCTTAAATGCTTTTGTGGCTTTCTGTAATAATAGAGTACGCGTATATAGAGTCGCGTGCTGGTAAACCGGCTGAAAAAGGAAAGTCCTGATTTACAGTGTTTGCTGATTGCCTTGGTGTATGGACGCCCACTCTTTCAAGCAGTAATGTTTGGGCTGGCAACACGCAAGCTTTCCTCTGGTGGCAGGAGTTGGCCCTAGCACATCCCTGCATAGCACTGATGAGGCGCAGGGCACTGCTTAAGGCTTTCTTATCTTTGTCTGGGTCCTTCCCCTGCCTGGCACGCCCTCTCCTCCTATCTGTGTTTATCCAAATTCTCCCCACTCCTCCGTCCCACTTCCGGTCTCTCTTGCTCCAGGATGCCTTCCCAGACCCACCCCCATTGCTGGAATAGTTGGAAGTACTCCCATAACACCGCATTTGCCCTCTCTTCCTACCTAGCAGGATCGCGGGTCCCCTCCTTTGGGGAGGATGGTCTCTTTCAGAGGCCCAGCCACCACGTGTGCATTCCAGGTGTAATTGACACATGTCAGTAATCAGGCCATTCCAGGGAGTATTGATACAGCACCAACAATGTAGTCAGGCTCTGGTGTAACCGCTGGTGGGGGAAAGAGAAGTGCCTGCCTTGAGCCCTGCCCTCAGGGACCAGAGAGCTGGCTTTGGGTTTCGTGAGCATCAGGGGGTGGGAGCCACGGGTCAGCAGCTCCAGCACTTGGTTTATCCTCCGCCTGAACCTGATGCTTCTCCTGGTTACGCTTTCCCTATCACCGCAGTAGATGGAGGCCATTTATCGTGATGAGCAGGTGATGTGCCCACGAATGGGAAATCAGCAAAAGGGCTGAAGGGAGATTTTCAAGGTCAGGATGTGCCCTTTCTATTGAGAGTTCAGTTCTGTAATGAAGGAGAGAAGCTCAGTGGCAGCTTTTCCTGACCAATCCCCTAAGGGGTAGATGGTGCCCCCCCAGTTCTGCTTGGAACCTGCTGTCCGCTCCAAAGCTTCCCACCACGAAAAGACTATCATCTAGATAAAATAAACATTTACGTTCAAGGAATCTATAAACTTTATGTAAGTGCTAGCATGAGTGCATTAAAAATGTGGATTTTTTTTTTTGTAAGAGCAAAAAATTGGAAATAACCTAAACATTCATCAGTACAGGGTTGGTTGAATCAAGGGCAATACACATAAAACACAAGGAGATTTTCCGTTTTAAAAAGTGTGGTAGATCTGGTGATTTGGATGACAGCCCAGGATGTAAGTGGGATAAGTGGGGTGATTCGTAATTTGGTAAGTGGGGGACAGGGCAAGCTGCAGAGTGTTTCTGATGGCCCCCCAGAGTGGGGGTCGTGTCTCTTGTTCACAGCTGTCCTCAGCACCTGGTATAGAACCTGGCCTCAGGAAGGGCTCTGTAAATGTGACTATTATTACTATTGTCAGCAGGCCATAAGTAAATGATGAACAAATCCTACTTGGTATAATCCTATGTAGAGGCATCGAGAAAACTTGGAAGGAAACTCGCGAAAACATTAATAGAGCTTACCCCTGTTTGGAGTAGAATTAGCCGGTAGGGGATAAGATGCTCACTTAAAATATAAATATTGTTAGAATTTAGGATGAGCTTGTATTATTTTTGCAATTACTAGACTAAAAACCAAAAGAAGTGGGGAAGAGATCCCTTCACAGTCTTTCCCCTACAAACACACTTAGCTATCTGCTGTTGAGTACATACTTGGGTCTTTGCAGGCCTGGGGACTAGTCCTGCTCTATTGATTTCTGCCTGGTAAACTGTGGATAATAAGAGCTCTTTTCTCACGGGGTGGTAGAGAGAACCACATGCAGTAATGAGGGTCATGCGCTCAATGCAGCCACCCCTAACAGATGAGTGGCTTGTAACCGTTAGCTGCTTTCCACCTTCCCATGGAGTTTCATCCACTGACTCGCCCATGAACCTTTTTTCACCCGCTGGCCTTTGCTTGAGTTCATCAGAGTATCATTAGTTCCTAAAACATGATCAGGGATGAAATCCTCAGAAAGATGCAGCCCAACTCTGTCATTTTGTGGCAGCTAGGGCCCAGAGAGGTTAAGTGACTTGCCCAAAGTCACACAGCTTCCAAGTGGTATAGATGTTATTTGCACTGAGCTCCAAAGCCATGTGCTTCCCTTGTACTGCACTGCCTGACAGGGACTTAATGTTTTGTCTTCCCGAGAAGACTTCTAGAGGTAGAGATGCCTTACCCCAAGAGAAAGGAGTCACCAGTGGGGGCTTTTAACAATCTGGCAGAGGCCACCCTGTCTAGGGTTCACTCCCTTTGGAGTGAGGAAGGGAGGGGCTGGGCTGAAGAAGTACACCCACATTTATATGAACTCAGGGACTCCCCTGCTCTCACCCCCACCCCCATGCCCGGCCGGTCCTCTACAATCACACACCTCCCTGGGCTGACCTCCCCATGGGGAGGTCTTCCTTGGTCATCACAAGCCTCAGAGCCAGCTAGATCTGGGTTCAAAACTGCTCTAATTAGTTGTGTGCCTCAAGTTACTTAGCTGCAAAATGGGGACAGAAAGACCTACCTGCCAGGTGCATGTTGAGAATCAAGGCAGATAAAGGTTACACCTGCCTGGTGTGGGGTCTGGCACACCATGGGCAGCTGGGTGGATAAGAGACAGATCTGAATCTGTTTGATTAAAGGAAGGCACTTTGTTCCTGGACCTGGAGACCACCTGCTAGATATGATGGGGGCTAGGATAAGAAAGCAATGTTTCTGTCTCAAAGTTGGTGTAGTTGCCTTTCCACCATTCTGGAGGGCCCTAAATGTGTATTTGGGAGCAGGGTAGTAGAGCGATTAGCAGGCATGGTCTCAGGAGTCCTGGGTTCGAGTCCCAGATCCATCATTTTCTAAATATCTGACCTCGAGCAAGTCCCTTGAATTCATGAGCCTCCATTTCCTCATCCATAAATTCAGGCTAATATTAGCATCTACCTTGTTTGTATTTTCCCTTCACTTCACCAGCATCCATTCCAGTATTAAATGGAATAAAGGATAGAAAGCACTTTACCCAATGCCTGGTATGTGGTAAATATCAGTAAACATCAGCTTCTTTGAATATTTTATCATAGTTATTATTACTGTTACAGTGCTATAGTCCTTCATGCTATTCACCAAATATTTTGTTTACCTCTGGGCAAATGGTAGGATTGTACTTCTCTGACCGATTAAAGTTAGGCAGGGCTTCTGACTTGCTTGGGGCCAATGAAATGCTTATTGTGTCACTCTGGGCAGCTTTAAGGGCTAGTGTGTGATTTGCTACCTTCCCTTCTCCTGCCCTGAATGTAGAAATGACAAACCCTTTGTGGGGGTGAACCACTGAGCGTGGGGCAGTTGTTACAGCAGCTAACCTTGGTCTCTCCTGACTGATACACATGGACCGACCCCAGCATGGCGAGACCGTGGGTGATAAATGGCCTTCTGCCTTGTCACGTGAAGAGGTAGAAGAGAGAGGCAGAGGAGTTTGTGCAGTCCCTCACACGGAAAGTTTTTTTCCAGTGGAGTGACTCAAGCTAGCAGGCCTGGCATCCTCCTCCCTCTGACTGGGAGAAGTGGGATGCATGTGGGAGACCGGTCAGATGGAGGACCAGATTGCAGCTGTGCATTTCCCCTTCGGTCCTCTGACTGAACTTGCCCCACCTATTTCTCTGCACAGAGCGGGCTGTTTGTGCTTCTTGCTGTGTTAACTTCCAAGTGACTTCCAAGGATCACCACTCATGAGGATTTAAAAACTGCACTCCCTTGAGGCAGCCCTGGCGAAACTCCCCTGTGCTTGCTTCCTGCCAAATCCATGAGCAGGCTTCCTGGGCAGGGCCACCAGAGCAGGGCCTGTCTGAGATACCACCCCCCCGGGGACCCTCTGAATCTCTGTGCCAAGGATCGTAGGAAGAGATGGTTGAAAACCCAGGTCCTCCTGAAGAGCTCATGTTTTGACTCACTCTCATTTCTGTTAAGGTATAAATGATGGATATAAAGCTATTCAACCCATCTCAGTTGACTTTCTCAGTGGAGGTGAGCAACACGATACAAATGCCTAAAAGTCAAGAGATGGAGATGAAAGGGGTGACAGGCGGCCTTGAAAGAGAAGAGTGGGGGCTGGGATGGGCAGCCAGTCAGGCTCCCTCTGGGAGATGATGCAGGGGCTTTGAGGTCAGGTGGCCTGGGTTCAAAACCTGCTCCTGCCACTTGGCGGCTGTGTGACCTTCCGGGGAAATGGTGGATCGTTCTGAGGTCAAGAGAGTACAGTTGGCTCTGTTCCTGAGATACGTGAATGCCTGTGCTGGGTTGTAAGTGGAGCACTCAATGTCACCCCCCACCCCCCAATCTGAATGCCTTATCCTGTGCGCCTTAAAAGGTATTGGTGCCAAAGTCAAGAGCCATCTTTTCTTTGTTTCACTACAGGGATACAATTAGATGAGCTCAGTTAAATTTGACCTTTGAACAAGGAGGGGTTTAAGGATGCTGGCCCTCTGTGCGGTTGAAAATCCACATATAATTTATCATGGCCATCCTTGTCCACAGTTTCTTGGTATCCGCAGATTCAGCCGATGGTGGCTGGTGCAGTCCTGCGGTATTTACTACTACAACAAATCCACGTATAAGCGGCCCCACGCAGTTCAAACCCGTGTCGTTCAAGGGTTAACTGCACTGAGTTCTCACTATGTGCAGGCCCTGGGCTGGGTATTGTGGAGGGAGAGTTGAGAAAAGGATGCTGCTGGTGGTAACTCTCAAGCCATCAAAGGGAGAGCTCGGGGTTAGAAATCAGTAAAACTGGTCTGGGAGAGTTGTTTCTCCTTCTCTGGGACTCAGGCTCCATGTGTCACACAGGGAGAGACCGATGGCATCTCCTCTGACACGTCCTGGAAGGACTAGATGGGAGCGGGGGTGTGATACCCATTTGCAATAACTAAGTGCTACACAGTGTAGGGTGTCTTCATTCTTATCAGATCCACTGGTGTCCACTTGGAGGTCACCCCTGATCATGTCCTTGAGGCCCCGTGAGAGCCTGCTGGGGTTTTCCACGGGACGACTTGATCGGAGACATTCCACTGGACTTGGTTTGCCTCAGGGGGCCCTGGGCAGCTCCCCATGTTCAATTTCTGTGAAGAGAAGGGCTGTGACTGCCGTCCATCCGTGGGTTCTCTACCGAGAGCCAGGCCCCTGCATTCCTGCTCTGCGGAAGGAGAGGGACTGTACTCACTCTCTGGTCTGCACGGCGTGTGCCAGAGAATTGTCTTCAGTGTTGGAACAGCGGGAATTCAGAGCGAGGCTGGGGAGACCCGTTATAACGTCTGAGAGGGAGGCAGTGCAAATGGCTGGGGACCAGCGAACCTCCATGAGCCCCTTGAGAGTCAGGAAGGTATTCTTATTTTTAAAATACCACTGACTTTTATGATTTCTGAGCTCAGAGGCCCCGAATTGAGCTTCCCGATTGTTTCTTCCCTGAGTTTTAAAATTTTTAAAAATAAAATTGTTATGGTCTTAGCTTCAAAGTTGACCACAAGCTTCCCCACTTCCCCCCGTGGGCCTAGAGCTTTCCTGTCGGCCAGGGCAGGGCTGTGGGTGTGCCAGGGCCTGGGTTTTCCCTCTGGGAAGGTGGAAAGGCAGCAAGCTTGGCTTGAGAGTGCAAACCACACAAGCTGGGTACTCTCATGCAAAACCCATGCACGGGGGCCTACTTAGAGTTAGGCATGGTGCTGGGTAATGAGGGGAACTAAGGCATGGCTGTTAGCTGATCCCCAAAGAGATGGGGAAGGAGGTAAAGTCAATTGCAGGGGAATGCAGAGGAAAGATCCCCAAAATGGCTTGAGGGTGTGGCTGGCCAAAGAGAGGCATTTGAGCAGATCTGTAAAAGCGTTTTAGAATCCCCAGGTATCGAAAAGGCTCATGGACATTTCAGCAGAGGGGGCGGTGTGGTTGAAGACTGAGAGGTGAGAAGTTCAGGTGTGTAGAGAAGATGCTGGTGGAAAAGAGGTGTGCATGAGACCGTGGTTGGGGCGGGGCAGATGGGAAATGCCTGAAACCTTGAGGTTGATATTGTCAAGTCTGTGGTTTGGAAAGATCTTCTGTTTGAGTACCCCTTGTGACGGGAAGCTCACTACCTATAGGGTAACCCATTCCACCGTCAGCTCTGACTTATAAAAAGTCTTTCCTGAGAGCAAGCCAGTGCCTGTTGGCCTTGGAGGGGCCTGGAGGACCGACCTAGGCCATGCTTGATCCTTCCATCCTTGTTTTTGTCCTTGTTAGAGTGATGGACACTTGGCTTGTAGACCAGCATGATAACTTCCTTTTACCACAAGCATCACAAAGTTTAGGCACGTGCCCAGAACCTCCAGAACTTTCCGTTAATGACTGAGGCTGGCCTACTATAAGGAATTCATCTGAATTCATCTGCACAGTTTTCCTAGCGGCTCAGAACTTGGGGGACTTGGGATTCAACAGTCCTGATTTTGAATCCCATCTCAGCTGCTTTGTAGCTTTCTGACCTTGAGCGTGTGGCTTTCCTCTTCAAGTTCAGCTTCCTTTGCCTGTCACAGGAGTTACCGGGTGCAAACAACACCCCCAGCTCCCTCCACTCTGGTTAAGAGGCTTCTCTCTTCCCACGCCCTTGAGATGGAGTTTTGGAAGCTCGTTGGGCAGTGCTGTCATCAAGACGCTTCCAGAGCCCCTGATCCCTTTTCAATCGCCTTACTCCCCTGGGAATAGATTTATGTGTTTTTTTGCTAAAACAGGCCACCAGAGGAAGACTTTCTCCTGTTTCTGTAAATGTATCTGTTTTAGGGCTGCATCCTCCTTTCCGTTTCTGTCTGTTTGGGATGCATGTGCAATATGCGTTTTGCAGGCTGCCTCGGCCTGTTTTTAGACAAAATATTTTGACAGTCCGTCCTCCGTCTTGCCTCTCTAACTGTCTTTGGGAGGCCCTGGGATTTGCTTTTCCTGAGCCTTTGGCTCTGTGATCCTCTAAATCTTGAGCGTCCAGTGGGGTCAACCTGCCTGGCTGCGGGCCTGAGCAGGAATGTGAAACTACCCAGCGTCAGAGAAGACAGGCTCCCCGGGGCTCACCCACGTCACCCCGCTGCTGTCTCAGACTGGAGATGGAGGCCCAGAGAGCAGGGTCGGGGGACCTGTCTAAAGTCACAGGGCAAACTAGTGGCAGAGGTGGGGGGACCACTCTCCTCCCTTGACTCCATATCCTGCTCTCAGCTGGGGCCCTGGAGGCCCATGAAGTAGCCTGAGTGTTCCAGGTGTTTGTTCATCAAGGCTGCACACATTTTCCAGGCCTGCACGTCTTTCTGTAGGTCACCACCCCCATCAGTGCCCAGCTCGAGACTCAGCCTTATTCACGCTCAGGATGCCTGATTTGCAAACCCCAAAACTCAAAGCCAATCAGACATTTCCTGAACTCCATCCTTCTCCTGCCCCAGTCCTGACTGAGCGGGAAGTTGTGCTGTGGCACCGCTCAGGAAGCCTCCAGGGCAGGCGGTGGATTCCAGCAGCTGTGATTTGGGCAACTCGAGCTGTAATCCCCATCCCCACTCCACCCAGGTCTCCACTGACAACCTGGCCTCACCCCGGGCCTTGGGAGCATTAGCTTGTTTCACAATTTTCCTAAGAGTGAAATGATGTTCAGTATTCATTTTCTTGTCGCTGCCGTAACAAATGGCCACAAACTCAGTGGCTTAAAACAATACAAAGTTATCCTCAGGTCTGGAAGTCAGGAGCTCCAAGAGAGTCTTTGGGGCTGAGAATCAACATGTTGGCGGGGCCGCTCCCTTCTGGGGAGGCTCCAGAGAGAATCCACTTCCTCGCCTTTCTAGCTTCTGGAGGCTCCTGTAGTTTTTGGCTCGTGGCCTTTTCCTTCAGTCAGTCGCTTAGCATCTTCCTTCTCCGAATCGTCTGTCCTCACTCAGGCTTCTCTTCTGTGTCAAATCTCCCTCTGCTTCTCTCTATACGGGTATTCGTGATGACATCTAGAGCTCATCTAGAGCTTGGATAATCCAAGATCATCTCCCCATCTCAAGATCCTTCATTTCCTCACATCCGCGAAGTCCCTTTTGCCATGCGAGGGAACATTCACAGGGTCCAGAGATTACGGTGTCGAGGTTGTTGGAGGCCACCCTCAGGCTGCCACAGTCAGCCCATGTCCTGCCCATTCCACAGACTTGGAACCTGAGGCCTGGAAAGGTTAAGGAGTACAGGGAATTCAGGTCTCGGATACCTACTCCTTAATTCCAGGACTAGGGCTTGTTGAGGTCCTTTTGGGCTCTGTGGGCTGCTCTTTAAAAGTGAATAATCTGACACTTTCTCACATTGGTTGGTCGTTTTCTGGGGGTGGGGGTCACTTCATTGTTCCTTCGAAATCTCGGACACCCCCGCCCCCCCCACCCCCGCCGTTTTCCACATCAATAAACTGAAGCTAGTAACACCTACCTCCTGACTTGGTTGGGTTTTCAGGAAGATTGCAATAATGAGAATTGTTATTGCCTCTAGAGCACTTCTCTGGTGATCACTTAATGCATCCTTCCTTCCTTCCCCCATTCCTCCCTCCCTTCCTTTTGATGCAATTGGGGCTCGACCAGCTGCTGTGAGGTTGGGTGCTAATGACTCCCAGCTGCCCCCTTCTTTGCAGACTTGCCCTCAGCCAAAAGGGGGCTGCCAGGTGAGCAGCTGCCCTGGAACGCCCCCTGGTCCTGCCGTGGCTGCCCGTTCGGGGCACTGACTAACTTGAGGCACACAGTGCTGGTTTCCTTCGCCAGGTAAGGCCAACTTTTGGTGCAGTTCATGCTCCAGGGCTCCCCACCGGCTCAGGCTAGCCTCTGCTCAAGGTTGCATCCTTCTTAGCTCCTCCTCTGTCCCGCTTCCCTCACTCCCCGCATCCTGAGAGCCCTCGTCACTGACTCCAGGCTACCCCAATCCTGCCATGGGCTCTGCTTCTAGGGAACCCACCCTAAGTCACTTTCCCTTCTGCCTTTTAATTTTTTCTTGTCTCTCTTCTTTACTAGGAAATCAGGAGAGCGTCGTTTCATGGAAACCAAGTCAGGAGAGTTTCAATAGGAGGAGAGACCAGCAGCATCAGACGAGGGAAGCAGTCACAGAATCAGGGCCAAAGCTCAGCAGCCTTGGCATTGAGAAGGTTTATTGGTGCGTTCCTGTCTAATTGACTCTCAAGGTACAGTTAAATCTCACCTTCCTTCTTTACTGCTGGGTCTGTAAATCTTATAAAAACAAACTTTAATGGTGGAAAAATGCCAGGCAAGTCAATTTTCCTGCCTTGGCCTTAGTTTCCCTACCTGCAAAGGAGCTGGGTGATCTCTCCGAAATTTTATGATTCTAAGAACGTTTCCTTGTGTGACCTGCAAATAAGAACAGTAAGAACTGTCCCACTTACCAAGCCTTTGATATGTGCCCTCACGCGTGCTGAGCGGAGGGTGTGAGGCATCTGCTTCAATCCTCACAACCACCCTGTGAGATAGAAAGTACCTTATCCCCCTTTTATTGTTTCATCAACTTGTCTATGTGCCGAGGCCTCCTGGGTTCGTATCTCCAGCCTGGCTGTTGCTGCTTGAACCACCTGGCTTCAATCTGTTTCTTCTAACCCTGTCTTAGTGCAGGCTGCCATAACAAAATACTGTAGAATGGGTGGCTTAAACCACAGTAATTTATTTCTCACAGTTCTGGAGGTGGAAAGTCTGAGATCAGGGTGCCAGCATGATTGGGTTCTGTTGAAGGTTCTCTTCCTGGTTTGCAGATGGTCACTTCCTCACTGTGTCCTTACAAGGTGGGGAGGAAGGGAAAGAGGGGGACTGTGGGGGAGAGCGATATCTCTGGTGTCTCTTCTTATAAGGACACTAATCCCATCATGAGGGCCCCACCCTCACGACCTCATCTAAACCTCATTACCTCAAAGGCCCCCATCTCTAAATAACATCACATTGGGGTTAGGACTTTAACATATGAGTTTGGGTGGGGGGGCATGACTCGGGTCCATAGCAGCTCCAGACAAGAGAGCATTAAATAATCACAGTGGGGCTCAACCCAGTGTGGGAACTCTGATAGGTATTGTAGTACATGCCTCAAGGTTATCCCTGCAAAACAGTGAGGGAGCTGGCGTATTCATCCACTGATCCCGTCAGCCATGGGTTGAGAGCTGCTTCCAGGAGGTACTGACCCCCGGCCCTTCTGGTCTGCCCGTGTGAGCTGAGTACACTCCAGTGACCAGGAAAGGCCCTCAGGCAGGGCGTGGGTGCCTGTGGTTGAAGCCGTTGGGACTGCACGCTCAGGTATGGTCGGTGCTGAGGGAACGTGGGCACGGGGCTGCCGAAGTCTGCCAGCGTGTCTGAAGGCTGAACGCTGGGGGGTGCCATCATTCAAATCCGAGCAAAGAAGGAGGTGCCGTGGTAACTTTAGGAGGGGCAGTTTCCATGGAGTTGTGGGTGCAGAAGCCCCAGGGGAGTGGGTTGTTCATGAACAGGTGGTGAAGGAGCAGGGCTGGTGTGAGGCTGCCTCCTGAGTGAAGAAGATGGGGCCGTGGGGTCAAGGGAGAGTGTTCTCAGGAGCTCCCTGGGGGCTTAGTGGTTAGGACTCGGTGCTTTCACTGCTGTGGCCTGGGTTCAGTCCCTGGTCAGGGAACTGAGATCCCACAAGCCACGGGGCATTTCCCCCCCAAAAAAAGAGAGTGTGTTCTTGGCTCAAGATGGGAGGCTGAGGTGCGTGCTTTTGTACTGATGGGGATGCTGGGAGTGGGGGTGAGGGAGTGGCGGGTGACGCAGGACGCGGAGTCCAGGGAGGAAGGTCTGGACATTGAAGATTTGAAGGCAGATCAGAGGCTAGAGGGAGCGAGGTCCTGACACACGCGCAGTGACTGGTCTGTGGGAAGGACAGAGCCTCTTCTGACCTGTGAGCAGAGGGAAGAAGGGAAAAGTGGGACCAGCTGAAGCTGGGTTTGGTAAGGAACCATGAAGGGACTCGATTAATGCCTTCTGTTTTTTTCACGGAAATACGGTGAGGTCAAGACAAATGGATGAAGGACGAGGGGTGGGAGGGGCATGATATCGTCGCCCCATTTCTCTTCCTTCTTTGGAGTGGAGTAAGCAAGATAGTTTATGTCTTTTTATATAGAAACACTTCTCATAGCTATCAAAATAATTGCAGTTTCTTTCACTGAAAATAAATACACAGCAGATGCTTCCGTGCACTTAGTAAGTTTCTCATGGTCTTTGAAATTACTTATTGGTTTCGCCTGTCAGCTTTGTGTGCATATGTAGTGTAAAATGTACTAGTATTTTTGAAGGGCAATTTGGAATCATTTGTAGTCTTAACAGTGCATGTAGATTTTGACCCTACAGTTTCCTGAAATTTGACACTTTCATGTTTGAAAAGCCAAAGGAGAAGATATCAAAGGCAAATTAGGAACCGGGAGAAAAGGATTCCTTGGGTGTTAGGAGGAGAGAAACAGCTAACATTTATTGAGGGTTTACTATGATCCAGGACCCGTTGGCTAAGATCTTTTAGTCATTTATTGGGTTGGCCAAAACGTTCGTTTGGGTTTTTCTGTAATACGAACTTTTTGGCCAACCCAGTACTTACACAGTTCTATGAAGGAGGTATTATTGTTGTTATCCTGGTTTTAGAAATGAGAAAATGGAAGTACAGCTGGGTTATTAAGTAACTTGCTACAAGTTATAGACCCAATAGGTGGCAGGACCAGGAGGAGAAGATGTTCTCCTAGTTCGAGTGCTTAGGTGGTACCCACATATCTTAGCCCTGTCATGTGATACTCATCTCCATCTATTTATCTTTTTTCCCAGCTCTGTTGAGATAAAATTGACATAGAACTGTGTAATTTTAAGGTGTACAATGTGATGATTTGATACATGTATATGTCGTAAAATGATGACCACAATAAGGTTAGTTAATATCTCCATCACCTCACATGATTGCCATTTCTTTTTATTGTGATGAGAATATTTAAGATCTACCATTTGAGCTACTTTCAGTTTATAATACAGTGTTGTTTTTTTTTTTTTTTAATTAATTAATTAATTTATTTTTGGCTGTGTTGGGTCTTCGTTTCTGTGCAAGGGCTTTCTCTAGTTGCAGCAAGCGGGGGCCACTCTTCATTGCGGTGCACGGGCCTCTTACTATCGCGGCCTCTCTTGTTGGGAGCACAGCCTCCAGACGCGCAGGCTCAGTAGTTGTGGCTCACGGGCCTAGTTGCTCCGCGGCATGTGGGATCTTCCCAGACCAGGGCTCGAACCCATGTGCCCTGCATTGGCAGGCAGTTTTTCAGCCACTGCGCCACCAGGGAAGCCCCTATAATACAGTATTGTTAACTATCATCATCCTGCTGTACATAGGTCCCCAGGGTTTATTCATTCATTTTATAACTGGGAGTTTGTACCCTTTGGCCAACATCTCCCCAGTTCCCCCAGGCCCTGGCAACAACCATTCTCCTCTCTGTTTCTAGGAGTTTGATGTCTCATATAGTGAGATCATATAGTATTTGTCTTTCTCTGTGTGGCTTATTGCACCGTTGCCCCATTTCTTTGGTCCTGGTGCACCATCAAAGCTCAAACCCAGAAAACCCACGTGGTGTCAAGAACTCCAGTGGGCTGATATATTCTCTGCAAATTCCGTGACAAATAAAAAGTCCCATTTCCCATGAACAGTTTATTACACATTTAAGGAGCTGATCACCAAATTACAATGACGAAAGGGATAATTCTTCAGACTTTAGGAAGTGACTTATAAACATTGACTCTTTTTTTCTCTTCTTCAGTCTTACTGGAAAAAAAGAAGGCAAGATAAGTTGCATGTAACATATAATGTTCTTCATTTGCTGCTCTGCTGTGATTTTCACAGAGTTCTGAACAAGAGTATTCAGTTTGAGTTCAAAGTCCTTTTGTACTAAAATTATGGGTACAGGAATACGTAAAATTACATATTTTGTTGTCTTTGATATAAGATAGATACTCAGACTGTCCAACACGACAGGAGACAACTTTATTTTCCTGACAAGAAATGAAGATGCCTAAACAGTCTGATAGTTAACATTATGAGCTGTGGTTAGACATTGTGACACTAAATTTGGAGCGTGATAGTAACTTTTCAGCGTTCCCAACTTAGATCCTGTGCCTGCCACCATGTATACTTCTACATAGTTTATGGTTTTAATATTATTATGCGGGTTTGTCCAAATCGTGTTATGATGAAATCCCTCTCAAGGAAGATCCAGCTGAGTAATGAATAACGATGTTTGCATTCAACTTCATGGTGGATTCCTTGGGCTGAAAATGATCTCTTGGACCTCTTGCGTTTCATTAGCTAAGAATATAGAGAGACTAATCCTTTTGGTCATGAAAAACAGTTTATAACTTTGCGAACTCCTACTTGTCATTGGGGAGAAATGGAAATTCTGTGTACTCTATCCTGGAAGAACAGATTACCAATGACATCAAAGATTTCAGTCTGGAGGGGCTTAGAGATGTGCTATCCACAATCACATGTGTGAACATCTTGTCTGCAGTTTCTGATGTTTTTCATCACACACGTGGGACGGGACTCTTAAAGAGTTCCTGGGAATTCTGCACAGTTTATTTAGGGTGTTAAATCCCAGGATGATAAATTGGGGCCAGGAAATGAGCAAACTCGAATGTGGAGTGTGCTGTGGTTTGGTGGAAACGATCTAGTGGCCAAGAGCAGGGGAGTTCCCGCCCCAGCCCTGATATTGATTCCTGTGTGGGCAGAGGCAGTTTCCTTCTCTGGAAAAGGAGAAGTCAAGGGCTAGTGTGGGACTATCTCCAAGGTTCCTCCCAGCTCAGACAGGCTAGGATTCTACAGCCCTAGATCTGACCTCTGTTCTTTCTTGCAACCAGCTTTATCATCTGGGAATCTTCAGAAAGCGGGCAGGGGAGTCTTAATGAAAAACCTATTCCCACGCTTTAGGGCTGTAGACAAGGTGAGGGGGTCAGGGGACAGAGGGAAATGAGAGCCCTGCTTGGGTTTTTAGTTACCATTGGTGGTTCAGGTTGGAGAGGGGCCGTTTTCTTTAAAGACCAGTTATTTGTGATGGAAAAAACATACAGGTCAGTTTCCAGGAAGATCTGACCATTGGCTAAATATGTAGGTGGGGAGTAGGGTGATGAGGGACGTCTTTCTCTGCCTGAAAGACCATTGCTTTCTTGAATTGCACCGTGGTAGTGTCATGTATTTAATGTGGAGTGAGCAGTTGTCAAGAAATTATTAAAAATTAGCACTGGGCTACAGAATGCAAGGTGACAGATTGGTGCCCAGGGAGCTGGGGGAGAGACTAATTTACAGCCTCCAAGTGAAATCTCAGGTTGTTTGTTGTTCGTTTCTGGAAGCATAACACAACATTTACAGCCTGTGTTGGGGAAATTAACCTCTTGTTAATTGTGGAAGCTGTTGTCAGGCCCCATCCCCACATCCTTTCCTCAGCTTCAGAGACAAGGCAGACTGGAGGAGTATCATCTCAGCATATGAGCTCACCCCTGAGTCCCCAGGGGGGTCCTGCCACGCTGCCTTCTGGCCTGGGAGCCCCAGGAGAGCAGGGACTGTGTCTGTTTTGTATTGCTGGTGTCTGGCACATAGTAGGCGCTCACTGGAGATTTGTTGACTCTGCAGCTCCTGGGAGCAACATTGTCACGAAGAGCAGATGAGTAGGGGGAGATGAGGGGGCGTGGGGCTGGGGGCGGGGGCTGTTACCCCCATTTCCCTGGTAGCAGACTCCCTTCTGGAAGCAGAGGAGAGGAGGGCCCATCTTTGGAGCTCCGCCTCTCCCTGTTCTTCTCATCTGCGCTCAGTGCTGGAGGGCAGCTAGCTGAGTAGCAGGATGGGCAGAAATGCGTTTTTTTTTTTTTATAAATTTATTTATTTATTTATTTTTGGCTGTGTTGGGTCTTCGTTGCTGCGCGTGGGCTTTTCTCTAGTTGGGGTGAGTGGGGGCTACTCTTCGTTGTGGTGCGCAGGCTTCTCATTGCGGTGGCTTCTCTTGTTGCGGAGCACGGGCTCTAGGCACGCGGGCTTCAGTAGTTGTGGCACATGGGCTTAGTTGCTCCGCGGCATGTGGGATCCTCCCGGAACAGGGCTTGAACCCGTGTCCCCTGCATTGGCAGGCGGATTCTCAACCACTGCGCCACCAAGGAAGCCCCAGAAATGCATTTTTCTGCAGGTCCCACAGGGAGGGAATTCAACGGCCAGGGTTGAGCATCCCAGAATCAGCTTGAGCTCTCTCTTGAGCATCCCAGAATCAGCTCCCAGACTGGACTTCATCAAGGCTAACCTGAGGGCACCTTGGAGGGAGAGGAGCCGCCGTGCCCCGGCCATGGCTTCCTGGAGGAGGGCAGAAAATGTCTGTGATCTGCTATTCGGATGAGAAGTATCTTGTGTTTCTACGCTCACGTTCTCACATGGATATTATTCAGCTTTTGCTAATTGGCTTTATGATTTTCTCAGTAGTTAATATTCATCTGTCAAAGATGGAAGCATAAATAAATAACTTTGGTCGGAGCACACCTTCTTATTAGGCCATACATCATGTTAGAAAGTTCACATTCTTTAACCAGGAAGATGAAATTAGAAACATCTTGAAAAAGCCTTCTTGTTATCAATCATGTCATCTTGAACATGTTTCGAAGCTTGCTGCTGGCATCCAGAATAGATATTTTATTCAAAAGAATGTATTTAAAGAAAATGACAGCACTTTTCGATTTCAGCTTTTTGAAAACAGGAAATCTTTCAAGTCCTCCTGACTCTGAGCATTCCAATGCCTCGGCAGAGGGCTGGAGTGGCTGGAGCCTTGTCCGGATGTGCCCATAAGGGTGGACAATTTTCTGACCCTTTAGAAAGGGAGTGAGACAGAAAGACAAACGGATCATGGTTTAGCAGAATGTCCTGGCTCTTGTGTGGCCTTAAAAAAATCACTTGCCCTCTTTAGGATACAGTCTATTCATTTATAAAATGAAGAGGTTGTATAAGATTAGTGTCTTAGCTTGGGCTGCTGTAACAAATTACTTGGGGGTTTAAGTAACAAATATTGATTTCTCACAGTTCTGCATGTGGGAAGCCCAAGATCAAGGCGCTGGCACATTCGGTATCTGGGGAGGGCATCCCTCCTGGTTTGTAGATGTCCATTTTCTTACTGTATCCTCCTATGGTGGAGAGGTGAGATCCTTTTTTATAAGGGCATTATAATCCCATCGCAAAGGTCCCACCCTCTTGACCTCATCTAACCCTACCATCACGTTGCGGATGGAGATTTTCCTACCCCAGGATCACTGCCTGCTCCTCCCGGGATGGAGACCACAGGACTGGACATTCTCCAGGGGCCCCTCCAGCTCTGACCTGCTCGACCCCAGGAGAGATGAGATAAGGGGTTCACGTGGCTCCACGTATCCAGCCCCTCCTTGCAGGAGGGCTCAGGAGGGCTCCCCAGCCCAGCCACGCCTGCATTAAGTTCCACAGCACAGGGCTGGTAGGAAGGCAGTCCCTGAACCAGGAGAACAGGATCCTTGCCTCAGCTCTGCCCCGTTGCCCTTTACGGCCTTGGGCAAGTCACTTCTCCTCCCTGGGCCTCACTTTCCCCATTTATAAAATAAGGCAGTTGGATGGGCTGATCCCCAGGAGCCAAGGTTTAGTAATTCCCCTGGGAGTTAAGAGATAGTTAAGGCCTGGATGTATTTCTGCAAAACAAATAGAACCTGATCTATTTCCCTAAAGCCCAGCTCCTATGGGGCAGCATTTTCCTTATTGCAAAGACAGTTTAGAATCTGTTTGTCTGCAAATGAATCCAGAAAACAAAGGGACTTCAGGTTCAGGCCTCTGGTCAGCAACAGAGGTCATTCTAGGGGCAAGAACCCTCAAAGCTTTCTCAATCCCTGCTGGTCCCACAGAACAAATCCCAGAGTCAACAAATTCCATTGAGCTGGCATCCAACGAGTCCTGGAATGTTGGACCTAGAACAAGAGCCAAACGTCTTCTGGTCCAACTTCCCCTCTTGACAGTTGAGCAAATAGAGGCCCTGGAAGAGGACTTACTGCTTCAGGTCACAGCCCAGGTGGTGCAGAGATGGGACTTAATCCCACGGCTCCGGCCCCCCTCTGCAGGGCTCTCTCTATGACCCTCAGTTTGCTTCTCGTTTAAAAGCATTAACACAACTCCTTGAAATGCACAACTTGATTTTGAATTCTTTCTCTCCTTTATGCATGAATCTAAAGTTGCAGTTTGTGAAAACGCACAAACACTGAACTACACTTTAAGCCAAATGCGGGTTACCACACCCATCTGCCGCTCTGAATTTCCAACATGAGTGACTGTCAAAATCTCATCATGGACAGTTTGCCAAACACTTCACAGCTGAGCCTCATGGAAAATTAATAATGTTAAGTGTGTCTGTGACATCTCATAGGAGTCAAACGGGTTGAATTATGGCAAACATGTGTTCCCCTAACCCCCACTTAAAAACAGAAGGTGTTAGATTGAATTACTGAAGGCAGCAGGCCAGAACAGACACGATTAGGACAAATCCCACCTCCTAAGAGCCCACAGTCCATTAGGACAGATATGCCTTGTAAGCAGGATGGGCTATCAGAAGGACTAAGATAATTGACAAAGTGCTACGGGGCCTCAGCAGAGCGGGCAGCACGTCTGGCAGGCAGATCATGGCGGGGAGGCTTCTGGACCAGGCTCTGGAAGCAGGGAGGGATTGGGGCATGTGCAGAAGTGTGCCTTGAGGCTCAGAGGTGAGAATGAATGGTGCACATTTGAGGAGTGGTGGATATAAGTGTAGATACAATTGAAAAGGCTGCTTGGAGCCCATCTGTAAAGGGCTCGAATGCCAGGCTAAGGCCTTCAGCCCTCACTGAGGAAGCCACCCAGCCCCTGTAACAACGGCAATTGATGAAGAAGGGGAAACATGGATTTTGGAGGAAAGACAGGCAAATTTTGAGGATTCTACTTACCAGATGGTAACCTTTGGCAAGTCACTTAACGCCATCTCTCTAGTGGGGCACTGACCTCTGCTTGCAGGAGAGTTCTAGGTTACGTATCACTTTTTGCAATATAGGCATACCTCGTTTTATCGTGCTTCACCCTATTGTGCTTTGCAGATACCGTATTTCTGCAGATTGAAGGTTTGTGGCAACCTTGTGTTGTCAGATGATGGTTAGCATTTTTTAGCAATACAGCATTTTGTTGGATAATGGATTTCTTTATTTTTTTTTGATATTTACTTATATTTTTATTGAACTATAGTTGATTTCCAATATTGTATTAGTTTCAGGTGTACAGCAAAGTGATTCTCATATATATAATATATATATATTCTTTTTCAGATTCTTTTTCATTATAGGTTATTGCAAGATATTGAATATAGTTCCCTGTGCTATACAGTAAATCCTTGTTGTTTATCTATTTTATAAATAGTGATGTGTCTCTGTTAATCCCATACTCCTAATTTACACCCCGTCCCGCCCTTCCCCGTTGGTAACCATAAGTTTGTTTTCTATGTTTGTGAGTTTGTTTCTGTTTTATAAATAAGTTCATTTGTATTAGTTTTTAGATTCCACATATAAGTGATATCATATAATGTTTGTCTTTTTCTGTCTGACTTACTTCACTTAGTATGATAATCTCTTGGTCCATCCATGTTGCTGCAAATGGCAGTATTTCATTCTTTTTTATGGCTGAGTAATATTCCGTTTTATATATATATATATATATATATATATATATATATATATATACTACATCTTCTTTACCCATTCATCTGTTGATGAACACTCAGGTTGCTTCCATGTCTTGGCTATTGCAAATAGTGCTGCTATGAACATTGGGGAGCATATATCTTTTTGAATTAGAGTTTCATGTTTTCAGGATATATGCCCAGGAGTGAGACTGTGGGATCATATCAGAAAGAGAAAGTAAAAAAAAAAAAAAATCCTGTTTAAAATCGCGTCAAAACAAACAAACATAGGAATAAACCTAACCAAAGAGGTGAAAGACCTACACTGAGAGCTATAAAACACTGATAAAGGAAACTGAAGGTGATTCAAAGAAATGAAAAGATATCCCATGCTCTCGGACCAGAAGAATTAACATGGTTAAGATGGTTGGGCTTTCCTGGTGGCGCAGTAGTTAAGAATCCACCTGCCAGTGCAGGGGACACGGGTTCAAACCCTGGTCCAGGAAGATCCCACATGCTGCGGAGCAACTAAGCCCGTGCGCCACAACTACTGAGCCTGCGCTCTAGAGCCCGTGAGCCACAACAGCTGAGTTCATGCGCCACAACTACTGAAGCCCGCGCGCCTAGAGCCTGTGCTCCGCAACAAGAGAAGCCACCGAAATGAGAAGCCCGTGCACCACGACGAAGAGTAGCCCCCACTCTCTGCAACTAGAGAAAGCCCACATGAGGCAACGAAGACCCAACACAGCCATAAAAAAAAAAAAAAAAATGGCCATGCTCCCCAAAGCAATCTACAGATTTAATGTGACCCCTACCAAATTACCCATGCCATTTCTCACAGAAGTAGAATAATCCTAAAATTTATATGGAATCACAAAAGACCCAGAATTGCCAAAGCAATCCTGAGGAAAAAGAACAAGGCTGGAGGCGTAACCCTCCCAGACTTCAGACTATACTACAAAGTAATAAAAACAGCATAGTATTGGCACAAAAACAGACACATGGATCAATGGAACAGAACAGAGAGCCCAGAAATAAACCCACACACCTATGGTTAATCAGTCTTCAACAAAGGAGGCAAGAATATACAATGGGGAAAAGACAGTCTCTTGGACAAGTGGTGTTGGGAAAGCTGAACAGCCACATGTAAATCAGTGATGTCAGAATACTTCCTCCATACACAAAAATAAAATCAAAATGGCTTAAAGGCTTAAATATAAGACATGACACCATGAAACTCCTAGAAGAGAATATAGGCAAAACATTCTCTGACATAAATCGTAGCAATATTTTCTTAGGTCAGTCTCCCAAGGCAAAAGAAGTAAAAGCAAAAATAAGCAAATGGGACCTAATCATATAAGCTTTTTTTGCACAGCAAAGGAAACCATAAACAAAACAGAAAGACAACCTGTGGACTGGGAGAAAATACTTGCAAACCATGTGACAGACAAGGACTTAAATCTCCAAAATGTACAAACAGCTCATATAGCTCAATATTAAAAAAAAAAAAACCAACCCAATCAAAAAATGGGCAGAAGACCTAAATAGACATGTCTCCAAAGAAAACATGCAGATGGCCAGAAGGCACATGAAAAGATGCTCAACATTGCTAATTATTAGAGAAGTGCAAATCAAAACTACCCTGAGGTATCACCTCATACTGGTCAGAATGGCCATCATCAAAAAGACTACAAATAATAAATGCTGGAGAGGGTGTGGAGAAAAGGGAACCCTCCTACACTGTTGATGGGGATGTAAATTGGTGCAGCCACTATGGAAAACAGTATGGAATTTCCCTAAGAAACTAAAAACAGAGTTACCATATGATCCAGTAATAAAGTATTTTTAAATTAAGGTATCTACATTGTTATTATAGACACAATGCCATTGCACACTTAATAGACTGCAGTATAGTGTAAACACAACTTTTATATGCACTGGGAAACCAAAAAATTCATGTGACTCACTTTATTGTGATACTCACTTTATTGCAGTGGTCTGGAACCAAATTTACAATGTCTCTGAGGTCTGCCTGTAATGAGAGCCAACCTGTATTGGTGTGTGTTATATCATGCATTGTGCTAAGCTTTATATAACTTGCATCGCTGAATCTTCAAAGTGACTTTCTGGGGTAGCTACTGTTATTATCCCATTTAACAGATGAGGACGCTGGGGCTCAGGCACGGGCCCCTGCTTTGCACTGCCCAGCGTGAGAGCTTTCCATCTATGCAGTGATGTCACAGTGTCACACACGGTCCAAAATCAGTGCTCAGTATCCATGTAGTCTTGTGAGGAGCCGGGCACATGCTATAGGTAAGCACTTCACATGAGCTTACCTCTTTAAACTTTGCAACAGCCCTACGAGATTAGCGTATTCCTCCTCGCATTCTGTGGCTGGTGAAGCCAGTACCTGTTCCTATGACAGCTGATGTCGGGGGAGCCAGGGTTTGGTTGATTTATCTGCACTGTGTCACGTGCCCAAAGATTTTGATTTTATTGTCTGGGGTGGAGTCAGACATTGGCATTTGAAAAAGCTACCTGGGTGATTCTGATGCGTAGCTGGGGCTGAGACCCTGCTGGCCTGGTGGCAAAGCTCATATTCTTTTTTTTTAAAGATTGGGAGTGATTGATTGATTGATTGATTGATTGATTGATTTATGCCTGCATTGGGTCTTTGTTGCTGTGCATGGGCTTTTCTCTAGTTGTGGCAAGCGGGGGCTACTCTTTGTTGCGGTGTGAGGGCTTCTCATTGTGGTGGCTCCTCTTGTTGCAGAGCACGGGCTCTAGGAGCGCAGGCTTCAGTAGTTGCGGCACGCGGGTTCAGTAGTTGTGGCTCACGGGCTCTAGAGTGCAGGCTTAGTAGTTGCGGCACACGGGCTTAGTTATTCTGCGGCATGTGGGATCCTCCCAGACCAGGGCTCGAACCCGTGTCGCCTGCATTGGCAGGCGGATTCTTAACCACTGTGCCACCAGGGAAGTCCCAAAGCTCAAGCTCATATTCTTAACCAAGATTTTAAAATAAAAAAAATCCATGTACTTCTCCATTCAGGGTGTTCATGATTTCCCAAACCTAGATCTTTGTTCGATAAACAGACTGGCTTCAAATAAAATAAAGTTTGAATCATACTGCTACTACTATTGTTAAAAAAAGAAGTGCGTGGGGAAAGAGGTTTTTCAAAAATTTAGATATATTGGTACATTAATAGGAGTGCCCAGGGCAAAAATCACTTTTACTCACCTGTCAAGTTTCTGTCATCCCCTGCCAACACAACGAACTTTATTTTCTAAGGATATTGAAAAGAATATGAATGGCGGGGTTCCTGAATGGTGGGAAGTGTAGGCTTTAACAGGCGAGCACAAAACAACTTTTTCATCTTCATTCTTCCCCTCTGAGAAAAGAACCGCTCTCCCAGGGCTCTTGGAGATGCCGGGAAGGAAAATTTGACTTTCAGTACTTCAGAATTAAGGGGATGAGGGTGGAAGATAATTTGTAATGTGGAAATCCGCCGGGCTGCTTGCTTCTGTTTCTTGGGGCCGGTTCTCTTCCGAGTTCAGCTGGGCGCCGGTCTCGGCGTGGTGTCCGCCCTCTGTGAGGCCTACGTGCCACGCCAGTTAATAGATGACCCGCTTGACCCGCGTTCCCAAGCTCTCCCGGCTTGTCTGTCTCCATGACACATCCTCCAGCGCATGAACAGACTTGTCCCTGCTTCTCAGAGAGGCCGTGTGCTCTTGGTATTGATGCCTTCAAGGAAGTGGGGGGCACAGGCTGCGTCCAGGCCCAGGCATGGGGGGTTGTGATTTCAAAACGTGGGGGAATTGCTTGGGTGCGTTCCGTGAATTGAGACTCGAAGCAGGTCTGGCTTGGCAATGAGTGCTGGCCAGGCTGCTGAATGCTTCTCTGGGCTCTGTTGAGAGGTCGTGTGTGGTATTACCAAAGGGGCTTCACGTGGGAAGGGGCAACCTCCACCTGCTCGTGAAGGAAGGACTCACCTCAGTGTGGACGTTTTAGTGACCATGAGAAAAAAACTGGTCTAAAGAAAGAAAAAAACTGGTCTTCTTGTTGTTTTGCTAAAACTAACAATAATTATAATGATAGTAGTAATAATAATAACTGCAGCTAATTATAATTGCCAGCACTGTGCTAAGCACATCACAAATACTGTGTATTCTAATTCTCACCACAATCCCCTGCGGTAGGTTTACCTTTAGCACCATTTTACAGCTGAGGAAACTGAGGCTCAGGAAATTCAAGAAGATGGGTCTTGGAGGTGGCAGAGCCATTTTTTTTAACCTTGTCTTTTTATTTCTAAGCCGCGTGCCCTTTCATCTCTCAGGAGTGCAGACCTAGAAAGTCATTTTGTAAATTTGGTTGAAACATGCCTTTTGAAAAGTTCCTGCGATTAGTTCAAATCTGCTTTCTGAAGGGAGAGGAGGCATGTGCGGCCTCTTGCACATGACGTTCTTTCAAAGGGGTGCAGGCCATTGTGCTGTTTGCCCCCTTCCACTCCCACGGTTCCCCTCTCAAAGCTGGCTGACACCTACTCTTTCATCCGTTTCCCGCTGGGCCCTTCACTCTCCTATCATGTCGTCCATTTGATCCATATTCGTCTGAAAATGTTCCCCGTTCCAAATATAAAACTGAAAACACGATCCCACTGGGAGCATTTTTTTTTTTTTAAAGCAAGAAACTGTGAGGTGTGGAGTTTTAGAACTACAAGAGATCTTAGAGACAATGTAACCCAACTTTGTACATGAGAAAACTGAGGCTCAAGGTCACTGGAGAGTTAGTGGTGGATCTGCATACCCATGGTTTACTCATCTCTCCAGTGAGGAGCACAGGATGGCTGGGAGGAGGAAATGGGGTTACATTTGTGACATCCATCATTCAGTATTTATTTGGTAACAGAGAGGTGGCTGTATCTTGGGGAGACATGATGAGGGCTATCAGCAGGGCAGTGGGGATGGAGGGAGATGGGAAGGATTCAAGATGTGAAAGAAATGAGACCTGGTGGTAGGCTGTGAGAGGGGGAGCTCGCAGAGATGAATGACTCCCAGGTTTCTTCAAATGGGTTTCAAAGGATGAATAGGAGTTTACCCAGTGGGTAGGGGAGGGATAGCCCTCTGCACAGAATGAATGGCCGTGTGAAGGCAGGGGCGTTGGTGGAGCAGGATGCGATGGGGCACGCGATAGGCATCTTCTGTTGGACTTCGGTTGCCCCAGTACAGCACAGAGAATAATGAAACAGGCATCTTAGCAGCAATAACAACCACGAAAACAGCAGGGAGAAAATGAAAATCAATGCTTTAAACAATGTTTGAAAGACATTTTAGTGTCTTTGTTGACTGATGTCTCATGAGCTCCATCCAGAGGCTCCGAGTTAATGAAATTTAAGCAGTTAGCCTCCCTCCTGACATGGCTTGTCCCCAGTGTCACCTGAGCTTGGGTCTGATGACTTCCCAGAGAGCAGGAACATCTCAGGCCCTCTGATCTCCCTCTGAGCTGCCTCTTTTGTGGCTGTTGTCCGACCTGGATCAGAACTGGAGGTGGGTGGGGTGCTTGTCATCACCGCTGCCAGAGCAGCTCCAACCACGCTTTCATTCCTCTCCTAAAAGTACATTTTAATCAAACTTTACAAATATGTTGATTTCTGACCCAATCGCCGAAGCACACAAAGTGCCATTTATTTTGGAATGCTAAACCAAAGCCCGTTTTCTTCCATTTTCGTATTTGAATTTTCATTTGTTCCATTTCCGGAGCTGATTGTATGTCTTGAGATCCCGAGTCTGGGAGCTTCCTTCCAAAAAGTGTTTTTTTGTGTGTGTGTGTGCACTCATGCACACTCGTGCATGTGTGTGTGCATATATACACACATGACACTGCACAGACTGCTCAGCTCCTGAGAAGCAGAGCTGAGTGGGTGACCTGGAACCAGCCATGCCTGAAGCCTCCCCACTTATTGGGCATGTCTGACTTACAGGCCCTGTGTCCCCAGTAGGGATGCTCTAGATAAACAGGCCTGGGCACATCAGTCCTGCCTGGTCAGCTCCCCATCACCGTCTTCCCCACTGTGTACAGCAGCCTGTGGGCACATTGGAAACCACAGTGTACTTCACCCAGACTCCTGGGCTCACAGACTCCCTGGGACCAGAGAGTTTGCCACTGTAAAATCTAAGGGGGCCATTGAATGGCATGTTTCCTGAATGTTGCCCTGAGCTTGCCCAGGTGGAGAATCTGTCACCAAACAGGGTAGACCGCACAGCACTGAGCACAAACCCTGCCCCAGAGCTCATGTGAGCTCTGCACACGTATCGTCATCTCACTTCATCCTTCCCACAACCTTGGTGACCCAGAGAGGTTCAGGAACACGCTCAAAGTCACACAGCTGATGGAGCAGGACCAAGAAATGGGACAGTCCAGCTGCAAAGGAGGTTGGTGAGCTTAACCCTGGTGCAATTACTGTCCCCAGGATGTGGCTGTGACATGTCTACCCCTTATCAGTTACAGGGGGATTAAGAGTCATTTCCCTAAATACCTGTGAGCTGGAGAAAGAGTGAAGGGGACACCCTGTAAAGGCTGGGCCTCTCTGGAAGAGGGATGAGGGCACCAGGGGGTACCAGAGGAAAGACCCATGGTGGGGAGGGGCCCCAACTACCAGGGTTTGGAAGGAAACTCAAATGACTTGAGCTTACTAGCCTAGAGGAGGGAGAGGGTAGAGAAGTATCTGGAACTCTTTGAAGAACTGAGAAGGAATTAGCTAGTGCCCCATGTCCCCAGTGTGTAGCTGTTCCATACTGCCAAAGTCTGTTTGGTATAAGGAAGGACCTTTATATGTTTGTGATGCCCAAATGTGGGAGGACCTGACTCAGATGGTAGTGAGTGCCCCGTCCCTGGAAGCGTTCTATCAAAACAGAAACCACTTGCCTTATTTAATGAGAATTTCAGTATTCACTAAGTGCACCGGGGGTGGGCAGCAAAGACAGCCTTTTAAGCCTAACATAAAACTAAGCCGAAGTTTTAATTAATTTCCCAAATTTCCAGGAAACATTAGAGACAGACATAAAGTTTCATGTGGAAAGATGTTCTTCCCAGCACTATTTATCATATTAAACATTAGAAACAACCCAAATGTCCCCAAATTGGATATTAGTGAGGCACATTGCGGTACCACTACATAATGTAATATTAATTTGTCACTAAGATGAGGTTTTAAAAACAACATATAAGTCACAAGAACAACCCACCACATAGTGTAAGTGACAAAGGAGGATGCAAAGTTGTATAAATACATATATGTAAAAATACATGTATATATTCATCTGTGTATAGGCGCATGTAAATTGATCTATGAATAGGAAAGAGTGGATGAACTGTAAGAAAATGGTAAACAGTGATAATGGTCTGTTGGTGAGATAAGTAGGGCAAAATCCCGATCGGTATGCTGCAAAGTTTTTCACCAGGGGTCTATATCCCTTTTATACTCAAAGCACATGCTATTAAAATGTTGTTTTGGAAGACTAGAATGACATGGGGAAATACACTATCACGTTAAGTGAAAAATGCAGAATGCAAAAATATGTATATATTATGACCCTAATTATGCACATAAATTTAGTTATTTATTCCCTATTTGTTTCATGGAAGGTATCGGAAACAACATGGATAAACACACCTGCACACCCTCCCCATCCCCACCTGGGGAACCCTGAAGCAAATATTTAAAAATGCTCATGATCGTCCCTGAGAGTTGTAGGTAATTTTGTTTTTCTACTCTATTTTCTTTAAAATTTTCCAATATATATATATTTTTTTCTATTAATGTTTCTATAATCAAGAGGGAAGCCCCAGAAAAGCCCCAGACAATTTCTGGCGCCTGTTAGGAACCCGATGCCGGTCAGTTCCCCTTCCTGTCGTCTCCCGCACCTTCTTGTTATCCCCAGTGAACAGGCAGGTAGATGAGCCTAGACCTCCCAGACAGCGGAGGCCCGGGCTGTGCTCTCCTGGGCTGTGCGTTCTGCAGGAGGGGCGGCTGTGGGCCCCGCTCACCTGATCACTCTCCAATGGGGCAGAAGGCCAAGCACATCCCCAGGTTCAGCCAAGGTTCCTGCCTGGTGTGACCCTATGAAGTGCTTTGTTGTCACTGGCTCAGGATATCCCAGGTCTCAAAATGCCTTGTTAAACAAGGCAAATTCCATCCTTGTTAAACAAGGATAAATTCCATCCGAGTTCATCAGCTTGAGCCCAGCCTTGTCATAACCCCCAGAATCACAGTAAGTATAAACAGGGGGTGATGTCACTCCAGGAGTACACCTCGAGTTTACTTATACTGTTATAAAGAGGTAATTTGCAAAAGTGCAGTTAATCCCACCATGCTTTATAATTTAAAGGTGGCCAGAGACGATTACTGACATACAACTGATTAACAGCAGCCCTTAGTGCCAAATTAATCAGCATCTAATCCAGAGTCTGTATTAGGATGGAATGAGATTAAAAAAAAAAAAGAAAAAAAACCTCTCCCAACCCCCTCCACTGTTGTTTCGGTAGAATGCCCAGCTTTTCCCCACAGTTTGGGAGTTTGACTAAAAGCTTTGTTTGAATACTTTTCTTACATGAAAAAAGACACATAAATGTAAATTGTCAAAACATAAGTGTCATTTTTCCCATTGGAGGAATTAAATTACCTCCACTTCATTTGATACGTTTGTGGGGAGCTGTCAGTCACTCTGCCCAAGGTTGGGGGAGGGGGAGGGGAGTAAAACCAACTGTATCTTCCAACATTCTAGAAAGATAAGCCAGGGACTTCCCTGATGGCACAGTGGTTAAGAATCCGCCTGCCAAGGCAGGGGACACGGGTTCGAGCCCTGGTCCGGGAAGATCCCGTGCCACAACTACTGAGCCTGTGCTCTAGAGCCTGTGAGCCACAACTACTGAGCCCACGTGCCACAACTACTGAAGCCTGCGTGCCTAGAGCCCGTGCTCTGCAACAAGAGAAGCCACTGCAAAGAGAAGCCCGTGCACCGCAACGAAGAGTAGCCCCAGCTCGCTGCAGCTAGAGAAAGCCTGCACGCAGCAACGAAGACCCAACAATGAAGACCCAATGCAGCCAAAAATAAATAAATTTAAAAAAATTGAAAGATAAGCCACCAGTTGGCACTCAGGAGCCACCTAGTTCCTGTCCTCCCCAAGGCATGATACATTTTTTGGTTTTGCCTTTGATTCTGTGAGTGACCTTGTAACCCTCCAGTAAATTCCCTTTAAAAAAAGTTAGTTTTTGTTTTTATAGTTTTCACACACACACACACACACACACACACACACACACACACACACACGAAGACTCCTGATACCAATGTGTTGAAGAAAAATAGTTCAGAGAGGTTGAGGAACTCAGACACAGTCACATAGTAATTGAAGGGCACACTGGGGTTTGTACCCTGGTGACGAGACTCCGGAGCCCACACTCGTAAGCCCCACTGCCTGGAGTTAGCTTTGCAAACCCTAACTTGATCCAGCTGTACCAGATCCCGTTTCCCTTTTCTGCTGCGATTCCTTGCTGCTCACCCCATGCCATCCCAGTTCTCCATTTCTCTCCTTGCCTGGAGACAGCCCGCTGCATTTCTTCATCTCATCAGGACCCCAGGGGCTGCTGACACCTAGTCTCACTGTTGCTTAAATGTAGACATCACTAGGGCCAGCTCCTGGAATCCACTTTAGGAAAGGGAAGGGGGAAAGTTTATGCCTCCAAACTTCCAAGGAATGTGCAGAGAACATAATTTGTGATGTGTGATTTGAAACAGTAAACTCCTGGGCTCCAAGCTCTGTCCCGCCTCTGGTCGCTGCTGGCTGGTTCTCTGCCCCCATGGCTGTGTCACGTGTGCCTGACTGAGGAAGAACCATCCTTTTAAGGAGAATGGAGTTGGCAAATGCTCCTTTCCAGTTTCTTGCAGTCTGAGACACTGGGTTTCTGCCAACATCAGCTCAAGATGGAAGCCATGTTGGCAAATAATTTGTCCAAACCCCCCAAATAATCTGTTTGGCCTCCAAGGCTGCTTCCCCCACGGCTGCCATCACCATCTTATCTCATCCAGTCAGATGGAAGAGGGGAGGCCTGATGGCAGGAAACGGACTCTCACATCCCTTCCTCCCAACGTGGAGAAGGCGGGCGGGGCCCCATGCTTAGTGAGGCTCAGTGATGGGCTCAGTGTTGGTGCCCTGGGGCTGGGTAGCAAGTCCAGGTCTGGAGATGAGGCAGTGGGCATCCTGGCAGAATCTTTAGCTTAGTCAAGGAGGTCACAGAAGATCCACAGCAGCCCTGTGGATCTGGGCAGGCAGGAGAAGAGACCATGGTGGGACAGAATGTGGGATCTGCAGGCAGAGCCCCTGAATGCACTTCAGTTTACTGGTCATGTCAGAGTGAACTCTAGACTCTTGTCTGCTCATTCTCAGTGCCCTTTAACTCTTCATCCTTTCCATGGCCTTCCTTGATCACTCAGCGTGAAGGACACCGTCCCTCTGCTCAGACGACATTAGGCTATGCCAGCATTCCAGCACGGTCCACCTGCCTCCTGAGCTGAGACTCATGCACATGTGTTCTCCCTCTTTCCCAGTCAACTCACCATAGGTCATCAAACCCTTGATGGTGGGGCCTGGGCACCAAGCTTTGAGGAGGCTCCACTTAGCAGCTCTGGAGATCCTGGGAGAGATGGGAACTGGAGGAGGGGACCCCAGCCCCACAGCATGGGAGAGAACCTGGTGCCAGTGGCCAGAGGTGAGGGACAGAGGGTTGAGCTGAGTCACAGAGCAGAAGCAGATGTGGGGGGGGATGGGCACAGGAAGGTCTCATAATTAGCCAGAACATGCTGGTGGCAAGTGACAGAAACCCAACTCCATCTGGTTTAAGGGATTGAGGGGATTTACTGGAAAGCCCTGGAGTAGCCACAGATTTGAAGAAAGAGTTTCTCCCCATACATCTCTCCTCCCATAGATACACTTGTATAGAAAGGCCCTGAGAGGGATGCCTCCTTGCATTTTGCACGAGGCCCCCGACTCTTTCACTCTAGTCCTCGCCTTGGCCAGAAGCCGCATCTGCACAGCCTTCTCCTCTAGCTCCAACTTCAACAGTGTCAGCCTGGGACCCTATTGGCTTGGATCACATGAACATCTCGGGTCAATCCCTCATCCTTGGGTCTCAGTTTTCTCCTATCTTGAATAGATAGGTGGGACTCAATGATGTCTGAAGATTCACTGGGTCCTCATGTTCTATGGGAGATGTGTCCTTTCATTTTGTATCCCCGGAACCTAGTAGAGCATGGTGAATACCACACAGCGGGTCTTCTTACGTGTGTGTGAACACATCTGCCTCTTCCCCAACATCCACTATAGCTCCGACCCACTGAGAACTGAATTTCACGGCGTTTCTCAGGATCCTTGAGTCCTGGGCCAAGCCCTGGATTGGAAAAGACATGTTTGCAGACAAGGTCGGGGAGATTTTTCTGCAAAGGCGCGGCAGCTTGGGAACAGCTGAGTGTGTTGGATGGCCTGCTGAGGGCATTCCTCTCCATCTTGGCTCTGCCTTGCATGGAGGGTGGAGGGACGGGTGCCCAGAGAGCTGCTGATGGATGAGGTGAGGCCCCAGGAAGGGACTAACGGTTCTAGCCTGCGTGCTTCTGCCGGGGTCAAGGCTGAGGGCCCACAGCGACGTTCTGTGTGAACAATACTCCAGGCCGTCTGCGATCTCCAGTCTCTGATGCTGAAGGAAACCAGATGGTGGTGTCAGTTGGAGGCGAAGGGTTGGGGGAGCTGGGGAAATGAGCTCCTCTCTGTCAGTTCAGCCCCATTTCCTCTTCAGGAGGCTGAGAAGGGCTAATAAGGAATTTTGGCATCAGAGAGAATAATGCATTCACAGTGTGGGCATCTGAGGTTGAATCCCACTTCTATCACCCATCATACGTGTGTCCTTGGACAAGCTGATGAGTCTCTTTGAGCCTCAGTTTTACCATCTGTGAGATGGACCTGACAAAGTTGTGTCTGAATAGTAGCTGCACAAATATTGTTTAACTTAAGTTATTCTGTCATATTTGAATGAGCCCATTGCCTTGTGAAGAGTTACAGGCATACCTTGTTTTATTGCGTTTTGCTTTATTGCACTTTGCAGATACTGTGTTTTCCACAAGTGAAGGTTTGTGGCAACCCTGCATTGAGCAAGTGTATTGGTGCCATTTTTCTAACAGCATTTGCTGTCTTTGTGTGTCTATGTTACATTTTGGTAATTCTCACAATATTTCAAACTTTTTCATTATTATTATATTTGTTACGGTGATCTGTGATCAGTGATCTTTGATGTTACTATTGTGATTGTTTGGGGTCACCTCAAACTGCGCCCATATAAGACGGAGAACTTATTGTTGAACTGACAACGAAGGATTTATATATTACATAAACTCAGTTGATAAAGCAGTGGCAAGGTTTAAGAGGATTGTCTCCAATTTTGAAAGAAGTTCTGTTGTGGGTAAAATGCTACCAAATAGCATTGCGTGTTACAGAGAAATCGTTTGTGAAAGGAAGAGTCAATCAGTGTGGCAGACTCCACCGTTGTCTTCTTTTAAGAAATTATTGCAGCCACCCGACCTTCAGCATCCTCCACCGTGATCAGTCAGCAGCCATCAGCGGTGAGGTAAGACCCTCCACCGGCAGAAAGACTACCACCCCATGAAGGCTCAGATGATGCTTAGCATTTTTTAACAATGAAGTGTTTTTTAAATTAATTAATTAGTTAATTTTTGGCTGTGTTGGGTCTTTGTTGCTGCACACGGGCTTTTCTCTAGTTGCGGCGAGCGGGGGCTACTCTTCATTGCGGTGCGCCGGCTTCTCATTGCGGTGGTTTCTCTTGTTGTGGAGCACGGGCTCTAGGCGCATGGGCTTCAGTAGTTGTGGCACACAGGCTCAGTAGTTGTGGCTCACGGGTTCTAGAGCACAGGCTCAGTAGTTGTGGCACACGGGCTTAGTTACTCCGCAGCATGTGGGATCCTCCCAGACCGGGGCTCGAACCCATGTCTCCTGCATTGGCAGGTGGATTCTTAACCACTGCACCACCAGGGAAGTCCCAATAAAATATTTTAAAATTAAGGTATGTACACTGTTTTTTAAAGACATATTTCTATTGTACACTTAATGGACTACAGTATAGTATAAACATAACTTTTATATGCATTCAGAAACCAAAAGATTCCTGTGACTTGCTTTATTGCAATATTTGCTTTAATGAGCTGGTCTGGGACTGAGGCTGCAGTATATCTGAGGTCTGCCTATATATCATAAATTCAAGGTTTCTAAGCTGAGTGTGGAGAGCCCTGGATCCGAATGACTGCCGGGGCCAGGGTTGGGGGTGTGGGGTGGGTAGACCTTCAATATGAGGCTGAACTCTGTCTTCTGATTTCAACTAGGGAAGCTCCACTCACATGGGTTTCCTGTGTTGGCGATCCATAGCGTATTGAATTTGACAGAAGCATTTGCTACTCTAAAGTATCCCAGCAACTGATGGCAGAGTGGAATGAGCCCTGCAATGGCCAGGTCAGGCTCTTTATCAGCAACTCAGCAGCGCCAGGGTTGTGGTGAGGACCAAGGATGCCCACTCTGTCCCAGGACCCGTGATAGGTGCTTTCCTGTGTCAGCCCGCCGATACGCATGGAAACTCTGGGATGTGGATAAAGTCTCTGGTGCTCAGCCAGGGTCCCACGACAGTAAGTGGGGGATCTGGGATCAAGTTTGGGAAGTTCCTACTTCCTGGGACACGTGTCACTGAGTAGCCTTGTGTGCCCTCCCTGACCTTATGCCTGGGTTGGCTTTTTCTTTAGTTGATAAAGGCGCACTGCACCACATTACTTTGGGAAGGGCTCTTCCCTGCTCTGTTTCTTCCATATCCCACCTCCCACTTGAGTCTTCCTCCCTCAACTCTCCATCTTTTGCTTCTGTCCTCTTTCTCGGCTCAGTTTTCTTTCTGATTCACCCATGACGCCCAGGAGATTCTCAGCTTGTTATCTTTGAATGGCCGGGGAGGAAGATATCTGCTTGATAAGATGCCGGGGGTTTCCATCAGCTTTGAGCTTGACACTTGTGCACGTTCTTTGTCTGGTGGGTTTTCTCCCCTCTGTGTCCGGCTATTCCACAGCTGAGCAAATCTGCCCAAGGTCATGTTCTGTGCTCTTGTTCATCTCTGAGTCCCACTCGGTGCAGAAGATGATGCTTCTCTGGTGACCAGTCCACAGCAGCATGGGGTCAGTAATCAAGGATGTTGCACTGTCAATCAAACACATTGATCTTTCTAACTTAGCTGACTCATTTTGTGGAATACACATGATTAACCCATCAAAAAGTAGAAGATCCTCACTTGTAAATTTCTGTATGTTTAGAAGAAAATTACATTTTCTTTCCCTTTCTCCCCCTGGTGCCATCACTGCCATGTGTCGGTCACCCTGCATTAGGGCAGCACCTACATAAAAGGGAAATGAGTGGAAAAGGAGGGAGGGACATGTGAACAGAGCTTTTAGACACTTTACCAAAATATAGACATCAATGCCTCACTTTGTTAAAGCTGAGAAAAGGAGAGTCTTTACACATAGGAGGAACTCAATAAATAATCACAGAAATTACACAGGAAGAAAGGAAAACATCATGCTTTTCACTCTTCTCCAGGGTACATGTGCCCAGAGTCTGTTCCTAAGTTTCCAACTTGGGTGTAACGGATTTTTGGTGGCCTGTGAGTTTTATGTGGGTCTTTCCCCAAAGTGTTTTGAAATGGAGCAAAAGAGTGTATTCAGAGTTAGAAACCCTGAATTCTACTCCTGGAGTATCTAGAGCTTTTTCATAACCTTGGTCAAGCCTATTGAGACTTGAATTCTGTATCTGAAGGATGGATTATGCAAAGGTAGAATTTCTGAACTTGGATATTTCCTGTGAGACCAAGTAGGATTGGTGAGAAGCCGCCCTACTTGCCTCTCAGGGGCACTAAGAGGGTCACAGGTATGGTGAATGTGACAGTGCCCTGAAGTGATGAAGAAATCTGTGTAAAACTCTCTATGGTTGTAGTTCTTGCGGCTGAGGCACTGTGATCCGTCCAGCTGGCTGAGGAGTGATGGGATAGGTGCTGCTTCAAGGGACGTGGACTTGGGCTGGACAAAGACTGACTCTAAGCCTCCACCATTCCCACCATCCAGGGCACATCTGTCCTGGGAGTTCTGCTTTGCTCCTGCTTTTGGCCTCAGATCATGCGTCTAGTGATCATATGTCTTGGCCACTGGCTGTCTTTGCCCGGCTGGACCTGGGCAAGGCTGCTTCTAAACTCTGCTTCCTCAGGTTTTATCCAACATCTTGATCTGATAGAGAGGAGATTCCCACCCCCAAAGGCCTTTCTCCCGGTTTCCTACCCCTGACCCCACTCATGGGTCCCTGTAAGAGTTCTGTAGCTCCTCCATACTTTCAGGAGACTGAGCTAAAACAAATAATGGATTTTGTTTTAACAACCAGAGGGGCGAAATCTCATACAATGGGAGTGATGGTTGTCAAAATCCAAGCCAAAGGTCAAAATGGGGCTGAATGTTTTGTTCATATGACTGTGTAATCTGTAGATTTTTGTGTGTGTTGGGGCAGGCAGGCTGGACCATCAACATCCAAATAGCGAATCTAAATGAGACATTCCAGGAAAATGAGACACATTAGGCTTTCTCCTTTAATATCTCAAACAGAAAAAACAATTCTTCCAGCAACCACAAGAATGTCTCATTGCCAATAGGGCTACAGCCTCCAATGGTCAGGCATTGATTCAGAGGATTAGAATCAAACTCCGGGTAATGGCAGGGGGGCGCCTACCGTCCTGGGCAGGAAGGAATGGGGCCCGTTTTTGGGTCTGATCTGTATAGCAGACCGCTTACCAGTCCAAAGCGGAAGGTGTGTTAGACACAGCTGCATGGAGAACTCTCTCTGAGGACCAGGCCACCCTCAGTGGAGCACTGAGGAAGCACCAGGTGTGACCAGGAATCAGGTCTCTGCCCTAGTCTAGATGGAGTAAGTTAATTGAGGCTCGGTTGTGTAAATGGCTTTGCCTGTTACCTCCAGCTGGTCGGCTGTGGGGCCTTGAACTTGGACACTGCCTGCTCTCTCCAAGTCCAGGGCTGTCTTGGGGACCTCAGAGAAGTCAGTCAATCTCTGCTACTCCTCGCTTCCTGGGTTCTCAAGACAAGGCCTGTTGGTCCCTTTGAGGACTCACAGGAGGCCCTGCTCAGAGTTTGGCGAGGTCTGCGCCCCCCATGCCTTTTAGGGGGCTGCCCTCAGCTCCCCCCACCTCCAGCCTGCAGCCTCTGGGCCTGCCACTCTCTTCCTCTATTTACAGACGCTAATCATTTCCCATGCAATTGAACAACTTAAGCTGCGAAAATTTGATAAGACAATTTAATTGTTGGCTTTTATGTATCTGCTCAATATAGCTGGGTTTCTTGGGAAGGGGAGCTGGCAGTGTGAGCAGAGCCACTTAATTAGAGAACTAAAACAATGGAGCTAGATTAGGGAGCCCCAGCAGCTGCCGACCCTGGACAGATTTCTCTGCACCCCCCCCTTATAAATGGGGCCCTTTTTGTAAACTTTACCGGTACTGTCCTCTGGGTGGTAACAAAATAAAGATGCAGGTCACAGACACTTGGTGTGCGGTAGGGTAGTTGGCTTTGCATGGGGCAGCTCTGAACTCTTATGAGGGAGCTTGTTTTTCAGGGGAGAAGTGTGTGGGTCTGATGAGAAGACATAATTCGGCTTGTGTGGCCACGGCCAAGGCAGTTTCACCAAACAGCCTCCTCATTGGCGGGGAAGGCTGGGGGCTGGTGCTGAGGAGAGTACGTGCGAGTCTTTGTGAGTTACTCATAGCTGTTCAGTGGACTTCTGTCTTTTCCTGGGTCTACATGAGTATTTTTATCGCCATTTGCACAATGCCACATCATGGGGGATTGGTGCTGATTTTAGACCATGCACCGTCATTTTATTGAATCAAATCCTTGTGATAACTCTGTGAGGGAGGGGTAGGAATCTTTATTCTTATTGCAGATGCAGATCTTAAGACTCAGAGAGGTTAGGCAACTTGTCTGAGGCAACACAGCTAGAGAGAAGGATCAGGATTCAAATATTGGGTTGGCCAAAATGTTTGTTCGGGTTTTTCTGTGAGATGTTACGGAAAAACCTGAACGAACCTTTTGGCCAACCCAATAGGTTGTAGTGGACACTGTCAGGGCTCTGCCCGTTCCTGTTTCTGACTCTCCTAGGAGGTCTTCCCTTGATCTACCCGCAGTCCCACTGCCTCCTGGGCATCCTGCAGCCAATGAGAATCCATTGCTGGAGTATAAAAGGCCAGGTCCCTGCTGGGAGGCAGGACAGACCCCAGGTGTAATTTATGCTCCAGAGTCCCCCATGGGATCAGGCGGAAGCTGGGAGCTGGCCTTGAATCACACCCTTGCTTGACTTCTTTCTCATCAAGTCCTCCTCTCACTCCCCTGTTTCTTTTCCTTCTTCCTTAATAAATCTCTTGCACACAAATTCTCCTCTCCAGGTCTGCTTCTGGGCCACCTGACCTAAGTCACGGATGTGTGTTTGACCCCTGCCTGCCCTTCCTGGAGGCCCTGCAGCCTCGTCCCTTGTTCCATGTGGTCAGCATATCCCCTAACTGCACTGTGAGTGTGGGAAACATCCAGCTTGGAATTTCTGCGTGGACCCAATTCCCAGTGACATAGAAGATGAGCCAGAAGGATCTCCTTGGGGTGAAATTCCTTAGCCTCACTAATGCACAGATTCCTCATCTGTAAAGTGGGAGTAATTAATAGTGTTGACAGTAAAGGACTCATGAGGCGTGAATGAGTTTGCATATGGAAAACACTTGGCATTGAGGCCATCCTGAGTGCTCAGCACGTGTTAGTAATTATTATTGGAACTCAAGCCTCTGTCATCCTAGTTGGGGTTCAGAACTAGTTCTCCCTAGTGCTGGGAGTTCTTGTAGGGAAGGAACCAAGCCAAGTGTTCAACATATTCTAAGCACTTACTAAAATTTTTTGGGGGGAGGGTAGGGAATTTTTAAAGGGCTGTGGTTGGATAGATAGAGTATTTGCCTGCCACTGTCAAGAAAAGTGTTTTATAATTTTGCTGTGATGTGTCATGTTAACTGTTCCGTTCTCTCTCAATCTCCTTTCACTTGTGGGACAAGTTTGCCAAGCATTTCACCAGCACCCTGAGGGGAAGAGAGAGGAAGGCAGGAGATGGGCCAAGTGTGGCGAACAGGAGGAGCCGCCGGTGCTATGGCATTCCCCAGATGCCTGAATTTAGGGCCTGATTAACTTAAAATATTTCCCAGCTTCTGAAGAAGAGGAGCTCTTACAAGGGCTAATTTGAGGCTCAGAAATCTTGAATATGTCTAAATCTCACATGGTCGGGTATGGAGTGCTGGTGGTTGTCAGGTCTGTGGGGAGAGCATTTTAACATTCGGGGAGCGGATGGTGGTACCCGCTGCCTGGCTCCCTGGTCCCATACTCCCTCTTTGCGGCTGCCTGGATTCGGGAACTTGCATTCTCTTTTCTTCCCCTTGTGAGGGCTTAGACGATTTTCCCTTTTGAAGGCATAGAAATAGATGGCTTTGGATTCAGAACACAGCCTCTGTTGCCTTCTTCCTCCCCGAGATGCCTGCAAAAATCAAAGTGGGGCCTTTGCGATGCCATTCCCCTGGCGTCCTCTTGATGTGTTAATGGGTCACACTCGCTGCACTGCCTTCCCTGCTCCCAGGGACGCTATTATATGGGCAGATAGCTCTCCCTTTCCCCTCAGATCAGGTGGCACAGGGCCAGGCGGGGAGCAGTTGGTTTTCCTGTCATGAACCACACTGTGCTAACTTTTGATCTTTGACGGGGAGTTTCCTGCAAAGATGCAGACGGAGTGGAGGCTCTAATCCTGGCTGCCCTGCTTAGCACAGTGAGGCCTGTGGCAGGAGGGGCATTTTGTTGCCATTGGATGGTGTATTCATTTTCTATGGCTTTGTAGCAGCTTAAAACAACACCCATTTATTAGCTCATGGTTCTGTAGCTCAGAAGTCTGGCACGATGTGGCTGGTTCTCTGCTTAGGATCTCACAAGGCTGATTCCAAGGGGATGGCTTGGCTGAGCCATATTCTGGGAGCTCTGGGGAGGAATCTGTTTCCAAGCACATTCAGGGTATTGGCAGAATTCGGTTCCTTGTGGGTGGAGGACTGGGGTCCCCTTTCCTTGCTGGCCATCACTTGGGGTTTCTCTGAGCAATTTAGGGCTGTAGGCATTCCTTCTCATGTGGTTGCCTCCAACATCAAACCAGCAAAGGCACATCAAATCCCCCTCATGCTTTGACACTCTCTGACTTCCTCTGCTGATGCCAGCCAGAGAAAACTCTCTGCTTTTAAATGCTCAGCTGTTTGGGTCAGGCCCACCTGGATAATCTCTGTTTTTTAAGGTCAGTTGACGTGGGGCTTTAATTGCATCTGCAAAGTCCCTCACAGAAGTATTATACCTAGGTTAGTGTTTGATTGAATAACTAGAGGATGGGAATCTTGGGGGACAGGGGGAGAGTCTGCCTATGACTGTGATGTGGTTATGGTCAGAGACCCAGGATAGCCTTGAATAGCCTCCTCCATCCCTGTAGGTTCCCCAAGGGAGGGAAGAATGCTCCCAGGGAAGCTTGAAAAATGGGAACAAAGCTACCAGCTTCTTATTCTCAGCAAGGCCTCTGTGGTAGCCCCCAGGAAGACCTCTGGGGAACCAGGCAAGGTGGCGAATTTTGAGATCATAGGCTAAGGAATCTCTCCCAAACTCCTTAGCAACCTGTTCCTGCTTTCTTTCTTCCATGTCTTCTCAACAGTACATACAGAGAAAATTGTGGCTACTTCTTGTAAAACTTAATATTGCAAGATGTCAGTATTTTATATTTCTGATATTTATTTACTGAAACAAATAATTGGTGACTTCTGATCCCAAGTGGCATCTTGCAAGCCGTTCTCACTCAGCATCCTCCAAGGTCCTTCAAAAATGCATCTGAAGTAACAGAGTGAGCAAAATGGTACACCTCCATCAGAAACCAAGACTGGCAGCCCACTAGCTCAGGCATCTGGGGGCAGTTTCCACAAAGGGCAGAGTGAAGATTGTTGTTGGAGACCAAGTATTCCATTCTAATCAGAATGAATTGATCAGCTTAATGGAAAGAAGGTAGGCCTTGGGTCTCTCCCTCTCTACAGCATTCTTGAGGCATAGGGCCAGCGTCCCATCTAACCTGAGACCTGGACGTCTATCTCCCTAAACAGTAGTTCTGTATTTGAGGCCTCAGAGCACATTTCTACTTGCTTCCCTCTCTCAGCCATGACCCCAGCACTTCCCCGGGCACTGTCTGGGGCCTGATGGAGGGACTCGCTGTCCAGGCAAGTGTGGCCCAGGATCAAAGGTCACAGTGCAGTGGATGGTGGAGGAGCCACCTATTCTACTACCCTGGAGTAGTAGTGCATTTTGGGAACTGTAGTTTTTAACGAGCTCCTTCGTTTCAGGGAACTAGGCAGTCAGGGTCCAAGGTCTTTTCCCAGCTCTTCCATGTCAGCCTAGGTAGTACACTTAGTATGGGATGAATTCTTATACAAACACAACAGTCAACATGTATGGCCTTCCTGCTGTTCAAATGAGGTGACTTTCTATTCTGGTTCAGAATTAGAGTATTCTGAAAAAGGAAGAACAACAAGGGGATCCTTATCTTCTGGTTATTGAAATGCATTATGAAACTAGTAATTAAAATAGTTTGTCACTGTTGTAAGAATCAACTGACAGATCAATGGAATAGAATAGATGGTCCTCTGTAAACTAGAACTTGGTATAGATTAAAAAGGCTTCAGAAAGAAAATAATAAGGGCAAATGGTTCAACAAATTATATTGAGAAAATTGGCCATTTGCAAGGAATATCAAGTTAGATAGATCCTCATCTTTTACCAAACCCTCAGTTATTAAAAAAATTCAACCCTCTCCCATTCAATATACTCTATTAAAAAAGCTGACAACAAGCTAGGTAAACTTCAGCAAATGTTTGGCAGACAAAGGGTCAAAATCTTTACCAGACAAAGAGATCTTGCACAACAGGGGGAAAACTAGCAAAGGACATGAACCCATGGGTGAAGTCAAAGAAGCCATCTTTAAGAAATAATCAGGAGAACAAATACCTATTTACAAGTGTGTTCACTGTAGTACCGCTTAGAACGAAACATTGCAAAAAAATCCCTGAAATGTTTAACAATTGAAGAGTGGTTGAATAAATGATAGTATATTTATGTGATGTAATTTTGGGCAGTCATTATAATTGTGCTTGAGAGAATATCTACTATCATGGGACCAAATGTGAAGTTTCATTTTTAAACAATGGAAAACTCAGTATGCATATGAGAATGCCCCCGTCCCCACGTGCCTGCTGCACACACAAGAGCCCGTTAACAATGGATCTCTGTGTGTGATGCATTTATATGGGATTTTTATTTGCTTCTGTATTTTATTTTATATTTTATGTTTCTGTTTTCCAAATTTCTATAATGAGCTTTTTGCAAGCAAATTATATGTTATTTTAATAAATCAATACCTGTTAAGTTGGTGCATGAAAAAACTGAAAACCCTGTGGGAACAAGTAGATATAGGTCATGCTTATTAGTAGAAAATCATAATATTGTAAAGATGTAACTTCTCTTTAATCTATTTATTAATAGATTAATCTATAAACCCAATGAATCCCAATTAAGACACTAAGAGGATTTCACTTTCAAAATTTGTCAAAAGGATTCAAAAGTCACCTGGGGGAAAATGTGCAAAAATAGGGCAATTCTGTAAAAAATAGTAATAAAGGGAGGGATGGTACCAACAGATCTCAAAATGTATCATGAAACTGTTGTACAATAATCAATATGTTTGGTTTCAGGAAACAAATGAACAGAAGGGACCACCCTCTCCCCCATCCCCATACATACTAAATACCCAAGGGAATTTTAGTATATGTTAAAAAGCACTTCCATTTAAATCTAGGGGAGGGAAGTATGGATTATTTAATAAATGGGACAACTGACCAGTCATTTGGAGAAAAAAAAATTATAAAGCTAGGTTTCCAGTTCCTTGTTTCTTTCACTAGATGGATCAGAGGGTGATTTTTTTCTAAACACCTAAGTCGGATGCCGCTCCCTGGTTTGGAGCCCTGCAGTGGCTGCCTGTTGCCTTTAGAAGAGCGCCCCCATGATGTACGGCGGAGGCCCCTCCCACCTCTGTGAGCGATGCCCCACCTCCCGTGCCCTGCTCTCTGCTCTGAAGGTGTGCGGCTCTCTGCTCTCTGTTCTCCGGACTCAGCAAGCTCCTTCGAGCGCCGAAGCTGCACCTGCCGTTATCCCACGTGCACGCTCCTCCTCGGCTCTTTCCATGGCTTCCTCCTTCTCATGAGACCCGGCCACCTCCATCCTCTTTCATATTCTCCTGCATTATTTTCTCCATAGCTCTTGCCATCCTCTAAAATTATTTCTTCCTCCATTCGCAATTTGTGGTTGGTCTGTCATCCCTGTACTGGGATTTGAGCCCTTGGAGGGCAGCTGTGTTGCCTCGTCTTGTTCACCCCAGTAACCCAGTGCATATAAACAATACCTGTAACAGAATAAACCTGAGTCTCAATGAATGATTTTAAGCCTGAAAACGAAAGGAGAGATAAGTACCTTTCCAAGCTGCCCAGAAAAAGTGAAAAGCTATAAAGGAAGGGAATGAGAAATCTGACTAGACGTTAATTAATGCATTAAATACATAGGTGGCGAGGACCCACATTGTTTCAGGCACTGATGGAGGCACTGGGGATGCAATGGTGAACAAGACCCACAAGGCCCTGCCCTCATGGAGCTTATATTCTGGAGAGGAAAACAGAAGGAAGCAAACAAATAAGTATCTATATGTTGTGATAAATGCAACCAGAGGGGCAAACAAGGAGCTGAGGTAGAAAATAGCAGAGGAAGGCATGCCTCTAACTGGGGGGATCATGTAAGTCTGCATGAGAGGGGACACTTAAGCTGTGACGTTGAAGAACGGGAGGAGGAAAGAACATTCCGGAAGGAGAGAAAGCACGGTATAAAGAACTGACATGGGAAAGAGTGCAAGTATGCTTGGAATGAGGAGGACGGTGTAGTGAGGCCGGAGATACAGGCAGCGTGTACACCAGGAGGGGCCTCCTAGGTCAAGGCAGAACTGTGGAATTTATTCTAAGAATGATGGAAAAGAACAGGAAGGTTCTAAGCAAAGAAGCAACGTGATCTGTCTTCAGTTTTAAAATGGTCACAGTTGTGACAAGTGTGGAAGTGGGAGGATCAGTTAGAAGGTTATTTTATACATTAAAAAAAATCCATGGCAAAAACATGATAAAGAAATAAAAGTAACAATATATCAGGAAAGAAACAGTTTATGCCTTTTCACCCAAGGCTGCTCTTCTGAATTATAAGAGGGTTATATAAAGTGATATGAAAAATAAAAGTTTAAAAAGGGCAAGGGCTCTATAAACAGGCAGTTAATACGGGAACTCCCACCTCATATCTCTCTCTCTCTCTCTCTCTCTCTCTCTCTCTGTCTGACACACATGCACTTACACATACACACATACACACACACTTCTTCTAGAGAAAACAACACTGCACAATAATTGCCAATCAACATATGAAAAGACATTCACTGTTAGTCATGATAAAAGAGAATACAGATCAAAATAGTAACAAGATGCCATTTTTCACTTCTCAGACTGGCAAATATTAGGAAGTTTTGTCTTTTCCAGGGTTGACTAGAGATTCAGAAAAGGGACACTTCCACATACAGTTAAAATGGGAGAAGGGTGTGTGGGGGGTTGCTAGTGTGACCTCTCTGAACTACAGTTTAACTACATCTTTCAAGACTTTAAATGCACATGGTGTCTGGCCAGCAATTTCAGGTCTAAGAACATATACTCAGGTGTGTGCTCTGATCCTGGCCATGCTCTTAATGCGTGTATGGCGTGCTCATGACACCTCTATTGTAATAGGAAAAAAATGCCCAACTAGACCACAAATGACCATCAACAGGGGTCTGGTTAAATGATTTCTGGTTTATCCATTAGTGGCACACTCTTTCCTGCTTAAAAAAAACAGCCCAAGGTGTATTGTTACATGAACACCTGTCCGAGGTGTATTGTTACATGAACACCTGTCCAAGGTGTATTGTTACATGAACACCTGTCCAAGGTGTATTGTTACATGAAAAAAAAAAGCAATGTGCAGAACAATGGAAAGCACACACACACATGCATGGCGTTATATGCAGAAATCATTTTCTGGAAGGGTCTATCAGAAACTTACATCAACAGGGGTTGCTATGAGGGGAACTTTTACTTTTCATTTTAAACTCTCTGTGGTGTTTGAATTTTTCAAATATACTTTATGAAGTATAACAAAAATTTGTTAAACGTTCTTAAGTTGAACAAAAATACCTTAAAAACAGGAATCAAGTTAGCTGTCATCATTCCAGGTACAACAAACAATAATATCCCCTAATCAGGAATAGTAAAGATTATGACCAGCCCCTTGCATTTGCAGGACTGTGTACCATTTAACCTCATGTCTTCTGACATGACCTCATTTAGTTCTCCGGGACGGTTGCAGTGATTCCCATGTAACTGATCAGACACTGAGGCTGTTGGGGAGCTCAGAGTCCACGTCAGGGTCTCTGATTCCCTGCGCAGGGCTTTTCTCTCTTGCACTCTGATGATAGTGATGGAGAGCATCTGTTGCAAAGGTAAGTGCTCTGTTTCCCAACACATGCCAATTTGGGCAACGTTATGGGTTAGGAATCTATCTCAGCCGATCCTAGAGTTTGCATTGCGACCTTGGGCGAGTCGCTTCCCCTCTGTTCATGAGCTCTAATGCATCTCCACGCTGTAGATACCTTTGATTTATGCTAAATGTCTTGCTGAGGTAATTGAATTTTCAAGGTGGTATGTCATAACTCATTCCTAAAAATTTGAAACACAAGCTAATGGGCAACACTTAAAGAATTGGGGTCCTGAGCAACTCTGTAAATCCCATTCTGCAAAGCGCATTTGTCATCCCCTTGGAATGACTGTTTGGGGGAGATGTGCAGACGCTGGCCTGGCTTGCTCTCTTTCCAGCTCAGACTGTGTACTTCCATGCGGGAGGCCACTTCCTTCCCTCCAAAAGCAACGTGGCCCTCCTCTGGCCTCCAGCACCAGCTCTAGCACTGCTCTGACTCCATCTCTTTATATGTGTTGGTATTAATCCATCTTCTCAGGGCAGTATTCCTCACCATGTAGCCTTTGAGCCCAGTGCAGAATCTGGAACATCGTGTATACTTGAGAAGTGCCTGTGAAACAGATCAATGAATACCCAACCTTGGCTAATTGGCTTGGCTTGTCCTGCTGTTTAAGACTTTGTGTCTTTGAGTTGTAGATTTTGTAGTTGAAGACTTCTAGAATCTTAGCATAGGATTCTGTAATTCAGGGAAATGATAGAGTCTTAGAAATTGAGTGGAGGCAGTATGTGGGCTACATACACGAGCTACAGAGACAGACACCCTGGGTTTGAATCCCGACTGGATCCCAGTTCTCCTGGTCAGGGCAGTATGCGCTGTCAGGGCCCCCCGTCATGGCCCACCAAGACTGTTCAGTGCGTTCCCATCCCACTGGCAGTATCTGCAGCTCCACGCCTAAGGGATTTCCCCTAGAACTTCGAAAGCTCCTCTGTGGTGGAGGGTAGGGTGGAAGTGCCATGTAATTAACACTTCCCTTCCTCTGCCCAGCAGTTCTCAACCAACAACACTTGGAATTAACATTATGTTGAACCACATGAAATTGCCATTTCTGTAGGTCTAACATGATTGGATAATGGCAATTTTGTTGGTTCAGTCTAATATAAGTACTGCAGCTCCCTTGTCCTTTGGGTGGGATTGTTGGTAGAAGCAGCAGGCTTACTCCACAGAGCTTCCCCATTGGATTGATCCAGTCACCACCATGTAGCTGGCTTAATAGCGCACTGTTTATTGCCTGGGTACCTTTCTTGTGTTACTTCCCCACTTCCCTACTGATATTTCCTAGGATCACCTCTCAAATCAGCTACGTGCTTTTCAATTTTGTCTCAGGGTCTGCTTTTGGGCAACACCAACCCAACCGACTCAGGGCTTCCCTTTTGGAGGATGGCTTCGTTGTTGAGATCAAATGAGATAATGCACGTGAAGCACAGAGCACACAGCAAGTGTGAATCAGTAGCAGCTGTTACGCCTTCCACGTCTAACGTGTTCCTTTGAGAGGCATGGTAACTGAAGCCCGGCGAGGAGAGGGAGCTTTTTCAGTGCCACTTCATGGGTTAGCATGGGTTCCTCACCTTTGGCTGAGCCCAGGGTAGGTGATGCCAAAGGCAGACAGACCACCGGCTGGCTCCCTCCTCGCTTTCCTCAAGCTGTTGCACGATAAGATGTGATGGGATCACTAGTCAGGCCTCCCCTTTGTTCACACGTGCAGGGATTCATCCAGGTGCTCATGTGCTTGTGCACAAATCTTGACTGTCCAATGGGGGCTTTGGCACATGGGAGGGTGGGGCTGCCCAGAGTAGACAAGAGAGAGGACAGGGCAGGGAGTCAGGAGTAAGGTCCCCAATGCTGTATTTGCTGCCAAGACTCTACCCTGGCTGCACTGCTTTGTCCAAATGGCAGGATTCTTGGGTGGAAGGCTTGCCAAAATGTCAGCTCCAAACAGACTGGGGGATAAGACTGGTGAGCATTTTGGAACGACTTCTCATTCAGCCAAAAGTTGGACTGGCGTCTATAATGGAAAAACATCTCATTGCTGACCACTCCGCGGCTCTGATGTAGATGTGAAGTTCTCCTGAAGATACATACTTCTCTCTCTCCCCTCCTATCCAGGTCTGGTTTAGGTGGGCCAGGTGGGAAAAGGGACATGATGACAGATGGTGACCTCCTGAGAAACTCCTTGTAAAGGAGTCTGCCTTGCTGTACTGGACACAATTCTGGATTTGGATTTTGGCCCTGGCTGTGTCCCTAAGTCAGTGGCAAAGCCCTAACATGTTAAGCCAGTTTCCTCCTCTGTCAGGTGGGAATTCTAATGTGTCCCTGAGACAATCCTGCAACTATCTTTCAGGAAAGATGACTCAGGCTGGTAGGAACCAAGTTCATTCTGTCAACCCGTCTTCCACCTCTTCCTTATTGCTGGGCAAGGGCCAGAGCCATAATTCAATTCTAGGGGATATTACAAGCTATCGAGTGTGTGATCTGCACCAGAGCTATTGTCTAAGAGGCAACATTTCCCAAAGTTTGTTCTAGAGAGCAACATTTTTGTGAACCATATTCCTCACTAAAAGGCGTCTGTGGTGATTAGGTTAGCATGCCAGTTACAAAAGAAATGTTAACTCACTTTTAGGTCAGTTGAATTAAAACCAACATCAATTTATTAAGCATTTATCATGTCAAAGCCCAGCTTGAGGCACATGGATGCAGAAGGGAATGATACATGAGCCTGGCCAGAAGGGGCTCAGCATCATCTGGAGAGACAGACTGGTGAGCTCATTAGTACCATAAAGGTGCTAAGGGTTAGAGCAAAGGTGTATACAGGGCATGGGGCTAGCACGGGGAAGAAGTGATTCAGTCTGGGTGGGAGTGGTCAGAAGGTCTCACCCATGTCTGTTTTTTTTAAGGTTGGGTAAATTTCCCTGGTGGCAAGATGACTCACACGACTTTCCCCAAAAGCACAATACCATATATAAGGCACAGAGGCTTGAAGCAGCAGGGGGTGTTTGGGGAGCTGTATGACATTTGACAAGTTTAAATGGATGGTTCCTGAGAGAAGGAGCATATCACCTGATACGGCTCCACAGCCACGTCCTCTCCGTATATTATTATGAAAAATAGAAACTGAGTGTGTGGCTCTGTTGACCCTTTGGAAACACTATAATCAAACGTAGACAGCTACTCAGATTGTCTGAGTCACCAAGGAAAGGATGCTACAGAAATGTGGCAGCTAGGAGACAGCCAGGCTGATAGAGGTGACAGGCATGGGAGATGCTGACAGAGACGGGAACTCTCCACTTCAGTGCTGTGATGCTGGCAGGGCTGGATTCACAAAGTGTACCTTCTGGAGCAGTGCCTCGCAAGCTTGACTGTGCATACATATCATCTGGGGATCTTGCTGAAGCCTGAGGTTCTGCATTTCTAACAAGCTCCCAGGTACTGTCCATGGTGCGGGTCCTCAGACCTCACTTTAACAAATCCCTAGAGAAGGTGTTGGCAAACTATGGCCTGCTACTTACTTTTGTGAGTAAAGTTTTGTTGGAGCACAGCCATGCCCATCTGTTTATATATTGTCTGTGGCACATTTACACTATGAGGGCAGAGTTGTGTAGTTGTGACAGAGACCATATGACCTGAACAGCCTAAAAAAATCACTATCTGGCCCTTTACAGAAAAGTTCGCTTACCTCTGCTCTAGAGTAATGGTTCTTGCACTTGGCCATACAGTAGAAATACCTGGGGAAGCTTTAAATGTCTCAATGCCCAGGATGCACCAAAACCAATTAAATCATAATCTCTGGAGGTTGGCTTCAGGCATCAGTATTTTTTAAATCCTCAGGTGATTCTGACATGCAACCAAGATTAAGAAGCAGTGCTAGAGAGGCTGCCATGGTTCTGATTCATATTATGCCTGCAATTAAAAAACACACCACTAGGAGGCAGTGGCACTAGTTAGGGTATGCACAAGAGGCAGAACTATTAGGAACGGCTATCTGGATAACTCCAACTGGCTCTGGCCACCAAGATCTAGTATAATTAGAACTTGCAGTAAAACTGAGAAGTCACTCATAGGTGATCATCTAATATCAGACACCTGTCTTACTCAGCTAAGGCAAGCCTGCGGATCTGTGGGCCTCAGAACTTGGCACAAGATTAATGGCTTGACACTTTAACAAATGACTCTAATGGAAATTGCTTTTTGCCTGGACCTTATCTTTTCCAGTCTTGGCTGTTCTCATCTGAATTTTGCCCTGGGCTCTTTGTCAGGATTTCCATTCCATGGGTGGTATATCCTGTGACTTAAATTAAACCAATCATAAGTATAACTAGAATCTGCTTGGCTCTCAATAGCTTATAAAGGACTTTCACATCTATTATTTCATTTGGATCTTCACAAAACCCTGTGTGTGGAGTTTATTTCCAATTTACAGGTAAGGACACTGAGGTTCATAGAATGGAAGTGACATTTTATAGAACTAGTGAGTGGTGGAGGTGGGACTCTTACTCAGATCTGTCCATGAACCAGTGATGGCAAGGGTGAATGTCCTCCCAACTGGAGAAAATGCTCATTTTGGCCAACGTTACAACGTTGTCCCCCACCCCCACACCTCCCCCCCCAGCTGCTGCAGCAGTGTCTCTCCTGCCTCACTTCCTGTGTCTCTCTTCCAACTCCTTTCAAACGAATAAAAGATTTTACAGCTTCTTTATAAATACTCTGCAGGTTTCAATCCAGCCTTTTTGTAGATTCAAACAAAATCCCTGAAGGGGTTTGGTTCCCTCTTCTTTTTCCTTTCTGTTCAATACGTTTAAACCATTTTAAATCTAATGCATCAGAACTGTTTTTGAACGCAGGTACCCAGTAATTGACTCACAGATGTGAGTTTGACCACTGGCACTTGTGCTGACACTTGAGACCGCCGTAGGTCATGGGGAAGACAAATAACCTCCAACTTGAATTCAATATCATTTCCTCTGCCCCAGTGAAACTTTTTCACCTGTCAGCCTCATGGTCCTTGAGAACAAAGAACCAGCTTCCCTGACTCTGACCTGGGTGGGCTGTAGTGTTTGGAACATACTGAGAGATGGATGTTGGGCCCCTTTGGACTGGCCTTTTGCCCTGGGACACGGTTGTTGGTTGGATTCCAGCATCCAAATTGGTTTTCTGTCTTAAAGTCCTTACCTTTCACTTTGGTGAATGAAGTGTCCAAACCACAAAGGTGAAAGGAGGGGAGAAGTCTAAATGCTTGTTGTTGAATTTGTGCTTCATCTTCTACCTCATTCTATCAGGGAATCAATTTCTGATGTGCTCCTCTGAACAGAGAAAATGCTTAACTAAGCAATCCATGATTAAATGTCCAATGGGGAATGTCAGTTTTGGAATGGACAATAAATATAAGTGAAGAATATTCGATGATTATCAACCTTTGGAGATTTACTACACTCAAGTGGGCTGGTCAACTGGGATGATGGAGGTTCTGACAAATAACCTGGATATCCTGGGACAGAACTAATTTTGTCACTTTAGTCTTTAATAGAGTTGGTTCATTAAGTGTACTACAATGAAATTTGATTTCATTTTTATATGTTTTGTCTTTAGAGACTAATGTACTTCAAATCATAAGGAAACAAAATATTTGTTAGAGGTGGTTTGGGGAAATATGGGTAATTACAGAGGTCTAATGGAATGTGCTGAAGCTAAGATCAGTCAATGGTCACATTAAATCAGAGGGTTTGGTAACAAATCATGGACACCAAACTTGAACTAGTTTAAGCAAAAAATAGTATTTATTAGAAGGCTTTTAGAACAGCTCATAGAATTAAAGGACAAAATGAGAAATCAGGCTATGGAAAACCAGGGCAAGTCCATACAGAGAAATAGGTCTTCAGAGGCCACTAAGACTGTCCCTCTATGTCTCATCTCTGTCTTCAGCTTTACTCTCTCCTTATAAATTCCTTCCATACCTGCAGGGTCACCTGCAGCTTCCAGACTCACATCTCAAAAGTTCGCCAGTGAGAGGAAAAAGGATCTTCTCTCCAGTATCAGTTAATGCTCTTTGAGGAAAAGAGTCTGCTTGGTCAGACTAGGGGTCACATGTCCAAGCTCTGGGCCAATCACTGTGGCTGAGAGGTAGGGCTGGGAAGATAACAGCTCCTACTCAGAACAGAAGGCAGGGCTGTAGGGAGGAGAGTGGCTCCTAGAAGTGTGGATGACACAGGCTTGGCCTTGGGGGCAGTCATTGAGAAGCAGCCGCTCTAATTTCTCTCTGTACATTTATGACTTAGGAAGAGAATACAGAAAACTATAGGGACCATTTATGGAGATATATATATGTGGCAGGTCTTTAGATAGATTATCCCACTTAGGTCAAGCCACTGAGATAGCTATAGTTGATATGCTCATTTTACTTACGAGAAGCAAAGGTCCAGAGAGGTTAAATAACTTTCCCAGAGTGACGCCACTGATAAGAGGAAGAGCTAGAGTCGGATGCACACTGGGTGTGACCTCAAAGCCAGTGTTCTTTGAGGCTAGGTAACCATTAGGCTATGTTGCCCCCCTATCAGGCTCCACATTGCAAGCTTTCCAAAACACAAGTTTGCTCATGGTATTCCTTTGGTTAAACGGTCATGTACCACCTTTGCTTACAGGGTGAAGTTCAAACTCTTAGTCCTGGCTGACAGAGCCCTTCCACCCTCTCTCCTGGTCCTTTTCCCTGAGAAAACCAACATCGAATTAACCAGCAGTAATTGAATCCTTGAGGCTGGGTCCTGCCTCTCACCTATGGGATGTACGGCTCACCACCCCGTACCACCCACTGTGGAGAGTCACTGAAGCTCACCGTCTTCTACCTCCTACACACCGCAAGGCATCAAGTCTGGGGCAAAATAACCGCCGAACTGTTCAAAGTTTCCAATCCCCTGGTTAGTGTCAAAGGGAGAAAGCTATAATTGGTACATAGCATTTAAATTCCAAAAATATCCTTAAAAATCTTTTTATCATTATGAGTTTAAAAAAAATCAATAGATCTTGAGCAAAACTCCCTTTCGTTCTCTTCCTTTCCCTCCCTGCCTCGCCATGCCCTTCCTTTCCCATTAACCCGCCCCCATCAACTGGGTATTCAAGTTTGTTCTTATTTTAAGAGAACCTCTATTGAGCTTGGGTGGTTTCTCTTTCCAGAGGGCATGGGAGCCTGCCTGTTACGGACCTGCCTTTGTTCAAATGGCCCAAGTACATTCCAAAGTTGTCACAGCAAAGTCCTAGAAAATGGCATGTCTCCCGAGCGGCTTCCTGTGGATGCGTTACCCTCCATCAGTCTCTCATAGGTCTGGGATTTATTTGCTCCCTAAAGTGAGATTGTTGGCCAGGCTGCTCGGAGGGTCTGTATGTGATTGATGGGCATGAGTTATCCTGGTCATCACTGAACAGGATGAGACCCACCCATGAGCCGAATCAAGGGACAGGCCGGGGAGGGGAGTGGGGCTGCCTGGGAGGCCTGGAGAAGAGAGGGCGTCTGTGGGTCCGACGGGGAGAGGGGAGGTGAGTCTGAGGGATGAGTCAGAGCAGCACATCTGGAAGGAGACGTGACGAGGCAGCTGGCAAGATCTCCCCAAGGTGGCTCATCCCCTGGTCCCAGAAAGAGCACTGGACTGGGCGTCAGCAGGCCTGAGTTTCCTTCTTTTTTTTTTTAAATTTATTTATGGCTGTGTTGCGTCCTCGTTTCTGTGTGAGGGCTTTCCTTAGTTGCGGCAAGTGGGGGCCACTCTTCATCGCAGTGCGCAGGCCTCTCACTATTGCGGCCTCTCACGTTGCGGAGCACAAGCTCCAGACGCGCAGGCTCAGCAATTGTGGCTCACGGGCTTAGTCGCTCCGCGGCATGTGGGATACTCCCAGACCAGGGCTCGAACCCGTGTCCCCTGCATTGGCAGGCAGACTCTCAACCACTGCACCACCAGGGAAGCCCCTGAGTTTCCTTCTTGACTCTGTCATTGACTCAATGTGAAGCACAGGCAAGTCACATTCACTCAGTGCCTTGCAGTTTCCTCATCTATCAGATATGAGGATTGATCGACCTCAGTACTTCCTAAATTTTAAGTACTCTGCTGTGGCCATCATCCAAAATGCAAAGGCAGACACATGAACAGTAATGGCAGCCCTGCGTGATTTCTGCTTTAATGCTCGATGGCCATCTGGAGCTAAGTTCAATTCCTGTCCCATAGGAACACTGGGAGTTTTATAATTTCTCTATGATTCCCCCACTGCTGACCTCCTCAAAGGGGGGACCTGCACCGAAGAGATGCTCCGTAGAGATTTCTGAATGAAGGAATGAAGAAGGCAGGCAGTGCTAACGTTAGAACAGTTCCTTCTTGATGAGGACTGTGGTGTGTTGTCAAGAGGGCAGGCTTCGACTCACACAGGTCTGGGTTCGTGTCATGGCTCCACCAGTAGCTGATGAGCCACAGTTTGTAAAACAGCAGACAGCATTTTCTTCTTTCCAGGGCTATCGTGAGGGCTTGCGACAATGCTTGAAGCATCCGGCACATGATGGGTGCGCAGTGGTTGGAGGAAGAGGTTGGGAGGAGCCCGCTGAGCCACGGGCTTGATATCAGATCGTGAGCCACCCCGGGAAGACTAGACTCTGCTCCAACCCCCTGGGCGTCGGAAAGCTTGATATCGTGACATTTGTCATTACTTTAGGTTTGTGGAACTTGTAACAGAGTTTATTTCTTTTCCACCTGCAGTTCAGTGTGTGTGTGTGTGTGTGTGTGTGTGTGTGTGTGTGTGAAATGGAAAGAATCCTCCTGTGGTTGCAACCAACTCAGAAAAACACATGTTTGATAGTATCCCATCCAATTGAAGTTTCCTAGTTAAAAACATGGATATTAACCATCATGTTGGGTAAGACCTTGGTGGAGTCACTTACCGGCTCTCAGTTTCCATTCCTGTGTTTATTGTATGATACCGATGACACTCTTGAGCCTGATTCTTTGCCTCAGGGTCTGCTTCTGCTTCATTTGGACTCAAACTAAGGCCCTTCGGGAAGAGGACAAGACACATTCTGGCCAGCTTGGCCTCCTCTGATGAATGGAGGGAGGCACTGGGGAGCCGTGTGAATGACTTTTCATTTTCCATGATGAGTGACAAACATCATCAGATGAGGTAATAAGAAAGGGAAACTACTTCCAGTAATCGATGCTGTTGGGTTAAAGATTGATGACTTTGAATATGAGTCCTAAGCCCGAGGGGCCTGAGGAAGATGGGGCAGCCTCTGGATTTGCTCCGTCCCTTGTTTGGTGCAATCCAGAGGTTTTGCTCCTCCTCAGTGGGGTAAACAGAACCTGCCTTGTTCATCTTTCAAGGGCAAGAACTATATCTTCCGCTTCTTTTTTATCCCCTTATTGGAAAATCACGTCTTTTTACGTTTGTAATTGTTCTTAAGATTCTGGAGAGAAAAATGGCCTGATTCTTTTAAGAACAAAGCAAACCCTTCAGTGAGGAACATTTTCTCACTGGTTGGAAAAGTACACTGGGAAATCAGAAGGTGTGTGATTAAGAATCTTTTGTCTTCAGTTTGTGACTTTGGGAGGAAGGGAAGCAGAAAGCTTCTGGGACGCAGGGAAAGGGTTTAACACTTTTCTTGAGGTTCCCGGGGAGTGAGTGCTGAGAGATCTTCTGTAGGTAATCAGCGCTGATTCCATCATGGAATGGGAATGAGAATTCTTCTGCTCCGCATGCCACCGGGAAGCTGCCCGTGAGCCCTGTTCATCCCCTCCAGCCGCACTGCGCTCACCCGGGCTTCCCCGCCTCCTGCCTCTTACCCTCCCAGCCACACCTGACACTGATGCCGGGCTGCCCTCTCATCTCCCCATTCCTCCTCCCGCCTGGGCCAAGTTCAACTCTAAACCTGGGCACAAGACCCTTCATGACCTTTTCCAGCCTTCCCGCCATGGCACTTCGTGTCTGTCCAGCCACCCTGCCATTGTTCATGCTGTTCTCTGTGCCTGGAATGCCCTTCCTCACTTTGCCTCCTTGGCTAAGTCCTACTTACTCAGCACGCCAAAATTCAAATGTTTTTCGGACACAGCCCGGTGTAAATTATTAACTCACTTCTCTGTGCTTGGACAGGCTCTTGATACACCTCTCTTACTCCCTGTCACTCTGCATAATGATTTGTTTAATTGCCCAGCTCCGCTGTTGGGCTGTGGCTCGCTGCAGGAGTCACTATGTCAGACTCATTCTGATTCTCCAAAGGGGGCGCAGTGCCTGGCCCATGACGGACACGTAGTGTAGGTTTGTGAAAAATAATTGGATGTCCTTGAACTTTACTTTTTCATGTTCACATGTTCCTTCTTTTCACCTAAGCCTTAAACACCTAGAGAGTAGGTGTGATTTATTTCAGATTCTTTTTTTTTTTTAAGCAAGAAACTGTTTTATTAAAGATGCTTTTCTGGCTGCAGAGTTACAATGATAAAAAGACATGGTCTCCTGCCCTCAAGTTGCTCAGAGTGTGTGCTTGATAGGGGTGGGGTGAGGGGAGGTAAACACATGAATAAATAATAAAAATGAGACTGATACTCTATAGACAGACATTAGATTCTTTTTCTCGTCATTATTGCTCTCCCATGGCCCCTTTGCCAGCCTGGGCAGGTTCTTGTGCATGATAAGTGGCCATTGGATAAGAGAAGGGATGACATTCACTCTTGTAGCTTTGGAGCTCAGCTCGGAGTCTTCTATCTCACACGGAGACGCTGTCAGAGAATATTTTTATCATCCTGTCACATTTAGAAAGCTGGGTGCTTGATCCCGGTCGTTTCTAAGTCAAAAGTGAAATAGTCTCCAGATCCCTGTGCTCAGAGAAAATCCCTGGCAGAGCCTCCTGCTTCAGGAGATGTGACATGTGCTTCTGCAGCACATCTCACACACCGTGGGGTGACGAAAGGTAATTTAACACCTGTCCAGGCCTCCATAGAGGCTCTTCAAGCGGGCTAATGGGATGTCAGTCACCACGCAAAGAGGGGCTGGAGCCCACCAGTATTACAGAGTCTAAGCTCCTCCAGCAACGGGCCCTGCTCCCTCCTTGGTTTCTATTCACAGGGCAGCCCTGGCTGGTCTGCACTCCGAAGCCAGATTCCTCTGGTAATAACACACCTCCTCTGTGGTTCCCTGTGGGCTCCACGGTGTAGGGCAGTGCTCGAGGGCATGGCAGTGGGCAGCTGCTTCCTGGGTCTGTCCACAGTGAGCACTGGATCCGAGATGCAATTGTCCACATGGTCTCCCAGATCTAGGCATCTATTGTGCAAGGGTACCCGAGATTGTGTAAAGCTTGCAAAATGATTCACTGAGAAAGACAACCCAAAATATGAAGTATGGTGGATTTACCCAACAGTACTGCAACGGCTATTCTATTTTCAAGCAAAATAATATGCAGTTTGGTATAATGTTAACCTCTTATCTCTTTCCTTCTGGGAACTGGGAAGAGTCCCCTGAGTCAGACCAGACAAAGCTTTCAGTGTTTCAGCACTGGGGATGGAGGCCTGGAAATACAGTACAGTAAAGTTGTATCTTATGCTTCGTTAACTAATGCAAATTCAATGAGAGAGAGAAAGAAAAATAGAAAGATCCAGATAGAGATAGAGACAGAGGGAGGGAGAGGGAGGGAGGGAGGGAGGGAGGGAGAGGGAGAGAGGCAGAGAGGCAGAGAGGGGAAGAGAGAGAGAGAGAGAGAGAGAGGGAGAGAGAGAGCGAGCGATTAGCAGTTTGCCTGGTCTGGTGGTTATACCTGCCATTCTCAATGAGCCCATTTCCAGACAGGAGTGGGACATGACCATGAAGCTAGTCTGCCCTTGATCTCGGTACCCGTGAGCCTCTTCCAGGTTGAGCCCCTGGTTGTGATCTCACTGTCTACAGAGGTGTGCTTCTTACATCCAGCCGTCTTTATTACCTGCTGCCCATTACTGAATCCATTATACATAGAAGCATCTTTTACTGGGCAGGGCTGTATGTACCAAATGAGGTAAACTGTAGTTTGTGGACAATTTAAGGGTTTCTCAGGGGACGATTTTAACAGAAGAGACTTATGTGCTGAACTTTAGACCCCAATTTCTGGGTCAGATGTGACTCCACTAAAAGGATACCACTAATGATGAATGAGTACAACGTAAACAATCATCATAACCATTCTTCACTGTACTTACTCAGTCCAGCCAACAGGATAGGTACTTTCCATGGACTATCTTCATTTTATCTTCACAACAATTCTGTGCATCAGATATGATGGTATTTTGATGTAACTTTTTAAATTGAGGCATACATTTCACAGAGTATATTTTGGTGACTTTTTCACATGTATACACTCATGTTACCACCACCCTGATTAAGATAGAGCATTCCCATCCCACAGCAAGTTCTCCCATGCCCCATGTCCCCCGTCGAAATGATCATTGTTCTAAGACTATAGTTTCTTTCTTGCAAAATAATGTTTTTGACATTCATATTAGTTATATACATAAATATGTGTGCATGTTTATATATACATTTATGGAGTTACATCGTGATAAACCCATCGTAAGTTGAAAATATTGTAAGTTGAAAAGGCATTGAATACACCTAACCTACAAACATCATAGCCTAGCCTAGCCTACCTTAAATGTACTCAGAACATTTATATAAGCCTACAGTTGGGCAAAATCATCTAACACAAAGCCTATTTTATAATAAAGTTTTGAATAGCTCATGTAATTTATTGAATGTGGTACTTAAAGTGAAAAACAGAATGGCTGCCTGGGTACAGAATGGTTATACGTGTGTGGGTTATTTACCCTTGTGATCGCGTGGCTGAGGGGGGGTTTTAAGCTCGCTGCTGCTGCCCAGCATCTTGAGAGAGTATCGTACCACATATATCTAGCCCGAGAAAAGAGCAAAATTCAAAATTCCAAGTACGGTTTCCACTGATTGCATGTTGCTTTTGCATTGTTGTAAAGTTGAAAAACCTTAAGTGGAACCATCTAAGCTGGGGACCATCTGTATATAGACATGGTGGTCTGGAAGTCAAGGTAAGTTACATAAGGCCACACAGCTGGCAAGTGGTACAGCGTGGTTTTGAGCCGAGCTCCATGCTGCTCCAAAGGCTTTTAGCCACTGCCTCTGTGTGGGGAGGGTCATGGCAGCTCCAGTTTTCTAGTCCCAGGAGAGAAGCCTACACAGGAGCAGGTGAACATATACAGACTGAATACAAGCACGTAGACTACAGGATGCAGTAAATGTACTCGTACCGCCAAGTGCCCCTTCCCGGCCAGTTGTCTGCAAATGGATTAAACCTTGGAAATTTAGGCATTTTCCAGCATAGAAGGCTAGGCTATCACTAAAGCCAGAGTCTCCATCCCTTTATTCTGAGTCTTTTGATTCCTGAATTTAACAGAAGAGGTGTTACTTTGATGTTCGAATCGTGCCTTTGATCAAAAGCTTGCTAGCTCCCTAGTGTCTCTTAGAACAAGACAGTAGTTCTATTGTGCTGGCGTGTGTTGTAACATTTTGGACAGCAGAAATGACATTTACATGAAACAGCCATCCTTGGAATGCATGAGATAAGACACTTTCAACAGCTCCTCGAAGAAAAGTCTCCAGCGTTGACTTTAAATCAAACAGAAGTAATAGCGTGTCATCCTGCTTCCCCTTCTCTACCTGGTGTTAATTACAATCCTGATAACAGGACTCAGTCAACATCCAGATGAGGAAGACAAAAACACGGCTTAAAAATGTTCAGATGAAAGTACAGTTAAGCAGAATTAAAACAAACACCCCCTCCCCCCCACATACAGAGTCTTCATTCTTATTTGGCTTTTACTGGATGAGGTGATTAATAAACAGGTAATTGCTAAGGCTCCCCTGCTCCCCACCCCCCTGGAGTTTCCCTTTGAAAAAATTGAACAATTACTTTGTGCAATGTTATCAAAGTTTATTAAATTGTTCTCATCAACTTTGTCCAGTTACCAAATTTAGCTGATTTGCATATTGCACAGCAGAGTGGTGAAGGTGTTCCCATAGTGGAACCTCATTACTTTTGAGCAGAGAGAGGTTGTAAATTAAAGGTGGTTCAAATCCTTTCCTCTTACAGATTAGGAAACTGAGGCTCGGAGAGGTGAACTGACCTGGCTAAGGTTCACACAAGCTAAAGATAGGGCAGGCTGTGCCCCCTGCTTCCCAGAACCCGCATCTGTCTGCAGGGCTCTAAATGGGCAAACCCCGTGTTGTCCCCATAGAGGCCAGAGCACGCTTCCACATTCCTGCACGTCTCAATTAGTTCCAATTTAGACATTACATCAAGCATGCACTTAAAATGCAAATCCATCCGACAGGACCAGAAATAATAAAGGCGGATTATTCTAGTGCAATTCAATAGCTCCAGGATCTTGGAATTTTGAAGAGACAGGCTAAATGGTCCTAAATGAAACATTGTTCTTTCTTGGAGGGTGAAAAACTAACTTCCAACACTTTGCATCTCTATCCCTGTCTCAGAATCCTCTTCCTAGACCTCTTTTTTTTTTTGTAACAAAGACAGTAATTAGCTCCTAAGAATTTTTTTTTTTTAAACCCCACATTTGTTTATTTATTTATTTATTTATGGCTGTGTTGGGTCTTCGTTTCTGTGCGCAGGCTTTCTCCAGTTGTGGCAAGCGGGGGCCACTCTTCATCGCGGTGCGCGGGCCTCTCACTATCGTGGCCTCTCTTGTTGCGGAGCACAGGCTCCAGACGCGCAGGCTCAGTAGCTGTGGCTCACGGGCCTAGTTGCTCCGCAGCATGTGGGATCTTCCCAGACCAGGGCTCGAACCCGTGTCCCCTGCATTGGCAGGCAGATTCTCAACCACTGCGCCACCAGGGAAGCCCTCCTAAGAAATTTTGAAGAGAAAATAATTTAAAATTAATACAGAAGATGGAAAAAAGGGGGAGGAGTCAAGATGGCGATGTGGGAAGATGCGGAGTTAGCGTCTCCCCACAACTAGGGCGCCTGCCAGCTGCTGGTGGGGAACTCTAACCCCCAAGGAGAGGGGAGGAACCCCAGAGTGAACCGGTAGGACGTAGGGGGATGGAGGGGGGAGGAGAAGTGGAGGCCAGAGAAGACTGGCACCCCTGAGGCCAGGGAGATCAGGAGAGGCAGGTGGGAGGGACTCTCCGGGAAGAGTGGGAGAGGAGCGGAGGGCGATCGCCTGGCCCACTGGGGCTGGGGAGCCTGCTGAGCTCCCAGGCTGATCCCCTGCCCTCCAAAGCCCCATCCAGGCTGCATGGGTCCTTGGGGGCATAGGAGGGAGGCCGGGGAGATCAGGAGAAGCAGGCGGGAGGGGGCCTCTGGGAGGACCGGGAGAGGAGCGGAGGGCGATTACCCTGCCCACGTGGACACGGGGAGTCCGCTGAGCTCCCAGGCTGGTGCCCTACCCTCCAAGGGTCCCCCACCCCCACCCCCCACGCACATTGGTCCTGGGGGCATAGGAGGGAGGCCCAGGAGATCACGAGAGGCAGGTGAGAGGGGCCCTCCCAGACCCCGGGAAGAGCAGGAGAGGAGAGGAGGGCGTTTACCCCGCTAACTCGAGCCCAGGAAGCCTGCTGGGCTCCCAGGTGAGGTCCCCTGCCCTGTGAGACCAGGGGTGGAGGGCACACCTGGGCCCCTTCTGTTCCTTGAGCCTAAGCCCCACCCCTCACAGCCCCCAGGGCCTTTTCCAGCCCTGTGGTCCTGAGCATTGGCCCCGCCCACTGCCCAAACCTCACCCTTGCTTAGGCCCCGCCCTCCACAGCCAAGGCCCCCCCCGCCCCGCCCTTTTTTTTTTTTTTTTCTTTTTCTTTTTCTTTTTCCTCCTCCTCTTTTTTGATATTGTGGTACTGATGTATCTTCCAGTTGTTGATTCATCTATGTTTTTATTTTTACCTTCTTTCTAACATATCTGTTAGTTTCCTAGTCTAATTTCATTTTTTACTTTGTTATTGTTCTCTCTCTTTTTTTTTTCTTTTGCCCCATGCAGCTTGTGGGGTCTTGATTCGCAAGCCCAGGGTCGGGCGGAAGCTCCTGCAGTGGAAGCTCCAAGTCCGAACCACTGGACTAACAGAGAACCTCAGACCCCAGGGACTCTTCATCGGAGTGAGGTCTCACAGAGTTCCTCATCTCAGCACCAAGACCCAGCTCTACCCAATAGCCTACAAACTCCAGTGTTGGAAGCCTCAGGCCAAACAACCAGTAAAACAGGAACACAATCCCAATCATTAAAAAAAAAAAAGAGAAGGCAAAAAAATATGTCACAGATAAAGGAGCAAGGTAAAAAGCCTACAGGATCAAATAAATGAAGAGGAAATAGGCAATTTACCTGAAAAAGAATTCAGAGTAATGATACTAAAGATGATCCAGAATCTTGGAAATAGAGTGGAAGCACGGATTGAGAAAATACAAAAAATCTTTAACAAAGATCTAGAAGAACTAAAGAACAAACAGAGATGAACAACACAATAACTGAAATGAAAAATATACTAGAAGGAATCAATAACAGAATAACTGAGGCAGAAGAACGAATAAGTGAGCTGGAAGACAAAATGGTGGAAATAACTGCTGAAGAGCAGAATAAAGAAAAAAGAATGAAAAGAATTGAAGACCAATCTCAGAGACCTCTGGGACAACATTATATGCACCAACATTTGAAATATAGGGGTCCCAGAAGAAGAAGAGAAAAAGAAAGAGTCTGAGAAAATATTTGAAGAGATTATAGGGGAAAACTTCCCTAACATGGGAAAGGAAATAGTCACCCAAGTCCAGGAAGCACAGAGAGTCCCATACAGGATAAACCCTAGGAAATACACACCAAGACACATATTAAGCAAACTAACAGAAATTAAATTCAAAGAAAAAACATTAAAAGCAGCAAGGGAAAAACAAAAAATAACATACAAAGGAATCCTCATAAGGTTATCAGCTGATTTTTCAGTGGAAACTCTGTAGGCCAGAAGGGAGTGGCAGGATATACTTAAAGTGATGAAAGAGAAAAACCTACAAGCAAGATTACTCTACCCAGCAAGGATCTCATTCAGATTCAATAGAGAAGTCAAAAGCTTTTCAGACAAGGAAAAGCTAAGAGAATTCAGCACCACCAAACCAGTTTTACAACAAATGTTAAAGAAACTTCTCTGAGCAGGAGACACAAGAGAAGAAGAAGACCCACAAAAACAAACCCAAAACAATTAAGAAAATGGTAATAGGAACATACATATTGATAATAACCTTGAATGTAAAGGGATTAAATGCCCCAACCAAAAGACACAGACTGGCTGAATGGATACAAATACAAGACCCATATATATGCTGTCTACAAGAGACCCACTTCAGACCTAGGGACACATACAGACTGAAAGTGAAGGGATGGGAAAAGATATTCCATGCAAATGGAAATCAAAATAAAGCTGGAGTTTTCTTTTGATCATAAGAAAGTTCATGGCAATTCAGTCTCACCTCAAGAAACAAGAAAAATCTCAAATAAACAGTCTAACCCTACACTTAAAACAACTAGAGAAAGAAGAACAAAGAAAACCCAAAGTCAGCAGAAGGAAAGAAATCATAAAGATCAGAGTAGAAATAAATGAAATAGAAATGAAGAAAACAATAGCAAAGATCAATAAAACTAAAAGCTGGTTCTTTGAGAAGATAAACAAAATTGATAAACCCTTAGCCAGACTCATCAAGAAAAAAAGGGAGAGGATGAAAATCAATAAAATTGGAAATAAAAAAGGAGAAATCACAACTGACACTGCAGAAATACAAAGGATTATAAGAGACTATTAAAAACAACTCTATGCCAATAAAATGGACAACCACGAAGAAATGGACAAATTCTTGGAAAGGTACAATTTTCCAAGACTGAACCAGGAAGAATTAGAAAATATAAACAGACCTATCACAAGTAATGAAATTGAAACCATAATTAAAAATCTTCCAGCAAACAAAAATCCAGGACCAGATGGCTTCACAGGTGAATTTTCTTAAACATTTAGAGAAGAGCTGACACCGTTCCTTCTCAGACTCTTCCAAAAAATTGCAGAGGGAGAAACACTCCCAAATTCATTCTGCGAAGCCACCATCACCCTGATACCGAAACCAGAAAAAGATATCACAAAGAAAGAAAATTATAGACCAATATCACTGATAAACATAGATGCAAAAATCCTGAACAAAATACTAGCAAACAGAATCCAACAGCACATTAAAAGGATCATACACCGTGATCAAGTGGGATTTATCCCAGGGATGCAAGGATTCTTCAGTATACGCAAATCAGTCAATGTGATACACCACATTAACTAAGGAATAAAAACCATATGATCACTGCAATAGATGTAGAAAAAGCTTTTGACAAAATTCAACACCTATTTATGATAAAAACTCTCCAGAAAATTGGCATAGAGGGAACCTCCCTCAACATAATAAAGGCCATATATGACAAACCCACAGCAAGCATCATACTCAATGGTGAAAAACTGAAAGCATTTCCACTAGTATCAGGAACAAGACAAGGATGTCCACTCTTGCCACTCTTATTCAACATAGTTTTGGAAGTCCTAGCCATGGCAATCAGAGAAGAAAAAGAAATAAAAGGAATACAAATTGGAAAAGAAGAAGTAAAACTGTCACTATCTGCCAATGACATGATACTATACATAGAAAATCCTAAAGATGCCACCAGAAGACTACTAGAACTAATCAATGAATTTGGTAAGGTTGCAGGATACAAAATTAATGCACAGAAATCTCTGGCATTCCTATACACCAACAACAAAAAATCAGAAAGAGAAATTAAGGAAACACTCCCATTTAACATTGCAACAAAAAGAAGAAAATACTTCAGAATAAACCTCCCTAAGGAGGCGAAAGACTTGTACTCAGAAAACTATAAAACACTGGTGAAAGAAATCAAAGATGACGTAAACAGATGGAGAAATATACCACGTTCTTCGATTGGAAGAATCAATACTGTGAAAATGACTATACTGCCCAAGGCAATCTACAGATTCAGTGCAATCCCTATCAAAGTACCAATGGCATTCTTCACAGAATTAGAACAAAAAATCTTACAATTCGTATGGAAACACAAAAGACCCGAATAGCCAAAGCGATCTTGAGAAAGAAAAATGGAGGTGGAGGAATCAGGCTCCCTGACTTCAAACTCTACCACAAAGCTACAGTAATCAAGACAGTATGGTACTGGCACAAAAACAGATATATAGATCAATGGTACAGGATAGAATGACCAGAGATAAACCTACACACATATGGGCACCTAATTTACGACAAAGGAGGCAAGAACATACAATGGAGAAAAGACAGCCTTTTCAATAAGTGGTGCTTTGAAAACTGGACAGCTACATGTAAAAGAGTGAAATTAGAACACTACCTAACACCATACACAAAAATAAACTCCAAATGGATTAAAGACTTAAATGTAAGACCAGACACTCTAAAACTTTTAGAGGAAAACATAGGAAAAACACTCTTTGACATAAACCACAGCAAGATCTTTTTTGACCCACCTCCTAGAGTAACAGAAATAAAAACTAAAATAAACAAATGGGACTTAAAAGCTATTGCATAGCAAAAGAAACCATAAACAAGACAAAAAGACAACCCTCAGAATGGGAGAAAATATTTGCAAATGAAACAACAGACTAAGGATTAATCTCCAAAATATACAAACAGCTCATGGAGCTCAATATCAAAAAAACAAACAGTCAGTTAACCTACCAAGGAAGACATACAGATGGCCAAGAGGCACATGAAAAGATGCTCCACATCACTAATTATTAGAGAAATGCAAATCAAAACTACAAAGAGGTATCACCTCATGCTGGTCAGAATGGCCATTATCAAAAGAGCTAGAAACAATAAATGCTGGAAAGGGTGTGGTGAAAAGGGAACCCTCCTACACTGTTGGTGGGAATGTAAATTGATACAATCACTATGGAAAAACAGTATGGAGTTTCCTTAAAAAACTAAAAATAGAACTACCATATGACCCTGCAATCCCACTACTGGGCATATACCCTGAGAAAACCATAATTCAAAAAGAGACATGCACCGCAGTGTTCACTGCAGCACTATTTACAATAGTCAAGACATGGAAGCAACCTAAATGTCCATCGACAGATGAATGGATAAGGAAGATGTGGCACATATATACAATGGAATATTACTCAGCCATAAAAAGAAATGAAATTGAGTTATTTGTAGTGAGATGGATGGACCTAGAGTCTGTCATACAGAGTGAAGTAAGTCAGAAAGAGAAAAACAAATACCGTATGCTAACGCATATATATGGAATCTAAAAAAAAACCAAAATGGTACTGATGAACCTAGTCGCAGGGCAGGAATAAAGAGGTAGACATAGAGAATGGACTTGATGACATGGGGTGGGAGGGCGAAGCTGGGGCAAAGTGAGAGTAGCATCGACGTATATACACTACTGAATGTAAAATAGTTGGCTGGTGGGAAGCAGCAGCATAGCACAGGGAGATCAGCTTGGTGCTTTGCGATGACCTAGAGGGGTGGGATAGGGAGGATGGGAGGGAGGCTCAAGAGGGAGGGGATGTGGGGACATGTGTACGCATATGGGTGATTCGCTTTGTTGTGCAACAGAAACTAACACGGTATTGTGAAGCAATTATACTCCAATAAAGATGTATTAAAAAAAATTAATACAAATAATCTAGATAAATTTGAGTTTTAAATCTTAGTGACTAAAAAAACTCATGGAAGTTACGTACTTTTTAAAAAAACTTTTATTTTATATTGGAGTATAGCCGATTAAGAATGCTGTGATAGTTTCACGTGCACAGCATGGTGACTCGGCCATACATATGCACGTATCCATTCTCCCCCAGACTCCCCTCCCATCCAGGCTGCCACATAACGTTGAGCAGAGTTCCCTGTGCTATACAGTAGGTTCTTGTTTTTTATGCTTTTTAAATATAACAGCATGTACATGTTCCTAGACCTCATTTGGACCTTGCTTTTATTTTAAAACTTTTATTATGGAAAGTCACCAACACATGCAAAAGTGAGAGGGTTGTGGAATGCAGGCCAGTCTAACAGTGACCTACATATGGCTCATCCTGATCTGGCTCTGTTGTCTCCTGCTTCCCCACTCACTGGATGATTTTAAAGCAAATCATAGGCATTGTAACATTTTGTCTGTGCATTCTTCATTTGGTCATTCAGTATGGACCTTGTTTCCTATTTTTTAAGGTCACTATATTTTACATCAGTGAAACGTGTGCTCTATGAAAATTTAAAATAATGAAATGTTATGTAACCATTAAAATGATATTTTTGACATGGGAAATTATCCTTCATAGTTGAAGATAATTAAAATCCCAATGGAATGAATGTTCCATCCTGTAACACATACAGAGTCAGAAAGGGTGTGTATCAGGTCGCAGTTTCTTCTTCTTTTTGCTCATTTTTCCTCTGTTTTTTTCAATAAACATGCATCATTTGTGTACCAAAAAAAAAAAGAGCCCAAGGGTTTAAAGTCATTCATAAAGACAGTGTGATAGATTGGAAAAGGGATGTTGAATTCTACTAGTTAGGTTGTGGGATGATGTGCCAAAGACGACGAAATGGCCACTGACGTGTGTATGTGTGTGTGTGTGCGTGTGTTGGGAGCGGGGTGGTCTCCTTAATCAAACTCAGTGGTAACAGGAGTAAAAGTGATTAAGATTTTTCAATTTAACACATGTTGTATGAAGCACCCGCTTTGGACCAGGCATTGTGCTACTTGTTGGGATTACAACTATGAAACTAGAAAGGGAACAAACACATTAGACTCTTATTACTCCAAGCATGGTCCAGTGATCAGCATCACCTGGGAGCTTGTTAGAAATTCAGATTCTCAGGCCCCACCCCAGACTTACTGAATCAGAATCTGTTTGTAATAAACTCCGTGGGGGGTGGATTCAGATGCACATTAAAAGTCTAAGAAGTGCTGGGCTAGAGCAGGGCATCCTTGACTGCTGGGACTGTGTCTCATTGGTTTCTGCCTTCAGCCTCACTCAGAGCCTGTTCAGAGGAGGGAATGGTGGAGAGAGAGGTCAGGGGTATAAACTGGCACTTGAAGTGGGTTCCTGATGGACCCATGTTGACCAGGTGAATGGATGATCGTCCTTACACACTGTTTCCACTCCTGCCCCACGGCCTTTCTGACTCACCACTGCCAAGGAAGCATCTTCAGACACCTTGGCCAGGCATTCGAGGCCCAGGACAGAATAGGCCTATTCTACTGGTCTCTTTATTCTTGAACTTCCATCCATCCTCTCAACACTGTGCTTTGTCCCCACCATCAGCAACTCAAAACATTGGTTCACATCTTCCATGTTCTTTAAAGCTCAGATGCCATGCCATCTCCTTCAGGAAGCCTTCCAGGGATACATAACCAGCAGGATCTCTTCCTTCTCCATATTTTGGCAGGGCCTACCGTCGATGCCATTCACTGGTCCCTCATGCATGTGCTGCTGCAAATAACCTTAAGCTCCCACAGCCTCAGTCTCCTCACCTGTAAAATGGAAATCACAGTTTCTTCCTTACAGGGAGTCTTGAGGATAAGTTGAGAAGTGGATGTACAGCACTTAAGATGATGTCTGTCCTAGTATATTCTAGGAACTGTTCTAAGCTTATTAATATCAGAAAAACATTGAACTTCATGATAATTCTGTGAGGTAAGTACTATTATTCTCCTTATTTTACAGAT